>NW_020955297.1:1880931-2063933 GCF_003031625.1 Empidonax traillii | reverse complement strand
TCTCAATTTACAGCATCCCCACTCCTACTATGCATTTCATTGCCAAATTATTTTATTATAAAAATATGACCAAAGTGTTCTGGGGGTCTTTTTATGTGACTTTTTTTCCTCAGTCAGAAATACTTGGGACAGACTTTCAAGTTCCTCTCCCATAACCACTGCTGCCTTTTTACATGGAAGCTGATGAATTTTCCTCTCATTAGAAGACTCCAGCAGCTGTGGCTTAAAGAAAAACACCAAATACTGTGAGACTAACAATAAAACTCCCAGACCTGGCAGTGCTGCCCTACCCCTCTGGGCCATTTCCATTCCAAGTGGGTCCCCACTGAACCACACAATGCAGGGCCCCTTTCTAGTTTGGTAGCTACTACTTCAGTTGTTTCGAAATACGGTCGTTTAAATTATTAGAAAAAGGAATGTTAAAAAAAAGACTGCCAAAAGCACAACTTTCTAGAAAGCCGGTTCTCAAAATTTGTTAGAAAAAAGGACAAAGAATGAAATTCACACTTCATAGGCATCTGCCCTCAGAGCAGGACATCTCCCTTACCTGGCGTTAATCCCATGATTGCAGATGAAAGTCCCTGCTCCAGCCTTGCAGGTAAAGCAAATTTATGTTCTAAGGTGGCTGGAGAAGCCAAATTAAAGAGGGCAATAAACATAAACAGAACCAGATGCACCTGAGAACAGAAACTAAAATTGCCTTAAAAGATAAAAGGATTAACTTCTTCTGACCAGTAGTTGTAAAACGTGTAATGAATTCAGACATTTCTTTTTCAAAGGAAGAAAGCTATTTAAAGAGATAAGTGTTATTAAGATAGAGCAGAATAACTATAGTGTAAAAAACTCCATATTAGTTGAGTCTTAATTGCTCTTATAGTTGGTGAAGAAGCAGTAATTACTATACCAAAAAATATTTATATTTAGAGATTACCTGCTTTTGTGCATGGAATGAGAATAATACCTTGATACTAAACCAAAATTTAGCCATATCCAGTGTTCTCCCATTGGAACGGAACACTGGGAACTGTATAACTCCTTGTGAAAGGAAAAAAAGAAGTATTGATTATAGCAAAGAATGCAATTGGAGGTTACTCTGAAACAGGACTTCGATATTATAGTTATTTATTTCCTGTGGTTTCACTGTTTGCCTGTTTTGTTTATAAATATTTACCAAGTACTCTCTTCATAACATAATTATTATTCAATGTGCACAGTAAAGAGAAGACATTACAGATCTGGCTGTGTGTTTTTCCATTCTAACCTGTATGACAATATTTAAAATCAGTTTTAACACCACTAGTCCTTACAGTTGAACGTCCTGAGCTTTCTTTGCCAGGTTATGCATGCAAACATGTAGAGAAAAGCAGGATCTCTACTCTTGAGGCTGCCCATCCAACAAAGATCCCACAGGGATCCCCAGTGCCTGTAGGAGAGCTGATGTTCCAGGACAGTTGGGTGATTACCAGCGACTGCAACACTTTCAACCCCTACAACGCCCTAAGTAATTCTTCACGGGGTATTTAGAGTCACTTAAAAGTGGCTTCTTAATAAATACACAAATTAAATCTTAGTGCAAGCACTGAACCAGGAAAGGCTTCCCCCTGAAATGCTCCCTTGAGCAGCTCCACGAAAGTTAAGGATGAAGGTGTCCATCGTTTCCATGCTATTGGTGCTTTTTTGCCAGATTCATGTGGCACAACATGCCTTTAAGTGATGAACAGCCTCCTGCTTTGGAGTCTGCATGGCAAATGGCAGGCACAGGTCCTTTCTCCCTTGCAGACTTGCAAAAATGTAGGTAAAGCTCCACAGACTCACCTCTTGGGCCTCTACCTCTCTCCGCCAGGAGCCCTGAACTTCCTTCACACGTTACCAGGACACAAAAGCTTTAACAGCATGCCCCTAACCAGTCCTGTCCCAAACAATGTCCAAGTTCACTAATGTTAAAAAGGATAAAAGGAAAATCTCTTTGGATTTATCATCAGCATCTGGCTGTGACAACAGCACCCACGTGAAGCACAACCAATTTGGTGATATATGTATCCCCCCCCATTCTCTCATAAATCATGGCTGTAAAACAAGCAGTGGCGGGACAGTCAAGGTTAGAAACAATGAAAGACTTCTAGGCCAGTTTTTATTTAATTTGATTGTATTTCAAGATAATGATACCCCTTTAACTATGGGAAACATGCTCCATCTGTTCTCCAGAGCCTCTAAGGGCTTGCAATTTCCTTCCATGTGCAATTCCAGATGTTACCCGGGACCCTGGAAGGCCTCTACGACCCAGGTTCCTTGTTCTCGCTCCCTCAGCAGCACAGGGGAAGCCCACAACAGTGATGGAGCTGCACCGAGCCCCAAGCACGCCAAAAGATTTAAATGAGATTGTAACAGCACAGAGGGGCTTTTGCAAATCCTTGTTCAGTGCGAGCAGGTGACATCAGAATGCCAGAATTCTGGCATTCCAAACCCTAAGGACCAGGTCAGGGTTTTCTAAATGCCAGAGCACCAAGCCCAGATCTGAGAGGTTTTTTGATAACTGACACCACACAACTAGCTGGCTTTTCATTTTTTTCCTCCCTTGTATTTTGTTTTTGTTTGTTTGGGGGTTTTGTTTGTTTGTTTTTTGTTGTTTTGTTTTGGTTTTGTTTTTTAACTTGCATATATCTGTATCAATTAAAAAAATTTTCAAGAAAAACAAAACATTGGAGATTGGGATGATATATGAAAACGCATAAATATATACATCTTAAACATCATTAAAATATTTTCAATGTAGAATTTTCAATCCCTTCAATGAAAAAAAAACCCTCCTCTAATGTACAGAACTATGAATATTAAATCCTGGAAGATCACTCTGTGATGATTACTAATCCCTTTCTATTGCTCAGGTAAAGTTAAGGGAATAATATTCCAAAGAAACAGATAACTGTAGGGTTAATTGCAATTCTGTTTCTACAAAGTAAGAAGCTTCTCTAGCTATACTCAGCATCTAAACTTCCAGTTCAAACAGATTCTTTACATTGCTTTCAACTTCATATTGCTTGCATTAATCACACTTATTCCTTCATATTTTTATATGGTTTCTTTAACAGAATCACCATTAATAGCACAGCAGATCAAATATTACTCCAAATTTAAATAAAATCTGTTCATCATTATGGTCATTAGCTAATGGTTTTATCTTCCTTTGGGACCATAGTAAACATTAAAATTCAATTTATTTAACATTTATTTCTCATAAAACAAAAAAGAGCATCATTTTCTTGCTACAATAGCAAACTCTTGGGGTCACAAAACTCTCGAGAACCAGGTTTTAGAAAAAAGAAACAAAAAAATCCCACCACACTTTGAAGACTAATGAGGTACTGGAAAAAGGATGCAAACATACACAGGAGCTCTTACACGGGCCATGTGCTTAATCCTGCAGCTACTAATTTTCCCACTGCTGCAAAGCCTGGAAGGCTGGAGGTTTTCAACCTTTTTGAGTTGTACACTGAAAAATGACTCCCAAGGGAGTGCAGAGCTCAGTAACTGCGGATTTAAACCTATTGATAATCGGTTTTCTTTTCTTCGATACCATTCAAGGACTCCTTAAAAAAAAAACAAAAACAAAAACAAGGATCCTCAAGGGTCCACAAACCCAAACCCGGACAGGCAACTGCAGATGAACTCCGTGCACGTCCAGTACTACAGAACACCCAGCACACAGACACCAGCACACACAACAGTCCTGATGATGACCACAGCTTTGAAACAGCTGTGTGAAAACCTTTGTTTCCCCAGTGATATATTTGCATCGTTAATCAAGCTCTGATAAATGCATTCTTTTCACCTAAATTGATTTTCTTTTCAAAGCTCCCTTTGTCAGCTGATTTGCTAAGTGCTAGAGGACTGCACATCTCGCTGACTGGTGCTCCCCTGTGTATTCATTCTCTTCACAGGTTACCCTGCAGAACTACCATGATTTCACTGATTATTTTTCAGTAGGCACTTTGTTAGACTACTTATAAACATACTGACCTAATTGCTTTTAATTATTGCAGTGGAGTCTGCTTTTACAGTGGCTATTTGCTTCCACACCGAAGGAGAAATACTACTGTGAGTAGCACTGAAAAATCCATAGCCAGGGATTCTCTCTGAAGCCTAAATCAATCAGAATTTTAATGCACACTGTAAATGTTTATGTGTATCTATTGTGCATGTATGCATGCATTATATAGGCCTCTTTTACATCTATACCCATCTGTATATCACATAAGCCAAATGGGGCTAAGAAGACTGCAAACCCATTTAATTCTCAGCTTCAGAGATAAAGTGTTTTCTTAACAGCTCTGTGAAGGATGCAAGCAAATTTGGTGTTTTCACTTTCATTCCTGGCACATGCTTAGAAAATTGCTTAAATCTTAGATATCCACCCAGCCTGTTCATAGTCACATATGTATTCCTGCATATTGCCTGTATTACCAGTGCTGCTGGAAATAGATAAAAGATAGAGATACACAGAGAGCCAGTTACTCTGCATCTACCCTTTAGCAGACAAACCACCTTCAACTGCCATAAAACCTGCAGAATATCTCCTGTGAACATTGGGATGGGCTGGACTGTTAATCTAAGTGAATGGCTTTACAAGAAATACTTCACCAGCAAAGTGAAAAAGATGTGCAGCTCAAAAGGGAAACCCACGAGGGACAAAGAAGACATGATATATAGAAGTCTGTCCCCCACACACTCCAGAGATAGCAGCAAGGCATAATCTCAGTATATTTGGAAATACCTTTTAAGAACTTTTTTTTCCTCTTACTTGGCATTTTGCCAAGTAAGAGGAAAAAAAGACACATTTATAAACCCAAATATTAAAAAAGGGGGGGGGGGAGCAGCAGGGGGAAAGGTGGAAAACAAAAGAAGCAGAAAAGTGAAAATTGGAGCAGATGGTAGAGGCACCACATAACTTTCTGCTAACTCCTCATTTTGCTCTCCAAGGACTGCACAGCACACACAAGACCAGAGGATCTAAAGAGGAAATACCTATGCTGATAACAGCTTGCTGCCCAGAAGATAGCAATATGCTGAAAGCAAGCCTTAAGCTTGCTTCAGATTTGATATTCAAATACCAAAGGAAAATTGGTATTATCCACAAATAGAAATAAGCTCACTTTTGAGAACCTTTTTCAGCCAGAGTTTTGTGAAATGAGCAGCTTCTGTGTTATTCTTAACATTCAGTTTAATATTTTTCAGCAAGGAGAACAAAAAAAAAAAGAGGAAATATGTAGCACTGAAAACAAACAAATCACAACAAAATAACACCCACAAGATGTCTGTGAAACTGTCCCTCCTGGTATGGAATAAGATAAGGTTGAAACAACCTGCCAATTAAGGTTTTGCAAATCTTTTTCAAAAATGTTTTACAAACATTTGCTTGCAGCAAAGCAAATTCTTATCTTGACAATTACCAAAACATTTTCATAGTGTTTCAATTTTTAAATAACGTTCTTCCGGTAAGAATCTCCTAATTAAGTTGCAAATAAGTTTTTCAGCACAAGGCAGTATTGACAACTTGACTATTCCGTCAGTTACTGTGCCTGTGGTTGGATTATCCCTGGTATATAACTTGACATCTTGGAAGAAATTTCCCAAAATTCAACCAATGTCATTCCACATAACTGTTGTTCAGAAGAGGGGCAAGTCCTGTGGAAAGGGTTTTCACTGTTGGTACACACTGACAGTTTGGATCCCACCACAGAGCTAGACAGCTCTGTTCAAAGATCAGAGATGAAGGTTCCTAACTTCGTGCATTTGTAGAGAAGGGAATTTTTGGGAAGTCAGCTTCCAAAAGTTTTCCAAAATACTCAGACCGAGTACTGAGCACGGCCTGACCCCAATCCACTCACTCACAGTGCAATCCCACCACACTGGAAGCATCCTCAAAAGCAGTTTTTCATCAGTTTTTCATGGGAGGTCTTAGCTTCAGCCCTCAATTCTCGTGTCTGACGTGATGCAAGAACACCTGAATAGAGAACAGTTCCTTTCACCAGCACTCAGGCTGCAGTAGCATAACTCATACTTGAAATGTAAAATGTGCTCTCTCACTAGTGCATCTTTTGGATCTTAAACCTTTCATAACGGCTGTTACTGTTCTACTGATCACTGCCCAGCACTGTAATATACAGTGATCCTTCAGGTTTGAGGAAAGCTATGTGCCAGTCAGGTTTATGAAACCTATAAAACTTTTACTGTGCTTGTAGCATAAAGAAGAAGAAAGGGGGGAAAAAAAAAGTTATCTGTAAATTTAATTATTCCTGGCTTCTATTCTTGAAGACACCTCTCCAGGGCATAGTCTAAGACTATTGAATACCACTCAGCTTCCTGGATCAAGGTGATGCAAGTTTTTTAAAACCTCAATGGCAATTAATAGAACCATTTCCTTCTCTACATGAGCCTTCCCTAAACAAAGTGCTGTGATTCCCTGACTTCAGCATGAACAGACAGGTGGAAGAAAAGCCAACAAATTCTGCAGGGCTGCTTTGCCATGGTTGGCTCTCATCACCATCCACTGCCTCCGCTGGCACTGGAAGACAGTGACTGATGCCTTAATTCAGGAATTTCTTGCAACCCTTCTTCTAAAGGGGGAACAGATGGCTGCCTTTGACTGCAATATTTCCACCCTGCTACCGAAACCACCTCCTCCTGATCTGCAATTAGAAACATGGGATTGCTGAATCCCTCTATCCCACACTGCACCATCCACTTGGATCTTCTTCTTTCCATTTTAAATGTTGCTTTATTTTAATCAGAAGACAAAGGTCTCAGGATTTGCCATGGATACACAGAAGTTAGTCTGTGGGGTTTGTTCACATAGAGAGTTTATTTGCTTAAAAAGGTCAGTCTGAAGAGGACTCCAACAGATCCAATTCAAACCAGTCTACTCTGCTGAGTATTTTCAGTAAAATAAAAATTTGAAAAGCCAACACGTTCACTTCGATCAGCCGTTAAATTATATAATTTATTCTTCTGTTTCGAAGAAACACTTATTTTTGCGGTGGAGCTACATTTTGGAAAAGAATTAAGAAAAGACTTGAAAGAAATGTTTTGTTCAGCTGAAAAATTTTTGGTTTGTTTTACATTTCTGCATGAATAAATGCTATTCTTCTTTGAGGACCTATCTAATGCTTTTCTCATCTCCAGCAGAATAACTGCTATTTGGTCACTGCCTCAAAATATGAACTCTGACAACTACACAGGGAGGATATAATCCCAGCTGTAAAAATTTAGTCTAAAGACAGAGCCAGATAACAGATTAGGGATCTTCATTCAAAAAACACCCCAACAGGCATTACGAGGAACTTGCACAGCTTTGCTACACGGATTACAGCGGATTCATTTTAAACAGCCTTAGTGTTTAAAAAAATAAAATAAAAAAAAAATAAAAAAAAAAAAAGGAAAGAAAAAGCACAGGGAAAACATCCATTAAAGTCAGGGATTATGGAGGGAAAGCAGAGTAGGAGATCACATGTGTTATACTCTGAGGATGCAGTTGATGTGGTCCTCTCCTCATGGGCTGCACTTCTCCTTCTCACGGACCACACCACAGCCTCTTCCTACCACTTACAAGAGAGCCAAAGCATGTTCCCCTCATGCCAAAATATGAGTCCCACCACCCAGAATGTATAGGTTTCTACTATGACAACACAGTACCAGTGAGGGCATCAAGAAATACACAAATGAACACCTCGACAGTAATTAAGAAGAGCAAAATTGCCTCTAGCTGTGAAGTTTGCTGTATGTTGGCTTTATGGTGAAGCATAAATCACGGTTTCAAATTAAAAAAAAAAAAAAAACAAACAAAAAAACCCCAAACAAAACCAAAACCCAAAACAAACCAACGTGAAAGGATTATTCTGGCACACTCTTTCTGTTTCTCACCAACATTACCAATAGTTTGATCTCATTTCCTTAGAAATAATCACCAGGCTATTTAAATATTAACTAGAGGAAAACATTAACACGCTCTTGGGGAAACTAGACGAAACTGATGCCACACCCAGTTAAGCTTCCTGTCCTTAAGCAATCCTAAACTCTATCAGACCCAAATCAAGATTCTGAATTCTCAGAAATATACTCAGAGGGCAGTGAAATAACCTAGAGCAGCTAATCTGACACGTGGGTAATGTCAAGAGGTGGCCCCGTTGCTCCCTCCTCCCAGTCCCTGGACATACATCAACAACAGAACCCCTGTACTTGTCTCCTGCCCTTCCAATTTCACAGAGGCATCTACATTCCCTAGTAACGGGGAAGATTTCTGACATTTTATTGCATCAAGAGTCTCATCATGTGAAATCCTTTTACAACATCAGATCCTGATTCTTGCACAAGCTCCTAAGGTATTTCGCAGATTAATTGAAACTGAATAAATTTCCTTGACATTTTGAGCCCAGTTAATTCACGTGGCAGTTTGCCATCACAGCCAAGCCAGCAGAGCACCACTGAGCTTCCCACCAGCGGTCAGCCAAGGTCTCCAGCCTGGCTGAAGACTCCTATTAAAGATTCCCCAAACAGGGAGAGGCTGCAAGAGCAGTATTGCTCATAAGGCAGCAGTGATGTTGATGTCCTTCTCCTTAAAGGAAAAAGTCTGAGCTGCAGGACCAGCAAGGGCAGACTGCATAGCCAGTAGACAACTAGGAAGAGAACCAGAAGAGAGAGGGAGCCTTTCAAAGCTGGGAAGGAGGACCTGGAAATGTGGCACTATGAAGGGTTAGTCCAGAACAGAGGTCTGATGGGATCAGGTCTGTTTTGGTGGGAAAAGAGGCACCATCAAGAATGGGGGAGATGCTGAAGTTCAGGAGGAATTAATCTGTGCACCTGTAGGGATTCTTCTCTGCTCTTGGGAGTTACAGAAGGTGAAAAAAGACACACACCCAAGTCCTGCTTTTACCTCCATGTTCTATCCCCAAAGAAGGAGCCGAGGAGGTTTTGTCATTCCTTTGGGAGCTGCATTATCATCTGAGCTTTCCACTCTTCCTGCTTACTCTCCACTGTTGACTGTGTCACTCTTATTAGTGCTTATATTTTCAGTCTCCCACAGGTAGCACAGTACTGTCAAGTGACTTTGAAGATGGGTGAAAAAGCCCTTTTTCACAACACGAATGCCATGAGGAATTCTCCCCGAGAAGCTTCTAAGATGAATTCTCCAGGGGCCAAAGGAAAAAATGTTACCTGACAACAGTGCGGCTTGTGCTTGCACATGTTGTTAGGAAAAGGGAAAGAAATCCCCACCCAGAAAGAATAACTGCTCATGCCCACAATACCAGCACATACTGGTATGAACAACTGCTGCCGCCAGCAGGGGCAGGTTCATTGCACAGGAAAAGCTCACAATCCAGTGTGTCAGGATGGCATTTCACATTTCAGAGGTTCAAAGGCTCACATAAAACATCCCTACAAATTCACACAAGCAGTCCCTTTGATAGCTAAGGGTTTTTTTTTCCTCACTGAAGATTGTTTTTGACTAACTTTCAATGTCCTAGGAGACCAAAGAGCACAACATCATGTAGTGTTAAGGCTCCAATCTTCAGAAAACCTCATAGCCTTAGTGCTGGAAAGCAAATACACCCCAAGCTTGTACTTGTATATACTTGTATGCTTGGAGAAGTTACCAGAACAACTATTACCACCTTCCAAAAAGGGTTCCACATGCAGTAGAGAAAGGAGAGGAGGGAGAGGTGGGGACGGGAGTGCTGAAGTTTGTTTCGGTGACTCCACCTTGTTCATCAGACATATTCAAGCCAGCATATCTTTCTCTCCCGAATGAAATCTGTTTCTACAATTTTGCCAAAACTTTTATATATGGCAGTGGCCAGCTGGCTGCTTGGAGAGCCATGTGTCAGCGGTCCTGGCGAATGCTTAATGTGTGATATGGATCTGCGCAAACTGCAAGCACTTAGTTTGCAAACATTCCTGTTTTATGCATTTAGAATGCAGCTAGCAAAAAGAGAGGCTTCTGAAACGAAGTCACACGACATGGCAGACTGCTTATATATTTAGGCAATTCCTCAGTATACAAATGTATCATGGTAACTCATCCCTTCTCCCTGACGTGCTCTGTCGCCAGGTCAACCTGCTCTGTCTCTTCCTGCCAAACATCATCACCACCCTCCTCTGCTGCCACCTTTGTTTCTACAGAGGCAGCAATTCAATACCATCAAGGTTTATCCAACAAGACAAGACGGGGGAAACCTGTGCACCCTCTTCCCAGCCCTGCTGCATGGGCTGGATCCCAGGAGAGGCAATGCCAGCAGATGTGACGCAGGGGAGGCTCCTCCCATACCCCAACTGACAACACGGTGGCTCCCGGGCTGCTGCAAGAGATCTGTCTGATGAAGGAGACATCCACCTGTGCAGGAATCAGCAAGTCATCCCACACAGTTGTGGGAATCCAAGGGGGAAGCAGTAAAGCAAGACAGAGGCATGCTTTGAACCAGTGTATTTTTGGGCTACATACTTCTGACCACAGCATCCCAGATGAGATGTGAGAAACAAATCAAGGGGGTTTTACAGAAAGAACAGCAGAAACTGACTATACTGAAAGAGGCCTGTGTGGCTACATTCTCCACATATATAAAAAGTGCTCATGAAGTTTAAAGCAAGCCATCTATTTAGGGATTTGTTAATGCATTATCCCATGTGCTCTGTAGGTCTGTGTACAAGAATATATATGGCTTATTGACTAACGTCAGGGAAAATAGACTTCCCACCCTAGATTAAGTTTATCACAATCTCTGCAATCAGCCCAGTGAGCAAAAGCATGGGTGATAGATGAGCCTGCCGCAGTCTCCCGAATGCCAGCAGATACCAGCTGACAAGTCACAGGGAGAAGGTAATTCCAAGCTAAGGCTGCTTGACAGAACAGACCCTCCTCCTAACACACAACAAACAGGCCTCCCATTGATTTCCTCCACCCTGACAGCTCTTGGCCCCCAAAACAGTCTCCTCAGCCAAGCCCCAAACTAGAGACCATCACAGATCAATATCAGTACCATGTCTTGTCCCTAGAGATGAAGGGGAAGCCAGGCTGGTCTGCACTCCACTGCCAGGACAGGCTCTGCACAGCTGCAAACAGCTGCTTCTGCACTTCTGCCCAGCCATCCTGTCTGGGGGCTAAGGGTTTACAGTCTGAGATGAATTTGGCAGATGTCTTTACTGGAAACAGTCAAGGGGAGCTGGAGTGGAATAAAGCTTCTCTCTCTCCCCATAAGAGGAATCAATTGATTTTAAAATTTTGAATCGAGGTATTTCCATGCTTCAGGTCAAAATCGTGTATCAATTACAAAAGTAAAAGAAAACCATAATGCAAAAGTGAAGTCAGAAGCTTGTCCCAAACACTGCAGCTCCAAATCAAAGATTCCACAATCTGTACACCACAGTGGTGCCCATTTCTTCTCAATATTTGCAAAACAAGAATTCTGATGACACAGTGAAATTCATAGTTGTTTCCAAATCCACCATAGAAATCAAGTGAAATCTAAAACATAAGAACCTAACAGTAACTGTAAGGACACAGATAAGTAGCTCATATAAACTTAACTGTCTAGAGAAGAAAACAGAACACTGTAATAGACATTGAGTCAAAATTAATCTTGATTTTAACAGGAAACCAACATGGGTTAGCAAGTAGGATGAAATGCTGGTGTCCTCCAGGTTATCATTAAGTACTTGCTGCAAAGAATCTGCTTTTCCTCAAACTACAATAAAGGATTCCTTTTTCTTTCATTACATTGCCTGAAAGCTTCTTAGGAGCACCAGCAGTTTGTAAAGATGAAAAACGTGTTTAATCAGTTATTGCAATGGGTTTAGGAACTGCTAATAAATACACAAGGAAGCTTGGAGGGGGAACACTCACTCATCCAAAGCCACTGGTGCCACAAAAGTCAATTCCATAAGTAGTTGTCAGCCACATGACCAAATTGGTCCCAAATCAATTATCAAGCAGAAAAAGCAACTGGTTCAAATCTTTAAAACATCAGGCTACAAATGTAGACTTGCCAGGCAAGAGTTCCCAGTGCCAAGATGGGATTTAAGTCTCAAATCTAAACATTTCATTGTTCCCACACAAATATTTGGCCAACACTGCTACAAAAGCCAACCTGATGAACACATTCAGTGCTAAATCCAGGTGTTGTCTCGTGAGGAGCTGCAATTCACAATGTTTATGAGTTGTACCTATTATGTGACATTCTCAAAGCTGAAAAGTGGAAGTACATACAGAAGACCCAAAAGGCAGTTCCTGCAGATTAAAAATGACATTCAGCAACACAGAAGATGGGTTGTTAGAACTGTGAAAAGTACAGGAATGAGCTACATAATAAAAAGGATCAACAGTGGTGACAGGGGCAGTGGGATTACAGCTGTCTGCTCAGGCTCTGCTACTACATCTGGTTACTGTTATGTGCCCCATGGAAGGAGAAAGGAAGAAAAAAGTCTACATCTGATATGACTGCTTTGCCTGTTTAAGATTCAAAAGCTCCACTGAAAGCTTTCACAAAGCTGAAGGGAGTATGATTTATACAAAAAGCTACAAGCCTTTTACAGTCCATCTTGAGTAGAATGGACATCAGTGCTACCTGCCCTTGGAGAATAGTGTTGCCCATTTTATTTACATTTACTCTACATTATGCTTTTAGAGTAACTTACCAATCCAGCCAATCAATTCAAACTATTTTGCAACCATTTCAAGTAATTTCTCAGCTCACCCCGTAGGCACTTGCTTCTATGTAATTACAATCATTTTTCTGCAGAGAATTTCTTCTTTCAAGTGGCTTTGCCAAGCAACAAGAAACAAAAGAATAACCATGCCTAAAAATAGATAGAAAAATGTAGGAATCCCACAACTATATTGAACAGGGTCATCAGGAAGAGAGCAGGAGATAAATGTGTCTCTCCACATCCTTCATGTCTTTGCTGACAGTCCAAAAATAGTGCTGATGAATGTTTGATAGGTATGGTTCTATATTATAGCTTAAACTTATTTTTAAAAAATAATCTATCTTTAAAGTCAGCATTTTCAACTCTTCTGGGGAGACTAGAAATAATCTGGCTTGTTGGTGCTTTTTATCATCTTTCTGTTGCAGAAGAAATTCTATTTCTTTTAAGAAAAAAAGAACAAGCCACCACCAAAAAGTGCCTCACACAGGAAAGTATTATAATTGTGCTGATCAAGTATCAGCCAAGTGTGATCTCTTTCCTTCATTTTAGCAGATAAGGTGGCATTTGACTTGAATTAACCTGTCTGTTGAGAGGGACACTGCTCCAGATCTGCTGCTCTCACACCTGACCAAGACACTGAAGTACAAAGCTGTGGATTTTAACAATGTAAGCCCCAAAAAAGGGGACTCAGGAGAAAGCTATGATCCTTGAGTCCCAGCTGTCTCCCAATGGAAACAAAAGATAGAAATGTGAGTTCCCAGCTGATCCATGACAATTTCCAGCCCAATGTTTTTCTTAAAAGTAAGAGGTACCATTTCCTCGCTGGCAGCTCCCCTCCCTTTACTACCATATTTTTTCAGAGACTGACCTAGTCAAAACCTTGTTGACTAATAACAGCACCAAGTATCACACAGTACCAGCTTTGTTGCCAGTTTTAGGGCCGCCTTAACATAAAAGCAATCAGAGCACTTCTTAAAACCGAATATCCTCTCCCCACCCTACACATGTTGACGTGGCCACTAAATCCCACTGGGTAATCTCCAGAATCCATCTGCTCCTTTTCATTCTCATCCCGAGAAGCCTCCCATAGCCCCTGATTATTTCTCAACTTGTCTGAAGAAATATCCTGTCTTCTGGCTTCCCAGACACTTGCTTCACCCCCTTCTCCCCAGAGGTTTGCTGAAAAAGGCAGCTGCAAAGATTATCCACTCCAAAGTCATGCCCAGGCTCTCTTCAAATCCCTAGAAGGAGGAGACATTTTCTATAACAAGGAAAATGTTTAAGGGAGAAGAACAAGTGTCTTTCAAAAATCAGTTTCTTCCCATTTTCATCCTCAAAGCAAGATCCAGCTACAGACACCTTTTAAGCAAGCATCTCCTAAAGCACAGTTGGTTAAGAGAATCAGGAATTAGAATCCTACACTGACCACATCTAGACTCTCCACCAACATGACGGACTGTGCCTGGGCCAGGTAAAACACTGCCTTATACAGCAGCACACATTAACAGGCTGAGAGGCACCAGGAGCATTCACCAAAGGTCATCATCAAACAGCAGATGTAAGCATAAAAACAGTGACATTTTCCTAATGACCACAAAGCAGCTAAAATTACAGGAATGCATATCTTCTCCTTTTTCAGGTCAATCCAGCCAGCATGTGTGTGCATTTAATGTATCAAACACAGCTGCTCAAAACACTCTAAACCCTTCTCATTTAACTCGAGGGCTGTTAAAAGTGGTGGAGGAAAAACACACCTCTTTATTACTTGTGTTGTTGCATAAAATCAAAACATGAACCAAAGCCACAGAGGCCCCAAGACTTAATTGTTCAGTTGTATTTTGTTATTGCTCTATTTGTAACTTGAAGCCCCCGCTGGGATTACAGCTCTCGTATTCTTTATAGGTTCCCACCAGCCCTCTCTGTGCTCCCACACCAGTCAAAGGTACCAAGAAAGCAAAGAGCAAACAGTAGTCCACAGCAGGTTTTATGGTTTCCCTACAGTTTTCCCTACAATTTCAACATTACTGCTGCTCAAGTTTAATTCCTAGATTTATGGGGATGCCAAAGGGTTAACTTTGCTTGAAATTTTCCTATTTACTGTCACTCGTTTCAAATAAAGCAAGTCCTGCAGGAATTTATGATGCCCGAACCTGACAGTCACTGACTGGCTAACAAATCTTTCCTTCTGTTTTCAAAATAGTTTTGTGTTAATCTCCCAGGTCACTATCAAAGACAGTTTAGCATCTAATTTATCACCTTTTGGGCAGAGATCCATGTTGAAAAATTCACATCCAAACTGTAATTTAGTTCAGTTAATGGTCTTTTCTCAGAGGAACTGGACAATTAAAAACATATGGAAATGGAATAAGCTATTCACTTTTCTACTAAATGTTTGCTCTGTGTCTTGGGAAATAAATTTAGGATGAACAAGCTGAATTCAGTGAATGGATTAAAAGAGAGGAATGGACTGCTGTTATAAATCAGTTGTGCTCCTTTCCCATGCCACATAGCAGTTTTGGTTTCTTGTTTGTTTCTTTTTTTAACAGAACATCTTGTCCAACAATCAAAAAAAACCTTCAAGAAATTGCAAGTTTACACGGAATTAGTGTTTTGGGGTTTTTTGTTGCTGTTTGTTTTTTTAAAGGGGGGAATCTCTTAACGCACCATAAGCATTTGACTTATTTAGGCACGTAGATGAAGTAACCGGAAATGCCAGGTTACACAAGAAAAGCATAAAGGCAAAAATAGTTTAAAATGTGTACATCAGCGTACACTGCCTTTCATTATAGTGGCAATCAATCACAGAGTTTTTGGTAGAACTATGACATTCTATTATGTCTGGAAAATACCATAGGTAGACTTGACACCTTTACAGAAACACAAAGCTCTGAAACATATATGGCATTTTAGCAGTGTTTCCTTCTCTTTTTTTTCCTCCCTGAGAAGTGCCACTGTCTGTGTAACAACTCACAAGTGACACAGGCTCCTGCTACACACCCTGCTGAACGTCTCCCATGGGCTTCAGAGGGAGCTGGACGAGAAGAGAAAGAGAACATCAATGCCACTGACATTCCAGGAAAAATAATCTGTGGAATTCAGCTTGAATTTGTTTGTTTGTTCATTTTCCACCTCAAAGTGAGGTACCAAATTTAATACTAGTCTCCTTCCCAACCTCAGACACATCCCAAAGTGGAAATGTTTCCACTATGTTCTAAAGTCATGCTGGGTCACACACCTGCCCCCTGCCTGGGGATACACCAGCTCTAAGCCACCATGTCTGTGCTCTGCCAGCTTCTTCAGCAATTAAGCCCACTCAGCACAGGTCTCTCCAGCAGCTGTAGGACACAGACCCAAGGACCTCCCAGGTGAGGAGCACCAGCTGGACAGGGGCAGCTCTGAGGTTACACCCTGTTACAACTGACTGTAGTCACCACCACAACAGAAAGAAACTGGGAAAAAATTATGTGATCATACTGTGTTGCTTCTAACACTGCTTTGACCAAAACAAAGGACAAACTGGTGGCTTCCAGAACTGAAGTGATTACAGGTGTGTATCCTGAGCTCAAGCTTTAACACTTCTGGAGCACAGCTATGGCAGGCCAATGTTCTCCAGGGGCAGGGCAATGGGAACACACCAGTGCATGGATTGCACTGAATTTTTCAATTAAAAACAGAAATTGTAGCCCTTAGCAACAACAGGATAAAAATAAATAATAAAAAAGCCCACACAGGAAGACAGTGGAAGCTACACCCTTGAAATGCCTTTTGATGTTAATGCACTGCAATGAGTCTTACTGTAATCTGCTTCGTGAAATACCGAAAGTAAATAAAAACCAGAACACAAGCTTATCAACCCCTCCACCTTTCAAGACTACCTAATACCTTCAGTTTTCCTTCCCACTACATTTTTTTTTATTAATTTTAGCCAGTGCCAAAAGGCCCTCAAAATACCCTTTTCGATTCTTCTCTTCACAGAAGAATTGCTGATAAGATCAATTAAGTGAGATGAGAAACAAAACCCAGGCTGTTGGTTCAGTATGTCCTCTGCTTACTGTATATTTCATAAAGACCAATCGTTTGATGTTAATTTTCTGTGATGCATTTTCCAATAATCCGTGAGTATGAGCTTGAGCACTGACAGAAAGAAGCGTTGTATTTCACAGCCACACAGGAGCAGACAGTTTTAGTATCATTTATTTAATTATGCAAATGCTACTCTTGTGACAACAAGAGACAGACTCAAGCTGAAGCCATACATTGGATAATAAAGTTCATATCCAAGTGAGGATTCATTACCTGCTGCATCAACTTCAACTACTTCCACATTATTATGGCTTACACTACTGTTTAGTTAAAGTTGAGATAACGTTTCCAATCTAAACCTTCATTTTTAGGGCAGTTATAAAAATAAGTGTTCATTTTGTATGTTTTCTTTAATTGGCTATTCTACGAGAGACTCTGAATGTACAATTTAAAAACAAAACCCAACCACTGCTCTGAAGCTAATCACTGTTGAATAAACAAAGAGGCTTTTTAATCAACCTAAACTTCACTTCTTTGCTGCATTTTACAGCCACGTATACCCACAAGACACGTAGTGTTTTCTCCAGCTCTCAACAACAAGTATATTAAAAGCAACCAAAAAGCACCACCTCAGCGGAAGACTCCTGCATCCCAGAGGACACACGTGATGTAACCAGCACCACACCAACCAGACTCTCCTTGGCCAACACACTGATGAGCAGGGAAGAGAGCAGCAGGTGCTAAATTCATTTTCCAACTAGTGTTCATTCAAGCCCACAAACCCGCTACCACCCTTCCTGGTGCTGTGCCGCAGTCAGGAGAGCAGGAAAGGCTGTGCTACAGGAATGCTGCTCCTTGGTCCTACCTGCTCCTCTCAAGGCCTTATTCTGACTCAAACACAAAGCAAATATTCACAGTGGGAAAACTTTCTTTCAACTCCACAGGGTTGCCAGCAGTGATGAAATAAAACACAACAAGATACCAAGACACAGGGGCAGAGGGGCCTGAGGGCGAGACCCACCCGTTTGGTGGAGCCATCCTAAGCAGTGACTGCTGCTAAAAGGGCTGGACCTTCCTCTCTTACGCACCTACCGCCCCTCCATCGCTCTGGCTGATCCCACAGGGGCCTGAAACTACTTTTTTTTTGTTTTCTGAGGAGAATTCTTTCTAAAGACACTACAAGGGTTTCAGATGAGCAGAGCGAGCACAGCCCTGGGAGAGGAAGCAGCACGTGGCTGGTGCAGAGGACAGAACTGTGCTTTCCAGGGGTGGCACCAGCTTGCATTGGCTCAGGTGCACCACAAAACTGGGACTCTAAGGTAATTATATTTTAAAATGTTCCTGCTGAATAAAAAAGCTTTTGCATGTAATGGAGTACTGCTTTGCAAATGATGGACCAGCAGAGGGTAGGAGGCATGTTTCAGCCACACTTGGGTGTTTAAGATTTAAAAGCGAACGCACTTCATCTCAGGTACCACATATACCACAAGACTGGGCAAGAAAACAAGTCCAACTTCTGCAGGAAAATTAATTTTCCACATTAACCAGCTATCTCAGGCTATAAATCTTGAGTTGCTTAAATTATAAGATTGGGAGATATTCTAACATGTAAACTTGGTGCCTCTGTAATTAGATTATTAAAATACTACTTTTTAATATGTCACAGTATATAAGTGTCATGCATAAATACTTACACTTGGTTTTTCTTTTTTAATAGAAGAATTTTATTATCAGAGTGGTTTTGGTAATATGCAGCTATTGCATGCCAAACACTGTGCATGAAATACCTTCTTGGATAGAAGATTAATGTGCTTACTGTTATTCTTTGCAAAAATTTCTTTAATGTCACCAAGGAATAAGGAAAAGACTTAAATACAAAGCACCACAAAAATCTATCCCAGTCTACATCTTTCAGGACTGAGAAAATGTTATTATACTCATGCATGTTTAGATACACAGTCAGATCTAAGGTACATAAATAAGAACCTTTCAACAAGATGAACGACATACAGAGCACACATCTGATCTCCCTGCTTGAAAAATGCTCTCACTACTGAACTCCCTTCCCTGCTTGCTGTGAGTGCTCCTGGCCCTACACAGCTGTATTCAACCCAGCACAACGGCTGCTCAGGATGCAAGAGCCCGATTTCATGAAATCCGAAGGTAAGCAGATCCAAATCTCACCAGAGCTAATGGATTTGGCCCTTATCTCCCCTTGCTAAAGCATCCTGAGTGCCAAGAGACTTATCTAAGCATTAGGAACCAATATTAGTATTATAATGTAATATTCATGTATTATTCTCTTGTCAGTCTTTTAGCTTATATACAACACTTGAGCATAGGCAGTTGCTCATAGACAGTTTTCCATTTGCCTTATTACAGTTTTTATACTGAATACAAGCAAAAAATATCTGAATGCCTTTGCTACATCATCTGCCAAAGTTTGATGAAGAAAAGAGTTATTTTTAACCCGGAACAGTTCCCAAATCAGCTCATTGTGTAGCTCAAAAAGAGGAGTGCATGTGACTGGGGGAGGAGGGGTAAAAACCACTTGTACCCAATTTGTCACCAATAAATACAACCAAAACACCATGTCCTAGAGCAGAGAGACACCAAAGACCCAGCACAGACACCTAACGGTACAGACACACATCTAATTGGGACTTCAGATGCACCTCTGTAGCACAGGTGCTGTTTCCAACTAGTCCACTGGATTTAAATGCCTAAATGACTTGGGTGCTTTGTGAATTCCCCTACACACCTTACTGCACCTTCTTCAAACTTGGCTTTTGTTGACTTTATAAGTCTGAGCAAAGGGTCAACAGTAAATTCACAGCATAACATGTGGCCTCCCGAGCCTGTGATGGGAAACTCAGTCCAGGCCAGCAGGCCACACTGAATCTCACCAGCTGTAGTGCTCACACCACGGCACCAGCATTTTAATTTGTCTGCCTCGACAAAAAGAAAAACGCTTAGAAATTTTTACATATGAACGGACAAAAAAGATGAAGCACTTCGGGACTCTCTCAAGACTGCAGGCTTCCTATACATCTTCAGATGAAAGCACAGCTTGCAAGCAAGGGCTGAGCAGGAGCACCCCTCAGTCAGCGTCAGCACAGCAGACCTGCGAGGCTGGGGGAAGCCACGGGAAGCGCAGGCGGCTGTACACTCATCGCTTAAACACTATTTCATCCCAAGGTTCCAAAATGATAATAGACTTTATTCTAATTGGATTGTCTGCAATGAGCCAATTTAAGTGCTAAATGCTGCGAATTATTCAGCATGACATAGCAATGCAATGATCTGAGCCACTGCAGGGCAGGAGGCTTCTTGAGAGCTACAGTTCCTGAAGCGTAATAAGGAGACACAAGTCTTGCTTGGCATGTCTCCACCAACCAAATTCGTATTGTTTCAACAGCTGCAGTTTGCCCACTGAGCATTAACTAATGCTCTGACCTAGAACACAATCCCTGTCAGCCAGCACACCTGATTAGGAGATGATTTTTCTGAACACACCTTTTAAGTCCGTATCACTCTAATTGCCGGCTTTCAAAGAGACTAAGTACCTTCGACACCCTACCTACACTACACAGAGGGCTGTGAAATATTGATCTAACCACAAGCTTTAAAATATTTAACCAACTTGAATCTGTACCTCCGTCATCAGGGTAAGAATGTCACATCTATTCACAAAGATTTAAGGGACAGGAAGGGACAGATATTTAAAGCTTTAGATTTTATTCTGGTGCATTTACAGCAGCATGAATGACGAGTGCAAATGAAGGACTCCTGTGTTACCACTTAGCCTGACACATAGCACACAGTCCAAGAGACCATTATTTTTAGTAGTAATGTGTAAAGTGGTTTTCCACATATATTTCACAGTAAAATGTATTATCTTGTATTAGCAAGG
This sequence comes from Empidonax traillii, assembly GCF_003031625.1. Taxonomy (NCBI): domain Eukaryota; kingdom Metazoa; phylum Chordata; class Aves; order Passeriformes; family Tyrannidae; genus Empidonax; species Empidonax traillii. Next base: position 2,043,304 of record NW_020955297.1, on the reverse strand, counting down.
GAGAGAAAGCAAAGCCTAGGGTTTTCTTCTGATTCAAAATCTCAGATTACACCAAGAAGTCACAAAATGGAAAGAAAAAGAAGTAATCTGTGCATCATAATCCTAACTTTTAATACAACACTATTGTTCTCCTGCACAGTCACCACAAAAGGCTGTCCAGAATTCCCCTGACACTTGAGAGTTTTAGAGAACTTGAGGTTAATTCCAATTAAAGTGCAGACTCAAACAGCAGTGCCTACGTTGTTGCACTTACAAGGTATGAAGTTCTACAACTTGGTTCTGGTCACCAGATTCTGACCCTGAAACACTCCAGTCCCATAGAGCTGGACAGAGAAGAGTCTCAGAATGTAAGACATTCTGCCTCTCAGCTGGACATCTCCTTCAAAACAGTTTAGCAGCACTCATCCTTAGTGGAAATCAACTGCTCAGCTCTGCAAGAACGCTTGTATCTAAGTTATCTGTCCCCACTGATATAAAAATGATGGATTTTAATACCTCCTGTCCAATATCATGCCTGCTTGTCAGTATGATGGTACGTAGTTAAATCACCAACATCTAATATGAATACATCATCTGATTTACTGAACAGAAATATTTATTAAAAACTTCTGCCCTAACTTGACTTTGCTTCTTGGCTTCTGGATTTATTAGAATTAACTCCAGTAGACGAGCAGTTTACTGTATTTTATTTTCCCACATATTTTCTAATCCACAGAGGCACAGGAACATTAATTCAGGAATTGGCTGCAATTATTTTTTGCTATTCAGCTAGGGGCAGTAAATGCAAACTGAATTGGCTGCAGTTCAATGTCATTGCATAAGATTTGCTCTATTGTTCCCTAAGATGCAGATGTTAGGGTATAGAATGCTAAATCAAAGTAGAGACAGTGTCATCCCTATGCACTTTCTAATGGGTTCCCAGTAGGTTCAGTTTTCTTGCTGCAAATTAATTTCCTCTTACCTAAAAACAATCATAGAATTACAGAATTAAGACCACTTTCTTCCATCACCAAAATTTATAAAAAGGAAAGAATGCCTCGGCTGCTCATTTTTCATATAAAGCTCAGAGTGCACTGCAAATTGAGGACTGCAAGCTTCAAGCACTCACCTTAATCATGAAAGCAGTGAAAATAAGATAAATAAGAAATGTGACATTGCTATTTAAACAATGATTCTTTCTCTTGCAAATGCCAATTCCTTTCACACTGAAAGCACTAGAGAGGCTTGAAAACCCTGTGCGTCAATCAGGATTTCAGCGCAATCCTCCAGGTTCTCAAACCAATCATCAAGAAATTCTCTTGCTCTTTGGAAACGCTGAGGGCAACAAAAAATAAGTGGAGGCAGCCTCTCCTTTTCTGCTGTATTTGTTCAAGATCATTGTTTTCAGTTTTATAAGACATGCAGATAACACACTTCCACTTCTGCTGCCTTTTTTTTTTTTTTGTGGGGAGGGGAGAAGTGGGGTGGAAAGGGAGGTAGATTACCTGCAAACTGATATTATTGCTGTTTATCACACAAAAGCCACTTCTCCAAGGAGCAAGCCGTATGGGACAGCACAAGGACTGAACAGATATTATAGGTCCTCACTGCTGTAGATGTAACCACAATTGAAAATACTGATTATCTTCCCAAACAGAGCTCCTCTGTAGCTGCAGCAGCTAGAAGAGGGACATTAACACAACACCCCTGAGGGCAGCCAGCCATCTCTTACTCATTTCTGTTTGCTTGTTTTAAATGCTGGGGAAAAATTAAAGGAGAAAATGATGAGATTAAAAAAAAAAAAAAAAAGGCTTTCATTGCTTGCCCCTCCCCACAGAAATAAAGATACAAACAAACAGAATCCATCTTTCTGCTGGGATGCTCCTGACAACAGTTATTATAGCTCCCAGCTGGGAGCTCACTCTTCAGTGCTGCCTCAAGACTGCCACAGCCACAGGTTCCTATCAGATTAGCAGGAGTAGGAAAAGATGCTGCCAAAACTGTGTTCAGCACACCCCACGTACAGCCCTTCACACGCCGGCCGAGCACTGCCAGGAAACAGCCCGAGATCCATCCCCAGTGTCAAAAAGCAGCCCATGTAAAGATGAGCACACTCAAGAGATAATGAGTTCCCCAGGGAGGAATCGAACATCCCAGCTTGAAAGAGGTCCGCCAAGAATGCGTTGTTATTTACACTCATTTTAGATGTCCACAGCTTTGCTGCAGGAAGCTGCAATCTCAACCTTCTCAGGCATCAGCTCCCACCCTCCCGAGCCTTTCACTACTGACCTTCAGTGGCTCTTTAATTGCAACCAGAACTCTTGATAAAATTAAAATGTACATTTTAATGGATCAATCCAGCTTTTTAAAAATCAAGATTAAAAGCCAAGCACTGCAATTGAGAACCGTGGCGAGGCCGCCTGGTCTGATCTTGCTAGCTATTTTCCACTGCAGTAATGCAAAAAAAAGCTAATGCCTTTTAATAAAATTTCATTGGTGCTTTTTATTTAGACTTAAAAAAAAAAAAAAAAAAAAAGGCTACGAATGGGGTTTGCAAGTGGCTGCAGCCTGAGCAGAAAGGAAGACCCCCGCTCTCTGTCAGGCTGAGCCCCTTCAATTGGAGTAGCACCACAGCTGCCCCCTGCACACAGGATCTTTGGACAGTTGCAAAGCACCACCTTGAATTTGGCCTGTAAGGACCTGACGCCCTTAAACTGCAAAAAAATTAATTATTTATCTTGCACGTCCCTAGAAGGTGGCAGGGCACAGCCCATCTCAGGAATCCTGAACTTCTCCTGCACACTTTTGCAGCTCTGAATTGTGCAGAAAGGGGCTACAGCTGTTCAGAACCTTTTAACTTAAGGTTAAGCAGAGGGGAGGTTATTGCAGACCATGCACAGAACAGGAGGAAGAGGAGCATCCAAGAGGAAATGACCAAATTCAGTAATTATGAAGCTAGATAAAACTCACGCTAACGAGATTAACTTGTTATGCCATATGAATAAGCTACCTCTTAAGAGTCTGCTTATTATCAGACCATTAGAGGACAGCCAATTTTTTGCACGCAACATATTCCATCCCAACAGTATGTTCAGCAGGTAATAACACAAAGCTGTTGGGTAGAAACTGCCCTGTGCCCTTCCATGCACTTCTCTTCCCTGTATGATACAAGCGGGTTTCATTTGTTTACTCAATTATTAAGTCTCCAAAAGAAAGTGTTTTCCCCAGGTATCAGCAAAAGCATCTAGCAAAGCAGGAGCACTGCTTCAAGTGGGCAATCATTCTGCAGTATGTGCCCAAATTAGCTATGGCAGAACCAAAGGTTTTTGTTTGGGAACAGGGAATAAAGGGAAGAGCAGCAACAGGTCAGACAGCAGCTCACCCCAAGTAAATTTATGGCAGCGACACACAAAAAATGAAGAAGCTGTGGCTGCCCCACCCTTGGAAGTGTTCAAGGCCAGGCTGGACAGGGCTTGGAGCAATCTGGTCTAGTGGAAGGTGTCTCTGCCCATGGCAGGGTGTTGGAACGAGATCTTTAAGGTCCCTTCCAATGCAGGTCATTTTGTGATTTGATTTCTTGAAAATGCTAACAAAAGGTGAGTGATTAAAACATCTGCTGCCAGCCCCTACAATCTTTTCAGAGGCCGAGTGAGAAACAAAGAGGTCCTCTTTCACTGCTTCCCAAACACCTCACGGTTCCTGTAGAGTTTGTAATAACAATAAAATCATAGAGCAGATGACTTGACCTGGGTGTTTCCCTGTGCATTCATGCCCTGAGTTCCCAAGAAGCCCTTTTGTTACATATCAGTGGGGACCAAATGTTCTAAAGGGATCTTTTCTGAAGATGATTATGCAGATACTAAGAAAACTTTAAGAGAAACTGTAACAGAATACAGAGATAGAGTAACTGAAAAACCAGTGCTAATAAACAATGTTTATCGAATAAATGATAAAGTGACTGAGACCTCAGCTAAACATAACTCTACGAAAAATCAGATCAATGTGTGACTCCCACATCTTTATGCATTTTGCTTAAGAATCTCTGTTATGTTCTGCATTGCAGAAGTCATTCTGACTGTATGCTCTGCCAACTTCTGCAGTGATTCAGAACTTTAAAGATCTAGGATGATTTGTTAACTGGGGGGGGGAGAATTATTACAAATGCTTATTTGTCTTTAAAGCTTTTAGTCTTGATTTAATGTTACAAGTAGGAACAAAAGAAGGAAAATTGTCTTTATTGTTTTATGCACCATTCTAAGAGAAAATACAAACACCCAAGTGTCTTCAAATCTCATATATATTCAAATATTGTATATTCAAGACAATCACAGTGTCAAAAATCTATAATCTGAAATTAAAGGGCAATTGTTTTGTCCTTATGTGACACTTGTGGTCACAGTTTAATGCAGAAAAAAACTAATGCTAAGAGATGACAGGCTCCAAAATGTGAATTGGTAATTAAATTTTAATTAAAAAAACGGAAGCAAAAATAAATCTATACAGCAGCAGTTTGCTTTACAGACAATTAATGTTCAAAAAAAACCCCATCTATTTTGTTAGTAGTACAAGAGCATCAACAAATGCAATCACTAGCTGGTAGGTAGTTGGAAGTAGCATGAAATTCTGCAGTAAACATTTATTCTCACTTAAGATGAAAACCTCCACAAATTCATCTCTGGAACATATCACTTTCCAGTACTGAAGGAAACCTCTCGAAGAACACTAATACATAAATATTTGAGATTTAAATGCCAGTGGGTCAAAGGGTTAGTGTAATACAATATTACTGTTACATTTTGCATTATTATCGTTATGCTTGGTTTGCATTTTTACAGCATATGAAATCAAATTAGTTTGCTCTTCTGCTAAGTGCACAGTTCCTGGTGACCATTAGTGTGACTCACAGGTCAGGAAGCACCTAGAATTTGGCAAAAATGTCTCGTATTTCCAGAGGTTCCTATTACCTATAAGTCTGATTGAAAAGAGTGAAAGGGAGAATAGCACAACATTTTAAAATCAAGCTACTGCTACCTAAGAAACCTGGATCCATAAAGTTACTTGAAGCTGTTGGATGAAAAATAAAACGTGTTCAAAGCATCAGAACACTTACAGAATGAGCGACTCTTACTTACCAGAGCAATGAAATTATCTGGCACATTTCCTCGTGAGCTTTCTTTGTATATCATCTTGAGGATAGAAATGTTGCACAAATCACAGAAACCTTGCTAAAGAAATTTTGTGCAGTTCCTGCTGAGTTCCCTAATGAATAACCACATAAATATAAAAATCCTAATCCAATCTTGTGAACACACCTCACAACTATTCCATCCCTGCCCGAGCTAAGCAGATACAATGGTATGACCTCAAAAGGAATTTAGTATTCCGGTCACACTGATATTGCTAACATTATTTTTATATCAGTATCATTCATTTTTAGGTAGATTAATTATAATAAATATATGCTATATCAACAGACTTTTCATTATGGTCCATTTAACCTCATAAAACATAATTGATTCCTATTTGCTCTACGTGATCGATGCTTAGTGCTCATTCCCGAGCTGTGTTAGTAAAAGAGACAAGTCAGAAAAGGGCCATCTCTCTGTAGGATAAATAGCACGGTTGATATCCCATGTAGCTCTGATTGTCTGCATAAATCTACGTCTATGCACTTATGGAGAACACAGAAATTAATACTTATGCTTTATTAACTCAAAAATCCCATCCAAGAACCTATAATTTATAAATCTGTAGTATTTACTAGCTTGAGTTCTGAGGCACATGCACTAGAAGAACTAGACCTCCTATGCTACATAAATAAAAGGAATATTGGTACAATATTCAGCATGAAGAGCTCCCTTCTTCAGCCCACACTTTTCCTGGTGCTTTGGAAGATTGGTCTAAAAGCAGTTATGGTGACATACTCTGGACTTCAGAGTATGTCACCAAATGCAAGAAGAGAAAGGGACAGGAAGGGAACCGTGTCTGTGTCATACCCTTTGCTACAGACCACTATGCTCTCAGTAACTGGAAAGCCCCAAATTTAATTTATGAATAAAACAATAGTGATCACTGTTTTACATGGACCTTCAATGCACGGGCTGCACTGGAAAGCAATGGGAAGGATCACGTGAATCACAAGAATGAACTGTGGGATGGGATCCACCCAGACTGCGTTAATGAAGTCCTTCCTTCCAGACTTGGGTATTTCTGACAGATATTCAGATTCTGGGAAATCAACTCAGTGTTGCAAGATGAGCAATGTAGGAGTTGGTAGATCTGAAACTACTCTGATCCAGGCAAGGCTGAAAGACATTATTTGCATTATCGGGATCATGGTTTAACTTTGATGTATCAAACAAGACATGAGGAAACAGGAATAAAATTTATGGGCTTTTCCTGAAGGAAGACAACAATGAATGGCACATCCCTTTGGATGCCTCAATTACTCAAGACCATGTATGGAATCCAGCACTTTCATAACTATTAGTAAATAAGATAATTGCAATGTATATTAATGCAAAGTGCAGGAAGTAGAACTTTCCAAAAATATTTCACCTCTAAGAATTGAGACATTAGCTTCGCATCACTGAAGCTAATTGGATATTCAGCTCACTTCTTTAATAAATGAAGCAAGTTTGAGATGTAAACCAGCTTTAGAAAAAAAACCCCAAACACCCCCCCCCCCAACCCCTAAGGATTACTGCTCATAATAGTGAGTAAAGATTTCATAGCCAAGGTCTTAATATTTAAATTTAACAGTGAAAACAGCTTATTCAGTATTTTCAGAATGAAATATTTAGCAGAGCCAGCTAATTTGTTACTTGTTGCACTGAGTTTTAGCATGACTGATGGGAACAAAATGAACAAATAGATACATAAAATGAAAATTTCAGCATTGTATTTCTAATGGTTGTGTTCCAGAATTTCTTAATTACACAAAGACAGGAGGGTGTATATTCCCTGTGTAAACATTTGGAGTGCAGGTTTGTCCTCTAGGCCAATTAAAACCCACTTAATTCAGATCTGAAATAATTTTTAACTTCAACTTACATGAAGATGTATTACTAACAAAGACTTCCAGTTAAACAGGTACAGCAACCAAATCATTCTTGGTCAGTTTTACCATGTGAAAAACACAGTCTCCAGTACATAAAAAAAATATATTTAATGTTTCTGAGAAGCCACTCTTTGAAAGCTCACCTGCCCTGCATTTCTCTTAACGAGTTTATCAATTTTTTAGAACGCCCAGGGTATAGTAACTTTTAATACTACATACTAAATGTTAACCAAGATTTCAAAGCAACAAAAAATGCCAAGAGACAGTTTCAGATTTCAAGATGCCAAGTTTGTCCAGGCAGCTAATCATCTCCCAGCACAAGAAAAACAACAGGAAAAGAGCTACAGCACCAGGGCTTGGTGATTAACTTAACTCTTGCAGGTAAGCGCTTCAGGAGGAAAGTCTAAAGGCACAATTAAGGGATGCTGAAGTAGGATTTCTGAAGAATTCTTGCTGTGAGATGATGCTAGACCCAAAAGCTTTTACTTTCCTCTCCACTAAGGCAGAAGCAATTTCCTTTCATTAGGGACTCTGACGGCCCCTTAGGTCAAGATGAAAGATCTATTTTTTTTTCTCTGTGTGAATCTGACATGCCAATCACCCAGTCAGCCTCCATGGAATAACATTTGGTAACTAAGGCACAAATAAGCAGACACAGCTGGCCAACAGCTTTTCAAAGGGGGGCCTGGGCAGAGTCTACAGTCAGTGCACTCCAAACACGACAATGCCTGCACGCCCCCTCAGCAAACCTTCACTGCATTTCACAAGTGCTATGGGGCAGGGAATTAGCCACAAACCCTGCTATTTGGAAAGCCTGGGCAGGATTCCCTCTCCTAAATCGGGAAGTGAGCATTACTCTGGCAGGATGTAAACATCAGGTTGAGTCTAGACATCAGAAGAAGAAAAATATCAATTTGATATTTGCTTTAATAGCACATTGGCACTTTATGAATTAGAAACAGCTCTCCACAGTGCCCTTCTGTTATGGCAGCTGTGGCTGCTGTAGGGCATTAGGGCTACAAGGACTGAGAGTGCTCACTTCAGTCTGGACACTGAATTATTCTCACATGCAAGAGGGGCCCAGGACACACACTCATGTACTACAGACTCAGACAGCTGCATGAACTCTGCAGGAATGCACTGCACATCTGTGTGTGCACTTTGCTCTTAACAACTGAAACATGGATTTTACTGTTTCACTTGAAAATCTGCAGTCTGAAAAGTGGTGTTCCACCACCATAATGTCTCTGTGGGTCATGAAAGGCAACCTCAAAGGTTATAAGGGGTTAGAAATTGTAGGTGTTAGACATGTGAAAAAAAGGAATGACTACTCCTGTTCTCACTGCTCATCTGCTCTTGTCTTTCAAGAAAGCATTTCCTGCCAGCTCCTCCAATCACACCGACCAAAAATTCAACACTCTTATTTCCGAGATTTTTGCCCCCCCCGATTTCTTAGGCAGATAAGCATATAAGGCATCCCATCTTTCAGCATCAAAAGAAAAGGAGAGCAAAGCCATCAGTAGTTTGGGCAATTCCTTCCATTTCCCTCTCTCATCACTGTTATCCTTCCATTACTTATTCTGAAAAAGTCACCCAGCTAAGGGACTTGCATCCATCGCACAAAAGCATTCCCACCCCTCCGAGTCCAAGAACGGTCCCTGCCTGAGAGAGCCCCTTTGCAGGGAGAGACAAGGAGCTCATCAGGGCTCACAGTGACCCTCACGGCATCCCATATGAGCGCTCATCCCCAGGCACAGCTCAGGGCTTGCCTGGCTTTTCACTGGCTATATTTGACATTTCCCACGTCCCATATCCAGTGGGTGTGGGAACTCGCACCAGAGCAGCGGAACTCATCTTCCGGCATCATTTTCCATCTGCACGAGGTCAGAAAGCTGTGTACCGGTATATGGGGTCATAAAACTGGATTTTATCAGAATCTGCAGGGATTCACATCTCTATCTGCACAGTCTATTTGCCCTAATTGCTGCTTTGACTCAGAGATATTCCAGCATTTGTCAGTTTAAACAAAACTTTTAACGCTGTTTGAATGCATCTAAATGCATTCAGAAATGTAATGAAGTCCCACTTCCCCCAAAAGTCTGTGTCTATTGCCCCTAAATAGTTCAGTTGAGGATTTATTTGAATTTATAGGCAGCAACTCAGTCACATATTGCTTTCCTAAATGCCTTATACAAGCAAAAACACATAACTAAGACATGAGGAGTTCAACATAATAGCAAACCAATGCTTCATAAACAGCAATAATTTTATAAAGCAACTTTTTAAAAGAAGTTTTCAAAATAAAATACAATTTTTCTTCATTAACTAAAGATGATCAAAGCCAAAGTAATGAATTCCCTGAGCTACAGCATTTCTCATGGAGCACTGCTTGGCTATGTCTGCTTTAACTTGCTGTACAGAAGCACCAGAGTCCAAAACTTAAATTGTAACAAAGTGTTGTGCGTGATTTTCTATCAACAAGGCAATGTGCTAACTCTCTATCAAAGCCAAGTCCACTCCCAAAATGCAGTGTACATTTTCTAGGCCAAGGGCTTTCACTGAGAAAATGCAAGGTCGTGCACTATGGTTCAATTTACAAAATTAGCTACTGATCATTATTTATTTGCAATGCATCAAAACTGAGAAAATATCGTGATGAGTCACGTCCATGCATCGGAAAGCAAGAGAAAGTCATTGAAAATACTTTAAATTTAACATCTACAAAAAGGAACAAAATATTCAACAACATTTTGATTATTTTCCAAGTTCATAATAACTTGCAAATATAAAAGACTTGCAGATTGTGTGGGAAGTTAAATGGAACATTTCATTTTACCAAACTTGCCAAGATCAGCTGCCTTTATGTAACATTTTCCAGTGCTGGTAATTCATGCAAATGAACACATATGCTTTTTCTGGGGAGAAAAATTAAGAAAGGGAGGAGAAAAGGAAGAAAAAAAAAGGAAGAAAACAGTCCTAATAACTCAGATAACAGCTTTTAAATTTTAAACACACACAGAAGTGTGTTCCAGTGAAGTCTTCTTCACTTCTACAACATCATGTCCCTAGGGTATCAAGTGCTCTTAACAAGAGTTGTTCATAATGGTGTGTCACCTATCAAGAATAAAGTCTGAATGTGAAAACATCTGTTACATTCCTTTGTTAGGAAATCGGCAACATAGTTTTGGAACACGTAAAATTTGACTTTTAATTACCCTCTTACACCTTCTGTTCAGCTATTAACCAGCATTAACCCATAAGTCCATTTAACACACTACAAACTATAAAACTAAGTCCTATAATGTTTCCACATGAACAAGTCCAAGAAATTTTAATATTAAATGAGTGTCACCTATTTTGTAGTTTTTGAATCAAGTTATGACTTCTGCTTTTGGGCTGGGAAAAAAGTAAGTTGTGCTACCTTAAACAAAACAGCTAAGAGCATTTGGACACAGATATTTTACTAAACTTTGACACAGTTTAAGCAGCAACACATCCCAGGAACTTACACAGCACATGATAACTTATCATAGTTTTCTTCAATAATAATGACACCACTTAGAAACATATTCAGCAAGCAGGAAACTAAACTACTATGTATGAAGAAGTGTTATATGTTATAATCATGGCCCCCGTTATTCCTTTTCTTTTGAACTGGTCTATCTATTCATAATTAAAATGATAACACAAAGATAAAGAATAAGTTTTAAATCACAAATGTGTGTTACAACAACATGAGGTCTTACAGCAGTATAAGACAAAAGACTTGTTTTGCCCTTGGCTTCACATCCCTGCCAGGGCAGAACCACCCACGTCGCAGACAATCTGACTTTACTCATGACTTGTGTTTGCTGTAACCCAGGACACACGTGCTGCTCTCAGAACATGGCACAGTACAACACTTTCCCATCGTGTCACCGTATGTGACAGCCTTTTTGAAACAATTACATACAAGGACACAAACCCACACCTTTGGACCACAGAGGCACAATAATATTTAGATTTAAGGGATAAAAATGCTGAACAACAAAAAAAAAAAATTACAACAACAAATACATTATTTTCCATGTTGAAGTGCCAGCTATGCCCAATCACGTTAGTGCTGTAGCAATTAGGCAGCAGTTACTCCACGCCTTTCAGTGGGAAAAAGACCCCACCCATTCTTCTGAGGGTGCTCTCAGCCCAATAAACCAAACCACCTCAGCCTCGTTTCCCAGAGAGCAAACTGGGGTCCAGCCTCACCTAAGCTACCCAAAAGAAACACTACTCAGTCACCTAGGCTTCTTCCAAAACCAAGAGAGAAACAAGAACCTAGAAAGAGCATCTAAACCTCATTTACCTTAGAAAAAAGGTGTTTGCGTATTTTTCTGCTTTTACGGTAACACTCAACCAAAATTAAGTCAGCTGCAGTTACTGTAGTTGGCTATTTCAAACTCTGATATAGGACAGATTTAACCTTGATCTGTCCTGAGCCCATAAATGCATAAGAAGAATGGAAATAAAAATTTATGTCATTGCTAATGACATTAATCAGCTCAATTCTATCTACCGGCAGCTCCTTGGTGCTCATCAGAAAGCACAGTACACTGCAATTTCCAAAACTTACCCCAAGCACCCAATCCTGCAGTGATTTTACAAGAGAAGAACAGCTACATCCCACCATTACTATGTGCCAGCCAGGGAATGCACAAAGGAATTGCCTCATGCAAAAGCTGCTGAAAGGATTGTGGTGCTGCAGGGAACACAGAGTCTGCAACAACCCGAAGGATCTGCCACAAGCTGTGCAGTAAGAAAACCCACAACATTAAAAGCAGGAATATCTCAAACTTATACATACCAGGGTTTGTTAGCAACACAAAAAAAATATGAAAGCCATTTTTGTTACCCTTCACTTAGTTTTCCAAAAACTCTCAACAGAAGAAATGACCATTTTAAAATGCTGAAGAACTGCTGTTAAATTTCTCCCACCAACTACAACAGCAGTCTAACTCCTGTAGAACTATAAAGATCTTCCATCAAATCTAAACCAAGAAAGAATATTAATGTGAGACTACCAAAGGACATAATTTTAAACTGCACTGCAATTATATTTCCAAGCAAAAGGCCAGGAAGTTACTTTAGTACTAAAAATGAAAGCTACATTCCTGTACAGTCATTGGGTATTCAGAAGTGAGAGGCTACAAAACCAAGGATCAAAATATTCACATAAGTAAACTGCTTCTGTTGAAAGAGATGAACATGCTTATCCAGTAAATCTTGAGGGGCAAGAGGCTGGACTTCCAGATACAGAAAATAAACAAACAAACAAATAAAAGAAATATTTACTGTGAAGAATTTGGAAATAATTAGGCAAAGCATAAAAAGTTCAAGAAATCAGTAAATGGCATTTTTCCCCCATTTTTATACTAGCTGGGATAATCAATAAGAAGATAAAAAGGCTTTGTATCTAATGTCCCATTAGTTCTTACTAGGACATATCTACATCCAAGCAGTCTGTGGCTGTTCTCCACAGTTCTCTAACACTGCATCCTCAAGAATTGACAATTTCTTTGCTGGAAACAAAATGATTAAAACGTGTCAGAAAAGAGCAGAGAAGAGGTTTCCGATTTCTGCTGTACCTTCTCTGTCAACCTCTCTGCAGACTCCAATTCCTCTATAAATGTCGACCCTACGTAATCCCTTTCAGAGTTCAGTGGCTCCTGGCCAACACAGTCCACATTACCCAGAGAACACAACAGATACATTCTTCACCCTCACAATACACTTAAACTTGGGCGCCCCGTAATTTGGCCAAAGGCAGGCCTGCATTTATCCAACTTCTCAAGCAACTCCTTGTCATTTTGGCACAAGCATTTTACAACTCAATTTACAAGAAAAGCGGCAGTTTAGTTCCAGCTGCAAAGCTCCAAGAGTAATATTAGGAAAATAAGAACCATATTTCACCTTTTATTGGCAGGGTACACACAGCACTTCGTTAGTTTACTTAGCACCCAGGATCTACATGCATGTATCGATTGGTGCCTTGATCAAGCTTTCACTTGTTTAAAAGAGGCTGGTCCCCCCACAGATCAGTCTTCCAGCACAGACTGAAGGCAGGCATGTAAATAAAGAAATAAAAGCCCAGAAAACTCAGAAAAAAAGAAACAGGCGATCACTTATTTACACTTAATTAAGCATAAACTAACTCCCCTCCTCCTTTGGGAAGGATATAGATAAAATATGAATGGAAATAAAAGAGTGGCTGAGTAATCACTGCAGTTCAAACAATATTTCACAAGCAAAACAAGTGTGATAAGATTCAGTAGCCTGTGGCAGACGTTTGTTTGAGTGAACAACAAGATCGTATTTTCATACTTTTGGCCATCTCTGTAGTCCGAGGCAAACCGCCAATTCCTACTCCACTGTCAACCCCCAGACCTAATGGAGATGAAAGGCAAAATACAGCTCTGTTCCAAACTGCATTATTAATTCCAGCAGGGCCACATTCGGGCTGACAGGACTGAGGTCATAATTTAGCCATTAGCACTAGGGCCAGCAGGATTTCTCTACCAGAACTGCAGGACTGTGGGCCACGCTCTCCCTTTTATGTCTAATCAATATTATATTTTGTGTTGTCTCACTGGGCTAATGGAGGAACAGCTGCAGCACTGGTTTGAAGAACACTTCTAGCAAAAGGCAAAGGCAAGATTTTCCTTGTAGATTATCAGTAGTCACAAACCTCATTGCACTTCTGTTTTTCTACTAGAATCCCTTGGTCACAGTAAGCTCTGTTTTCTCTCTACAAAGATACAAAAAGAGCACATAACACATTAAAAAAATTTTGTGCTGGCAAGAGCAGCTCTGCCTATAGCTTGGGCTTTTCATACCTCTGCAATGCTGCAGGCAGCTTCTTGTACCAAAACACAAACGCCTTCAAAAATAAAATACTACAACCCAAAAATAAGCCTTACTGCAATGTAACATAACATTTATGATACAAGTACAATTTATCACGTGATCCTGCAATTTTTTACTTGCCTCCAGGCAGCCAAACTTACTGTTGTTTCCCACAGGGAGCTGTGGAGCAAAAGGCCTGGAAATCCACCCTCACTGATTTCCTCCTAGAAATACATTTACCTTTCTATGTTTTCCAGCAACTTTTAGGTCTAAATGCAAGTTACTACAAAAGAATTTCCTTTCTCACTTAAAGGGATCTTCTTTGCCAGAATGTCCACTGGAGGTGGGGAGTTTGACGGGACAATCACTTTCATCCATACACTGTTTGCCCTTCAGCCTTGGACATCACTTCTTCTCAGGACCTGAGTGGGCTACGTCTATTGAGCAGGACCAAGGTCACAAAACTCAAGTTTTACACTTCTACAAACTGCAAGATGATACTTGGTAGGATGAAAGCTTTTTCTCCTTCACAGCTCAACTCACAGAGGCTTCAGACTTGACAATTTTCTTCTGTGATTTCTCTGAGGACCTTCCACTTCCCTCCCCAACCTTTTCAGATCCAGTCTGCTTTCACTGGGTTAGTCAGAGCCTGTAAGCAGGAAGAGCTGAAGATTTTAAGCATCTCTGTATCACTGCTTATTTTTATTTGGTTTTGTTTTTAAAATAAGAGTACAGAATGACCAACATTATCCTGACTTTAAAACTGGCTGCTGCAGTTCATTGTTTAATTACTTGATGAAGAGGAAGAGGTCCCTAACTGACAGCTTCTGTGATCCTTAAAAGAGAATATACGGTAGGGTTTTATTAAATGTTGAAACACTTAGCTGAATGCAGTGACCCGGACAAATCTAGAGAATTTAAATTCAGAGCAGTAACTTTATTATTTAAACAGCTGCCTTAAGGCCCCAAATTATTTGAAAATAAATTTTATTGATTTTTTCCCCACACACATTTTGAAATTAAATGCTACTGTCAGCTCCATATAAGCTCATCTCTGCAAAGGTTTCTCACATACTACGAAATCAACTTAAATGAAATTCTAATCCATTTGCATCAAACTGGTACAAATCCTGATAGGTTATAAATGAGGGTGAATGAACTTGAACGTGTTCCCACTTAACTTTTAATTTGCAACAATACAACTTACTTTTACCCAAAATAAGCATATCTTAGGTGGGGTAGCTCCAATATTTTAAAATAAATACACATTCATACAGTAAACTAAGTTGATGCAACCCTGTTTTAAGAAAGGAAACAAAGAGTAGTAACAAATAGACAGGTGTTTCCATGGAAGGAAGTTGACACTGAAGGGATTCCCACTCAAGACAGATGCTCAAATCTTAATTTATCTGGGAAAAGGAGCTTAAAAGTTATCTGTGGTTGACTTGAAAATAAACAAGTCTGGTGACCAGCAGCTCTTGCCACCTGTCTCGAACAAAAAACAACTGCAAAGATGCGCATGAGGATCTCGCAGCACTGTGCAATAAATAGCAGATGAAATTCAATGACAATCAATGCAGAATCAATGCTAATTATATATGGACTTGAAATGAGCTGTTAATATTCAAGGAAGACTTCAGAGTAATCACTTAGACCGGCAGTTCTCTCTGTGTCACCTCCGTGTTCCACAGCAGTCTGAAGGCAAACAGAACCCAAGGAATTACTATTAAGGAATTAGAGAATAGTGAAACACCATCACAATCATCTTATGAACTCACACCCTGAATGCTGAGAGCAGTTCTGCTCACTTCTCTCAGAAAGGATGTAAAAAGAGTGATCAGCAAAGGCATGAAGGACGAGCATGGATATGCAGTGGCTTCTGTTTCAAAAAGGAAAAAAAAAATCTGGGCCTGAACAAGAGATGATTCAGGGTGGAGAGAGAAGAACATACTAGCAGTCTTTAAAAATCAGAAACTGAATGGATGAGCTGAACACAGAGCTAGTGTTCACACTCTGTGCTAACACAAGCGCTCCAGGGCATCAGGTGGATATTTCTTCTTTTGGCCAATGCAAGCATTGCCACAGCAGACAGCAGAGACCAAAAATATTAAAATGGTGCAAGAAATCAATTCGACAAATGCTTGAGAGAAAAGCCAATCAAGGGGTATAAAAAACAATTATGCAGATACAAGATCTCACTGAAGAAGCCCCTCAGCCCCAGAGCATCACTGCTGACACAGCAGCAGCACATCTGATTGAGTTACCAAAAGCCACAAAGTACGGGGCTAAACAGACCTCTCGTCTGACCTCTACGGTCCAGTATTTTCCTATGAAAAGCTATGAAGCTGAGGTGCATTTAATTGTGGTGCAATGGGATCACACACTAAAAACAGTGATATCCAAAGCTCCATCACCTGCACAGGAATAAGCAGAAAATGTAAAGAGCCACTTTGATGCAATGTATAATTCATGCAAATTTTGCCATCTAAGCTCTTTTGGCTTTTCTTAAATAAACAAACAATTCGTCCTCCACATCCTGTGCAGTCAGAAACTCATACAAATTATGTTGATACTCTGGCAGAAGTTGGAGCCCAGCTGAGCACAGGGTCCCACCGTGTCCTCTGCAAACAGAGGAAGAGAGATTTCTTTCCTCACAGAGCCAGCAATATTAAAAAAACACAGCAGAAGGTCATAGGAGACTGGAAAGAGAGGTAAGGCAGCTCTTCCTCCTCCAAACCAGAGCATCAGGAACAGAATTCAGTTCTTCCAGTTAATGCCTGTGCACTTCTCCTAGACTTTCTCAAAAAGAGACAAGATTGGATCTTTCCACAAGGGCAAAACTTCCACTACTTCTAACTGAAGAAACATGATCCACAGAAACACTTTCAAGTATTTCACGTATGCATAAACCATGATGGACACCAACAGTAACATTGCTGTATCTTTCAGGCAATTTAAATGGAAACCATGTCCAATAGTCTTGGGCTAGTGCCGTGAAACCTCAAGGGAGAGGAAACACAAGTCAGTACAAAGAAGTACAAGACGTGTACATAAAGACATCTGGTACAACTTTCTCAGATTTCAGACTTCAGCACTGTCAGTGATGAACACAGTAAAAGAAACCTTTTCTTGAGGGGTCTGATTTTTCACTGTTTTTTTATCATAGACTTTCTACTGTCCTGAGACTATCACAAAGCACACAACAGAAACAGACACCTCCTGCTCTGTAACTCAAAAAAATCAGACTTCTGAGAGAACAAAATGTCCAAACTCCAGTAAAAAGAATAGGGTCCACAGACATCTCAGTTGGGTTTTGAGAGGGTTTTTTTCCTTCACATCAGCTTGCATTTACATAGCTATCTTACACCTTAAGCAACAGGCAACACAGACAAGGTCCCAATAGTGTAAAGCAGCAAGTGATTCTGCCTCAAACTACACAAACACATTGGCTGGCTATTGATATTTTTCAAAACATTTTGATACAACCTCTAACATCGAGCTTCAAACACTCTAAAGGCGACATGAAGTAGTATTCTAATCTGAAAAAAAAAAAAACAAAAACCAAAAAACAGAAATATGAGATCTATCACGATGATGCAAGTCTAGCACCGCTTTAATTTCAGTGACAGTACGAACAAGTCACAGGTAATTGCCAGGTAACACGAGGAACACAACTGCCTTCAGTCAGAACCACAGTCCTACTGCCAGCTGCAAGCAAGATGCAGTTTTCTGCGACGGGGAAAAAACTCAGAGAAGCAGATCAGAGATAATCAGAGTCAAGAATTCATATCGAAATTATGTTTGATATGAGGAAAAATGTGAGTGAAAATATTTGACAAAAGGATTTCCTTATTACAAGTAATTAAAAATAATATTCACTGCAAAGGTTACTTTTCTTCAAATTAAGAAGAACCTTTATTTTGCAATTAGCACAAGTAAAAATGGATATATACTCCTTCTTAGAAAAATACTCTCTTTTACTGCTCTAGGCAGTACTAACTGCACACTGGTTTTGTCCCAGTTAGCTCTGAAAAATCTGCCAGAGTGCAGATCCATTTCTGAGAAAGGTGTGAAGTCCAACTTCTAGCATATGATAGAAAGATGCAGCAGTATCTCTTTAAATATTTAGTTTCCTGTCTAAAATTAATACTGGAATATCAAATGGAACCCTGTGACACCTCCAGTGAACATCCTCTTATACAAGAGTCCCAATTTTAACAACAGAGATCTCAGGAACTACTCTCACTTAATGAGCCTTGGCAGCCATTCAAATTAAACACTCTATTGTGCAAGGAGCTAATTATGCTGAGATTAAACCCAGAGAATGATAGGGACATTTACTGTACTTCTGGCAATTATAAGAGCTCTCAGTATTGGAGAATACAGCTTGTATTTCATAATTCTGAAAGATGTCCCTGCTAATCCAATAAAAAAAATGCATGTGCATGCACACACATACAAGATTAATTAAATTCTAAAAACATTTTTCAACTATTTTCCACACACATACATTCACAAATTAATATTATTATTAATATTATTTGGTTTGCCCTATTTCTCTTGTATCTGAATGTTCATCCTGTATCACACATATTCATTAGTCATATCCTCCACCATTTCTCTGATAGGTAATTAATGCTCTCTCTTTCCCTAGGAAACCTAAAGTAATAACAGTAAAATATTTGCTCATTTAGTACTCTAATTAATTTTTACAGTATCTTCCCAGATAGTGCCCCTTGCTTTACCAGAAAACCAAGTGGTCAGTTATCTTTTTCACTGCTACCCAAAGAATGAATGCAAATACATGGAGTTATCCTTACTCAGTACACGCAGGCATAAGAGCACTTATGAAATTTCAGGGGTAAAAACTGTCACAGGACGATTTCCCGTGTTCTATTCACTAATGTCTACACAGAAGAGGTTTGATTATGAAACATAAAACCCTCTAAGTCACCATAAGAGCCTGGAAAAGCCAAAGGCAAGTGAACAGCAATGATCAGACTCTACTGTAGCTAAAGGTGTTCAGCATCTCACAGGAGCAAACCCTCGCACACACGATGGGAGGCTGGGTAGCAAAATAATGGAACTTGGATTTGCAACGGATTTTGCATCCTGTGGTTAGCTCCACCAGTGTCTAATAGCCTGTGTAATCTGATTTAAGCTTCCCCCATCCTGCAGTCAAGGCACAGCAACAGCTGTTTCCCCGGGGGATTTGCTGGTGTCTAATGAAAGCACAGTCCCTGCAGCACCATTGCTTTCAGGGAGAGACATCAACAGAGCTGTGTTTCTCTACCTTGGCTTTGGCTTCCATGAAACTTGTCAAACTGCAATGTATTGAACACTCCTAACCCTGCTTTTCCTGTCCCATCACATTCCAGAGCCATGCCAGCAGGTGGAAAGATATTTGCTAGGACAGACAGGTGGACAGAATCATCAGCCTGAGAAATTAACCACCTGATCTGTGTTTCTCGTGGTGAAATTGGTCAAAAGCAATTTTTCAAGTATTCAGGCAAACTGGATCACCTGGCAGAAGGAAGGCAGCCCCTACTACCTTGAGCCAGAAGGGTTCCCTAGAGGGAAACTCTCCACATGTGGTGCAGCAAAGCCCTGGTTCCCATGGGCACCCTCCACACACAAATTCTGCAGTATTTCTTTTTGATATTCTATTCTCTATCAACACGTTGTTTTGCTTAAAAATGAAAAAAAAAAAAACAAATGTGAAAGGCCTGGTCTCTCTGGGGCTGATGGGCACAAATCGGGGCACAAATGAGCTGTATCTGCAAGTAATGATTACTGAGACACGTCTCCAGAGGGTTGGAGACAAAGCACGGTTGCTATTATTAAATGTAGCTTACCGTAAAACAAGATAAATCAGGAAGAGTTACAGGTAATTATTTGTATGTTGTCATTGGTCAATCAACAAACTGCATTTAAGAATCTGTTATAAAGTGATTTCATAATTAACTGCTCATCAGCAGCACTTTTGGAGAGAATAGCAGGGCTGAGCTAATTGTTTCAGTAAAACCAGAGGATAAACAAATTACAAGCGTCAAGAAATAGGTGGCACAGCAATACACCGAAGGAATGCACTTCCTAAGCTTGCACTTTGCTCTGTTCTTTATATAGCTTTGTTTCTGCTGCAAAGCAGGCCCACAGAACGCACCCAATAAATGTCATCCCGTTTATGAGAAACATCCACACTCGGAAGCCCTCGGGAAGAGATCTCTGCATTCCCCCACGGTGGTATTCTAACAGCTCACATTTACTGCTGCCTTCCCTCACATCACCTCCTGCCACCCCCTCAGTTCCCGTATTTCTGATGACACAAAGTGCTGGGAACAGAGCAGGGACAGCCAACCCCAGGCAGCATGACCCCAAGTGTGATTCCACTTCCCCTTCCAGCCTGGCTCCGTCACAAGAGCATCAGCAATTACAGAACCAGCATTAAGCCTGTTACACTGTGGGACAACCCCCTATTTACAACTTGCACCTTTTTAATTCCAGAAGAGCCACATCCAAGCGGGTGCAAAGCCTCCACCGATGGCCCTCCTGCTCTGCCAGCAGCCTTCCCAGAACAATCCAGACCCTTTGGCTGCCCTTATAATCCTGATTTTTATCAGCATCACCTGGAAAACTCTGGCCACAAAGCTGTCTCAGCTGAATACACAGGTTTTGCTAGTTTGTGCCTTCCAAGGTTTTTAATTATTGCTTTTAAAATAGATGTAAATGAAAATGCAGAACTTGATGAAGACAAGTATCTTAACAGGTTGGTTTCATAAAATCTTTGTTACATTTTGAAAAAGGAAAAGACTGCAGAACACCACCACTCTGGAAAACTTTCCTCTCAATTATGTAGTCAAAAGCTTTCATAAAAGGAATGAATTTGATTAATTAAAAATTTATCCAACTCTTACATGTCACCGTTCCCAACAGCTGTTTCTCCTGCCAGGATGCAATATCTGTGTTTGAAAACCTTTATGTAACTTCTGAATTTTCCCATCTAGCTCCAGCAAGCTGATATAACAACACAGTCTTCTGTGTCCTTGCACACATATATATTGGCAGTGAACTGTGAATGCTGCATGGGAATAGCTTAAAATATTTCTTTAATATTTTATCATAACTTCAGTTGATGTTCATTTGAGTCCTCTCCAATCTCAGGTGTTGGCAGATGGAGTTTTTTCCTTTTAAACAACCATGAGATGGAATTTTCTGGTTTGTTTTCCCCTACAGCGGATGTTCTCATATCTAAAAATATTGCAGTTATTTTTCTATTCTTCACCTCTTCCTTGGAGATTGACTGCTTACTTGCATAGTATTTTTAAAATAATGATGTTTTATTTTTTTTCTCCTTGGATAGACAGACAGGTTCTAGAATTTTTTATTTATATGACTATTACATGTAATTTGATAATTCCCTAGTAAGAGAGGGGTAATTCTCCTTATACCAGCATGTGGATTGTCAAATAATTTTATTTTTAAAAAAGACAAACACATTAGAAAAAAACCCAACAGATTAGGTAAAGAAACAATATTCTATCAAGGCCATACACCAATAAAACTCATCTCCATCTATTCTCCACTCTGCTGTAATTGAAGCACAGTTTCCCAGATTAATAGATACAGTATCATTATTTAATCCTCTCCTCAGTGACAGGGTATAATGATCTGATGAACATGCTACTTAATGGACTACCTGAAAGTATTCAAATCCCATAGTGATGAGCACAGGCTAGAAAAATATAGAAAATATACTAGAATAGAATGAGAACTGAGAAAGAAATCAGCATGTAAGGGACAAGATTTACTCAGGGATGTATTGGCATTTCCTTACCCATAAGCATTCTCATTTTTAATTTTTTTTATTAACATGTTTATTGTTGCCACAGCTTCATGTGAATGCACTGGTATCATACCAGGAATAATCTAAATTATCTTGCAGAGCAAGGTTGATAACCTCCCACAAATTAATATTAGCTCAGTAACTTGGCAGTTTGTGTATATAAATTACCAAAGATACATGGTGCCTCCCTGTTTCCATATAAATATAATTTACCCTAGATTTATTACTAATATTAAAATGTACACTCACCCTGTAGCAATTATTTATTTGTTTTTAATTTCAAGAAGGCAGAAGTTAATTTGCCAGCCACACAGGCTCGATACCTGACTGGTGGGCTCCAAGAGCTCCTACAAGACATCCAGGCCAACCTACCCCAGAGTGACTGGGATGAAATCAGCTTAACCCTGCGAGGGGAATTACCCAAGCTGCTGGCAAGTCAGTCTGTGTTTATGCCAAGACAAACGTTATCAAGGATTTCTTGGTGTTGAAAGTACTGGAGAGGTTTCTGTACCTCTCCCACAGAGGGACTCAGACTATACAGTGCTTCCAGCATCCCCAAAATTTATATGAACAGGAAGATGTTGGCATCCAGCACCTTATGCAACAATGCAGTTCCGTGGAATTCCCTACACAACCATTCGCAACCGTTTACTTCAGGATGCCAACCCTCCAAAAAAGCTTAAAGTTACACAGCTGACTGCATAGCACACAGTAAACAGTAAGACCTGGGTGGACCTTGCCACCTGTCTACACGAGTCAAAATCAGTTTATCCAAAGGAAAAAAACCACAACCAACAAAAACCGACCCAGGGACAGCAGATGCAACTTCTTGTAAAGACCGTGAAATGCTGACATAAACCAAACCTTCAGAACTTTACTGCTATAGAGAGGGAAACATTGAATTGCCAACATCTTTACATCTTAATCAAGTACCATGTTAAGTTTGTTTTTAATTACCGATTAGATTAAGACCATCAGGACTCATTTAATATACAAAGAGCGCAGAATTCCTTTAGGTTTTTGTTGTTTCTATGTAAAATTACGAAAGGACATATAAAATAAAGTCTTTACATCTAGACACTAATCAAAAACGGAAGAGAATTTATGCTATAAACATTTTGTAAACAGCAGGTCACATAAAAAGCCATTTTTTTAACACATTCCCAATTAGATCATCAGTATAGACACACATACACATGCTGCACCCTGCAGAACTCCTACCCAAGGACTGTTGTGTGTTTTAGCTTCCAATTCAACCTCTTTTTACCACATTCTTGATATGTGTCTTGCCTGCTCTCTTAATTTTCACCTCATCCTTTCCTGCCTAGTAGAATTCACGCGAAAAATGAGCATTTGCAGAGAGTTTATTAATAGAATAAAAACATGCTTTGAAATTTGGGTGGTTTTTTTTAAATTTTATTTTAGTAACTAAAACATGTAATTATACTAATTCACTTGCAAAAAAAAAATAAATAGGAAAACATAGTGGTTTTCAAATGCTTTGCTTATTAAAAATACCATAATCACTGTTTTACTTAAAGAGTCATTTTGTTATAAATAAGTGCATTTAATTTATTTTGTAGATAAATAGCTGATGATAAGCCACTCAAACATAGCCACAGGTATAAAGTTATAAGAAGCTACTGTCAATAAATATCTATAATGTGATTCAATATGCACAGTCATGCTATTTGCAAACAGACAGAGGGCAGAAACTAAACTGTACAGCTGGCCTGGCATACAATTTACCAAGGATTAATAGCAAATGCTTGATGTTGGATATGGGTGTGACTACACAACTGCCTCATCTGTTCAGTGTCTGCGTTTCAAGGTGAAGTTGCAGAAACAGGGTTGTGTCCTAATGCAGAAACATAAGATGCATTATCACGAAAATCCTTAAGGACATGAAAATTGCTTCCTGTCAGCTCCTGTGGTTTGGCAAGTTAAAATAACGATAACCCAAGTTTTATTTCCAATAACAGGTGCAGCCTGAGGGCAACAGTACAAGTTGTGTCTTACGCCTTACTATCCTGCTTGCCAGTCTCCACACTGATCTCCATCTGTTTGGCCCTTCCTTTAAGGTTCTCTTTAGATTTTCATTTGTGCCTTTCAGTCAAGTTTCTCACCAGCTGGCAAACAAGAGAACGAAAATCCCAGACAAACTCATGTGTCTGCAGTAGATAACACTGAGCTACTGGTTTGTAAGTAAGGCTTGGGGGCTTCACAAACAAATGGTCCTAAACAGGAACTCGCTCTCTAAGACCAAAAGGTGCTGGGAATTAAATTAGCTGAGGTAACTTTGCAAACTGTTCCCCAGTTCCCTCATGCCAGGTACACAGTCCTGCTGGCACACAGCCACCTGCCAATGCATCCATCAGCAAACAGAGCAGAACCCTGACACTGCTGCTCCTGGAAAGACAACATGAGAACTTGAGAACATGAGAAATGCTCAGATCAACAGTCCATGACTCTGCATCTTTTTTATCTGTGAGACTTCAGCTCCTGTGTGCTAGTTTTCATCCCTCCTCTCATGGATAAAATGGCCTGAGATGTTTCCTCTCTGAAAAGTTCCTGCCTGCTCCTTTGGAAAGGGGGCTAAAACATCACCCTGTTTCACACAAGTCACTGAAAACATCAGAATGGCACAGCCAACATCAAGGCTAAAATTAAACCAATGAGAAAAAGACAAGAAATATGTGATTTCCATACAAAGAAAAAAAAAAAGCCAAACAACCCTATAATTACAAACTACTGAAGGACCACATTTCATTCTGAAAAGTTTGAAAACATCAATACATAACAGATGACGTTAGAGGTAGCACATTTCATACAACTCACATTTCCCATCTCATAAAAAACCAACAGTCTCTATCACAAACTCCTTTTGATCAAAGAACAATGGCTTGAACAGAAAGAGCTTCCAGGGCTGTTTGGGCATACAATTAGAAGACTTATCTCAATTTTCTGTCAGCTGCATTAAATGACCAAACTTGTGTCCCTGTTCAGACAGTTAATAACTCAGATTATCTTCATAAAAATTATTCTGAACAAAGGTTGCTAATATGTTAACCCACTCTGCGATATTTTATTTAATTAGTAATCCCAATGGTTTTAGGTATGGCATGAGACCATCCTTTGAGAGACGTGGAGATAATTAGGATTGATTACAGGACTCAAAGAAGTAGGAACAAAGACAGACAAATTATAGTCTAAGAGAAAAAAAAAAAAGGGAGCTTTTTCTGACAATGAAGTTTCTAAACCATGAAGTCACAAAAAAGTGGGAAAAACATACTCTGAATTGTCAAAGATCACGATTTTGTCTGAGAAGCATTTTCTGCTGTACAGCTGCGTGACTGAAGTGGAGCAGCATCATTTTGTACCTGTATCTGGGACGCTATTTATTATACTTTATTGACATGAATGTTATTTCTTTTTACTCACACAGACTTTAAGCACAGCCAAGTTACTGCAATGAGAAAATAAAAGTATGTGTTGCTCTAGGTGGTTCTGCAGGGCGTAGAGCAGGTGACTGAGGCAGACCAGCCATGCTCAACGGCCAAAAGGTATAAAATTCCGAGCAATTTAAATTTGGAACAGTTTCCAAGAAAGAGTGGGCCAAGACAAACTCCTATATCAACCCTCTAATTTCTAAGTAGCATTTTTAGAACAACAATCTACTCTGGAAGTCAACCAGAGGATTTGTTCCACTGCATTACAATTTAACTACATGCACAGCCTTTTCACATCCCTCAGGGGAGGGCTAAGCTCAGTTTGACCTATGTTTGGTTAGGTGAAGAGCATACTTTCTATGTCTTGAGTGTAAGGCAGGGATAATTATTTCTTACAAACACTGCTCTATCCCTATTCCCAAGTACCTGCTCTTTTGTTAAGCATTCCTGATCCCCTCTCAACTTCTTACAGGAATAGGTTCAGTTGTAAAGCAAGCAACGTCACAAATAAGCAGAACAAAGAATAAATCCATCTCGAGCCAGCTTCAACAGTCATCCTCCAGAGCAACTCAGCAAGAGTGTGTCTACCAGTGGGAGGCCACCACTCCTTCCACACAGGTACAACCTTCCTCCTGCCAAATTAAATTCTCAAGTAGTAACACTTCAGCCAAACTGCAAAAAGAATATTTTGACTTACAATAGATTTGCAGCAGTTTAACTGCAGCAGTATGATTAAGACCAATAAAGCTGCTGGCATTTCTCTTAAATTTGCTCGGCAGCTCCTGTTGTGTCAGCAATGCTACAGGAGTAACACATTCGAAGGGAATTGCAACAACAACCCCAAGACTAAGCCAGCACCTAGTTCCCAGGTTCCTTCAGCCAACCTGGGAGGAATTCAAGTTTTTAAGGACTGTTTCAGAAGAAACAAGGCAGAAATTTGAAGAAGGCACATAATCAGTATGAGGATTTCTTGAGTAAGTCTATCAGCAGCCATCATCCCTCCTCTCCCCTCGTCTGGCTGCTGGAGTGAGTATTTTCCCTTTGAGAATCAGACACCAGTGACCTACTTCTGACTTAAGATATCAAAGATATCAGGCACAGTTCATCCACACTCCATTGCATTGAACGTGGCCTGAAATGAGAGAGTCTGGGAGAGGAAAAGTAACTTAGGTTTCTAAAGCTGGAATCAAACCAATGAACTTAGTCCAGATTTATAGCAGAGTAACTACAAATGAAATTGGAGCGTTATCTCTGGTTTTACAGCCAGTGGAGTGGCATAGCAGGTATCAGGCCAGCTGCCACAGACCATATCTGTTAGGGAGGGCTTCTTTCCCTCATAAACCACGTGAACCAATTTCACCAGTCAGAAAATAATTATATGGGTTTGCACACTTCAAAAGCCTGTAGAAAAAATTATACATTGGGTGTCAATTTAGAATTTGGGTCTATTGTTTTACTTTATTTTGCTCAGAGTATAAAGCCATTACATGACTAAAATTAAATAAAACTGTTTCCTTGAGAGCTGTTTAAAATATTCTGATGTATTTGTCTTAGAGCTTCATTAATCCATTTCTAATTCATTCTGCAGGTTTACTCAACAGCTGTGCCTGATGTAACTACAAATCTGGATAAAATTAAGGCTGCTATACCACTAAATCACTTTATTTTCAAAGACTTAACTAAAATCTTCTGCTACTTCAGGTCACAATGACTTGCAGGTTATTCTACCTATACGCAAAAAAATATCTTTGGTGTAACATGAGAACAAACAAATACAAATACTAGAGGTAAAATTAATTTATATATCAAGCATAAAAAGTATTTTATCCGACAATCTATGCCCTTTTTTATGTTGGAGATCAGTGTTCATTTTTAAGCTTCCACATGCAGTATTGAAACAAATCTGAAGGTACCATTTTATTGTTATATATGGCATTGTACCAGCCCTCACAACCTGCAGTTTTTCTTGAAAGAGACTGCATTTCCAAGAACAGAGAAAAGCAGCTGTAACTAAGTATTGTTTATGTCAAAAATGATTTACTGTAACAAACACCCAATCCTCTTTCTGTTTAACTAAAAATATAATAAAAGAGCCTAGTTACATAACATCATCTAAATAAAAGGAAATGCTGCCTTTCAGGCATTTTTGGTGATTCCCAGCACTGCAGTACCTATGACAGAAATCCCTCTGGGCTCACCACTCAGTAGTGTCTCAGGGTGCAAGCATTCAAATAACGAGTTAAGGTAGTTCATTATGAACTGTATCTCTGCACCCTTCAGGCTTTGCTATAGTATTACTGTATGGCAGAGATCCGTTCCAATTTAGGAAATGTTACACTAATTGAGTATGCAGGCACACGCTCTCCCCATCTCTGATTAATTAGCACCACTCTAGCTCTTCACATCAATCTTGTGAAAACCACTGTGACTGATCTTGTCTCACTCGGAGCTGAAAATTACTTTGCCAATAGCATAACATAATACTTTGGTATAAACAACAACAAAAAACGGCACTCTTCGGTGGCCTCAGGATCGTTCCTTTCATACTGCACAGCTCTCTGGTGCTTTTGAAGACAAAGGACAGACAAATGCAAGTCAGAAAAATGAAGACAGCGCACTGGACGCTCTGTATCTTTACACTGGTGTCTCTGATCACCAGAGACCTATTTTTTTGCAACCCCTGGTTTGACGAGACCACTTCAAAGGTCACTTTTATCTCCACACCCTTCCTTGTGATGAGGAAAAGGCCCATTTAGGAAACCATTCAGGAGCTTCAGGCATTCCAGAGTAATTCCTGGAGGATCACTGCTAAGACTTGACACAGTCAGACTACACAGCATGACCCAGGGCCACTCTGCTGCGCTTCCCTTTCTTAAACTTTGGAAAAAGACTTTCTCTCCCTTGCCCAGCAGCCATTTTGAAGGAACGCAAAGGAACAACATGAATTGCAAAATGTTTTTTCTCACGTTGTCTTTTGCTACTGACAAGTCAAATCGTCGAGCCAAGAAATGTCAGCAACGCAGAGATGAAGGCTGATGATTTTGGGGAAGAAGTGAAGTTTTCAGGCAGAATTTCCCTACTGGACCAGGCTGCTTTCATCACGTGTATTGCGACTCCCAGGCTCGCCCAAGGCTGCGCAGCTGGCTCTGCGCTCCCAGCCTGCTTCCAGCCCCATTGTTTTACACATTCTGCTTTCTCACCGTCATCAGCTCAGATTTCACAGGCCATATTGTCTGCCTCTGAATTCCCTTACTAGTTTTAACCCAGAATTTACTAAGCTCCTCAAGGTTTACGTTTCCGAACAAAATCGCGGGGAAGGTTTCACAGCTAATCCCAGCCTTTCCCTGATCTCCAGATCTGCAGCCTTCCACCTGAGTGTCCTTCTATTATGGGCCCTTGCTACAAGATATGAAACAAGTCAAGGGAGATGAGATCTATCCCTGTTCTTGCATCACCATACTTTAGCAAAACCACCAGGAATTTCTGTGTGTCTCTCTGCCCAGGGAGATAGGGAGGTGCAGCACACCAGTGGGAGCCACAGCAGTCCTTGCTGGGTCACTTCTGTGCCTGTAAACCTTGTCCCTCCCCTCAGTCCCGGTGGGAAGCAGCTCACGCCAAGGAGAGGATGTGCACCCTGCCCTCAGTGCTGCCAAAGCAAACAGAGCTCCCTCCCAAGGAGGCGTCAGGATCTCCAGTGAGGTTGTCACTGTGATCCTATCTGTGCTTGTTCTGGCTGCCTCCCGTGCCCAGTGCTCCAAGGAAAAGTCCCGTGTTCCTTTTATAGCTGTAGAAACTGGGTGAGAAACAGATTTGCCATTAAGTTGAAACTGAAAAGATTTTAAAACCAGCCATTTCCAGAAGGTTTACAAAGGCTGAGATTTTGAAAGTGTCCCGAGGGAAGCAAAGAACCTCTCAGAAATTAATGGGAATTAAATGTCCAAAACCCATAGGCAATTCTGAAAATCCTATCAAAGTATCTAATACTTCTATCTGTCAAAGGCACTAACATTTAAAACAAAAGTGATTTTATCACCAGCTAAGAATCAGTTTTTAAGTGAAAGAATTGCAAAATATTAAACCAATTAGTCTGTTTGACAACTTGACATGATTCTTCACAGACGATGAGAAGGCTGCAGCATGGCAGGAAATAGTAAGATCATGACATAAAATGACAAGTAACTTCTTAGAAGTCTCAGAAATCTATAGGTCAGAGCTCAGACCTATGCATGAAGAAATAAGCATTTCTTTGTTTCTGGCAAGTTTAATGTCTACTATGCTTACTATCTAGACATAAGATTTATGACTCCCTTTACTACTTGTTAACCTGCTTTGAAGTGCTTAATTTCACAAATTAGTGAAAGCTAATCACTTTTTTTTGTGCTTCCATCTTTTTTTTGTCACCTACAACAAAGATCTTGTATATGCAATATGGATATTTTAATGTGGCATGTACTAACCTTTCTCAGAGTCTTTTCTCATATAACAAGCTCCAGCAGATTACTCACTCAAGGCAGAGATAGTTGTGTGAGACAAAGCCATGCCAACCTGAGCAGTAAAGGAAATTTAAATTTAACTATCATTTTACATGGGGGGAAAAAAACCCACCACATTTGAAAGCTCTAAAAGGTCATATCAGTAAACAACAGGGACTCAGAGACACAACTGCTAAGTGTTCCCTATGCAGTAAACACAGCTCCTAAAAGAAATGGAAAAGTGGTGACATTAAGAAACACATTTTCTGTTCCTTCAGACAGTATGGTTAAATTTAACCCCACATCCTTATCTGACCCATGAAATGAAGCTATGTGCCTCCCAACCCACACGCACACATTTTCATACAGTCAAGGTTTACATGAAAATGCCTCGTTTGCTGTCAGGAATCACTTGCCTTCAATTGGTTTCATGGGGACACAAAACAGGATCATCACCAGCCCAGCTCACCAATGAGAAAATGCCAAAGCAGCATTTTACCACAATTCCCCAGACCTCTATTTTCAACTACTCTGACATTGTAAGAAAGAAGATTCAATTAAACAGATTCTTTAGGCTTACTCATCCAGCATTTTATGAACCATCTCACCTCTTATCAGGCTAAACCAGATATTTATTATAACAATAAGGAGATTTCATACTAATGTTTCACATTCACTGAAGCTCGAGATATTAAACAAGATCATTTACCGCTGTCTGCTGCCATTTAAAACGCTGCATTCAGGAAACGTGAGGTGTTCAAAGGTTAATTTGGATTAATGTCAATGGATTTTGCTAACTTCTCCCAGTCCTTGACTCCTGTGCTTCTTTGAGGCCACAGAGGCCCTTCCAGTTCATGCAGAACACAGCTTGGATACATGGAGATGGAAACATCTCTACTCCATCCTGCAATGCTCTTGTCCAACCCAATCCACTCAGTCCTTAAAAGGAGTTTCTAAATAGCACCTGGATTTTCAAAATGTTCAGGTGGAATAAAGCAGAGGAGACCTCTGGATTTCTCTATAAGCCCCTATCACCTGGATCACCCTGCTGCACCACACCACTCCTCCAAGCACCCCCAGAGGGGCTCAGCCCAGGACCCACCCCACCTGCTCTGAAGGGTTTATATGGCAGCCACCACTCCCAAGGTTGGGTTCAGCAGCTGCCAAACCTGCGTGCGAGCCACAAGAAAAGCACCAAGGGTTCAAAAACCCAATGCTGTTTAGTCAGCAAGCAAAACCCAACATCCCATGGAGGCACGAGTTTCCTCCACACTTAGCTGGCAACCATCCCCAGGCACTAACACAGTACAACCAGGCAGGACCAAAAAACATGTAAAGAAACCCAAGTTAAACTAAAATCTGACTCCAAATAGGGAATGAGCATCTATACAAAATTAAATAGCAAATTTCTTTGTCTCCCCTTCTTTAGAGAAGGGTAGACTAACAATGTACAGTGGGCCAGATAATGAGAAAGCCAGATGGCTGGATCTTGTGGAATCTGGGAAATGAGAGAAGCGTACAGGGAGGGAAGAGCAATAGTATTTGAAAACCATTATGCCGCTGAAGACAAATTTTAACATATTAAAACCATATGCCTTTTCTTCCTAAAACAGTACCAGTTGCTAGGCCCCTGAATATAAATCACACTGTACATGCCTTAAGTACTAGCTTGGCACCTATTGTTACAAAATAGCAAGTATCCATGTGATAAGAGGACATCACTTCAATGTAAGCCAGATGTTACCTTTATATTTAAGTCTTTTACTTTTCTCCTATCAAACAAAAATATCACTGTATAAGCATCCATACTATCATGTGCCCCACTGTATCTTGGTCCTTGGTCCTGTTGGCATTGCCATTATTTATGGAAAACAGCACATTCCTTTTTCCCCCCATCTGCTCAGCCTCAGCACTGCAAACAGGCTGTAGGAAGGATGTTCTTCACCAAAGTCAGTTTCAGGTTAAAAATAAGCTGCACTTCAGTCCCAGAACACAGAATCAGTTTACAGTGGTGATTAAGCTATGTATTTAGTAACAAAGAGACAGAAGGGTTTTTCTAAGTTGACACTTGTAATTAAGTACAAGCTTCTTCCATGGGACACACTCTGGGTCAGGTCAGGCTGCCTGCACAGGAGTGCAGGCTCATCACCAGCACCATTTTATAGCTCACTAAACTAATCATGGCAGGGAGGGACTGAAGGCTCTTCCTGCTCGCTTCCCAGCTGCTGCTGTGAATCCCAACAGAGGGAGATTCCTTCAGGACCAAAGGGCACCTCTACAGACAGCTCTGGTTTGAAAGCTGATTTCATAGACAACGAGCATAGCTGGGGAGGAGGCTGAAGGAGGAAGGTGGGGCAACACTGAGGGTTTCTGTTTTGCGGGGAGATCTGCAGCACAGCAGGGTACAGGAGAGAATGCACTTGGCTGCCCAGTGCATAAATTGCTTTGGTGGCTCCTGAAGTGCTTAAACCATGGAAGTGTCCTCAGACAGCGATGGAAATTACACTGGTATGCAAGGGCTGTCCCACTGTGGCAATTGCAGAAGAAATTCATGTTGAAAACCTCTCCCTGAGCTAGTGAACAGTGAAACGAATCTCACTTTTGCAAGGAATGGAAAGGGGAAAGCAGACATTTAAGTCACTTAGCTGGCTAAGAGGTAATTCCATAGCACAGAAAACACAGCACAGATGTGGTAGCTTGACATTAATATTATTAATGTACTGTGGCCTATGTGCCTTCATTAACATTGGTCTTCCATGGGCCAGATGCTCTACAAACAAGCAGGAGGAAAGCTCTGGAAGAGCAACAAACTCCGCAGGAGGAAGTGCCAGTGTGAAGCAATCTGTAAGGTAGCACTCCTTTAGTCAGTCTTTTGGAAGGCAAGAAATGAATGATGACTTCAGAAAGCATCTGAAACCCAAAGCAAAAACAGCTTCTCTGTTTCAAAGCCTTTCCCTTCCCCAATTTGAAAGAGTATTTTCTTCCTCCTCCTGCAGAAATGCCACAGTATAAATCTGTGGCAGCAAGATACATGTCTGGCCATCCGGGAAGGCGCTCAGCCAGCACAGCAGCTCAACCACCACATATTCCAACCCCATATTTTTCATTCTCAACTTAACCATCCAATACTTTCCAACACCAGAGAGCATTTACTGCCAGAAAGCTATTTTCTGCTTTGTACTCATTGTTCAAATAAACAAGAGAAGGAGAAAAGAAAAGGAAAAAGACATTAGAATAAGGTTCTGGAAATCCAGAAATCAGCAAAAAAATTATATGCTCTTTTTAAAAACATTCATATCTAAACACTATATAACCCATTTTAGTGGTGGTAGTGCTGGGGTGTTCTATTTTCTGTTTTAAACTGTCAGATAGCAATAACTGTCCTTGATGAATCATCCATGGAATACAATGAACCAAGAACATGCTGGAGGCAAAGTTCAAAAGATTATGTTCTACTTCCTCCATAACTGTTTGCTAGTAAGAAGTTTCTGGCTGTCTTGGGCCCATCAGATATAGCTAATAGTATAAAACAGAGCAATTTCTCCTAAATCTGAAATCCTGAAAATTTTCAATAATAGCATTTTTATCTTAAAAATCATTTACTGCATGGCCTGTAATCTTGATCTCACACTTCATCATTTTGACTAAAATTGCTACAGGAATTTGGTCGAGTGCTGAATCATGTTATTCTACCGTACAGGCTAAGAGAAAGGTGCCACAAAATTATTCATCATCATATTGAGCAAAGACAGAAGTTTCAGTCTCTGTCCCTGTCTAGTCACCCATGGCCCTCAACACCCAGAACAGCAGGAAGAAATACGAGGCATTTATATTCTTTCTTAGAAGACACTGCATGTGGAAAAATGCTTTGATATTTTGTTAAGTTGAGCTTACATTTGGTTTGGAAAGTTGTGGTTACATTTAGCTTGCATTCCTGAAATATTTTTATGACCTACACTCATCAGCAGACACGAAATGAAAAGACTCAGGAGAAAGTTCAAAATGTTTTAGTGCAACCCAACTGTAAATATTTGTCCCTTTAATTCCATCACGTCTTTCCTTAAGGGCTCAGACCATGATCTCTAACTGGCCTTCTTTCTAACCTATCCTCAAACCCGTTACTCTCAACACTGAGTTAACACTGGGTGTACTCCCAGGCCCACTCCTTCAAATCTTTCTTTGTAACGAGTTGGTTGTCTTTGCCCCTCATGGTAACAAAAAAAAACACTTGCAAGTTCAAATACCATAGCGAACTTCAAGTTGGACAATGCACTAAATTCATTCCCATAAAAAGGGTAAAAGGGTAAAACAACTTATAAATTACTATTATCATCTCAAACCATTAATTGCGGTTAGTAATTTAAAAGAGGAATGTTATCTGTTTCCATCTTGAAGAAATTTAGGAGAAGCCATGCTTTCCTGTTATAGGGTGTTGTCCAAAACTGCTCAACAGAAGTCTGCAAAAATAATCTTTCTAGTTCTGTTTGAAAAGCAATGCTTGGAGCTTTTCCCATTAAAAAAGGAAATGGGCTTGTCTGAAGTGCAAAACCTTCATATTCTTCAAAGAATATAAACAACCAAACAACTTAAACCTTTTTTGGGGGAGTCAGGGAAAGAGAAGGGAAGTGCTTATAACATGGGATGACTGGATTTTTATCTCGATGCCGTAAGGAGACTCAAATATGCAGTCTGACTAATAATTGTTTAACTCAGCTTCACTAAAGTAATTAGTTTAATATATAACACAGTTAGAAGACAAAGAAGCAGGAATGTTCTGTTTTAAATACGACAATGAAATGAAACTTTCCCAAACAACTCCTAATCCTTAAAGATAAAATTGCTATCTAGGTTTACACTAGCAGAATACAAAATGGTTTCCTGAGATATTCTGGACAGTAACTATGTGTTATAAAGGAGCTGCTAGACAAGAGCCATTTCTTATTTTAAATTACCTCAGCCAGTCACCTCTCTGCATTCTAAGGTTTCTCTGGTTGCTAATCATTCTCTGGTTTTAAATGCTCTAGGTGGTTTTCATCATTCTGGTCCTTATCTTCAGGATGCTGCAGCCAGGAACGGAAGATGACCCCAAGTCTGGAAAGGAGCCACACCCACACGGTCCCAGAGAAACCTGCTGCTCAAGCACCACAGGACTGGTCCGTGTACACGGGTGTCTGAGACAGAGGGGATGACCCAGTTCTGCCTTTCACAGAACCTGAGAGCTGTATGTGGTGCAAGGCAAGACTCATTGACGCACATCCCTTTTCTCATGAGCTGTTCTCCTCAGCTCACACTTCCCTCTTCATTAAGAGAAAATGTACACCTTCTCTGCCAGCCACCCCTTCAGCCAAAGGAAACCCCAACACATTCACACCACCACACAGGAGAGATCATGTCTTCTGCTATTAAAAAAAAAAATAACAGGAAAGTCTGAGCAGAAGGAGACTACCTCTGTAGGGTGTAAAATGACTAAAAGAAAAGCTAATGAGTGCCCAGGAAGAGGGCCAGCCATAGCTGAGAAGTATAATCTGGAACTTGGAATCAGGGGTACTTTTGCTGCCAAACATATGTCATGAGCTGTTCCAATGACTGTCTGTCTGTTCTTCTATAGGAGCCAGCTAAAAAAAGGCAGTCAGGTCCCTGCAAACATTCTTCCAGTTTTGACCTAAAGACTGCAAAACGGAGAGATTATTCCATTTGCATGAAGATTGTGCTCGAAGCACTCAGGAAAAACTGCAGCAACGAAATTCTAATCTGCTGATGTATTTATAGCTGAAACATGGCTTGCAAATAGGAATTCCAAAACATTTTAGAAGAGTCTTGCAAACAAGGACAATTTCATACATTTCATATGATTTCATAAAGACACAGCACCGTAAAAATGAATCATAAAACCGGTGACAAAGACAACTGATTAGTTCATCTTCTTAATTTCCTGCCACAGCAAAATTTTTCTCCAGAGTATATTTTAAAAGCACATTCTAGATCTTAACAAAATTAGCTAACCCTACAACTATGTGCAACACAACAAGAAAAAGTGGTTTTCTTGCACTGAAATGGTCTAAAAATTAGGAAAGAAAGAAAGTCAAGATCCTTCTTGCCATGGATCTGTTTTTGCCACAAAATCCCAAAATGCACAATTCTAGGGTACTGCAGCTGCCAGAAAGTCTGTTCAGGTTGCAGAGCCAGCCTATTTCACAAGGTTGTGAGAAGCATGACAGAGGACACTGAAACAGCAAAGGACTTCCAAGGATTCCAGTGATTGAAGAGTCTAAAATTTTCAGAGGGCAATATATTGAAAATTATTCGTTTTAGTGAAGTGGTCTGACTTCTGCACTTCAATTCAACCCCGACTCCTACTGGTCACCAAACAGCTCTTTAAACAACTCATAAAAATCCCTGCATTGTGCAGTGGTCCTTCTTGACCTCCTGGTCCACAGATGTTGCAAGTCTACCTCTTTCACTCTGTGTGTGTCACTGTCTCCTCTCTGGGAACGAGACAAGGATCTAATACTTTGTGTATTTGATCACTTTACCTGCAAGCATCTTACTCATATTCTTTGATTTGTTTCAACCTCCCCTATACTGCTGTGCAAGATGATATTATACGACAAACAGACTGAACAGGGTCTCTGTTCACCAGGGCGATACACAGCAGAGTTCCCCACCTCGCCCTCCAAATATTCCTCTGAGGGCTCCTCCCCCACCTTGAGCAGCACCTGTAAGATCAGTGAACTGTGGTTTGTACTCCACAGCTCCTTCCTTAGGCAAAGGATGTAAAGGAAAGGGACAGGTTCTGTCTGAATTCGCATCAATAGCAATGCAACTGCTCCACTGAAAGGGAAAAAACACAGTGTGTGATATTTTCTCCTCAGTGCATATTTTACAGAGCTCTCATACATCTTTCTTGAGTTTCCACCAGGCACAGAAACGATTTGGACTATCCTGGAAATCCTGTAAACAAAGTAGTTCTAACATTTTGGCTTTTGTTGTGACAAAGCAAAGCCAGAAGACAGGCAGCTCAAAGAAGTTAAAGGTATCTAAAAAAGAGGTATGTCTGGGATATTTCTGCTGTCAGCTTTCACTTAAATCCCTAGACACTGTTAAATAGCAGGCATTCCAGTATGTGAAAAATACATACAGGATATGAATGTTTTTCCTAAGCATGCAAGGGGTTCACACTCTCTTTCTTAAAAAGAACATTCTTGCTGTCTTTGATGTTGTAAATCTTATTATGTAAAACAGACTGTTGTGTAAAATAATGATGGCACATGATCCTGCAAGAAGCTTAGTAGCCATAAGTCGTTTTAAAGCCAACAGGAGGAAAGGCCACTCGGCATCAAGCAAATTCTACTGTGAACTTGTGCTAGACAGTTGGTGAATGAAAAACCTCATAAGAGAATAAAATTTAATGTAAACAGAACTTG
Organism: Empidonax traillii; assembly: GCF_003031625.1. Taxonomy (NCBI): domain Eukaryota; kingdom Metazoa; phylum Chordata; class Aves; order Passeriformes; family Tyrannidae; genus Empidonax; species Empidonax traillii. Next base: position 2,006,201 of record NW_020955297.1, on the reverse strand, counting down.
CCCAAATCACAGGCTGGAATGCTTGAGAGAAAGCCTGCATGCAGGAAAAATTGCACAGACCTTTCAACTGCTCTTGGAAAAGGAAAGGGATGAGTTACAAGGAAGACTGCTCCTCTCCAAAAACAATGCAGTGAGAAACCAGCACACCATCAACTTTGCACTGCAATCCTTAGAGACCCAATGAGAAGACACAGGTCTTGTGAACATGGACAACATGAAGTCACTGCCAAAAGGGGTTCACAAGGTGAGCATCATTCAGCTCCCTCAAGAGCCGTGTGATGACTAAAATGAAAGATCTTGAACTCCAGATCGATGAATGCCAGCAGAAAAGCCTCCATGGGTGTATGCAGGACTAGCTTTTGAAGAAAATGCTATATTGCCTGTGAAAACTGATGGACTGATTTCACTCTCAACCGATGCTGAGCTTGAAAGACAAGCTGTTGCATGGCAGTCTTTCCTCCAATGTGCTCATCACACTCTTCCTCGGAGTCCGGGACTTTTCGTGGCATAAGATTAGTTAATCCTCTAAGTTCTGCCAAACATTTCCCCTCTACAGTGTACAAAGAGGCACAATTAGAAAAAGTTGCTGTACGAAGAGCTGGAGAAGAGCCACCAATTCATTTTTACTGTCTCCACAGAGCCAGCACTGATAGCGGCTGTCCTCCTTCTGCTGCAGCTAAACTGTGACCCAGAATGGGAAGAACCCACCAAATTGTCCATCTTTTTTTCTTTCTTCTAACAGGACCCCAGACACTTTCTGAAAGGATAAATATTACGAGTTTTCACCTTTCAATCTGGGCCGCAGCAGGAGACCACGACCCCGCCACAAGCAGCGAGCTGGTATTTACCCTGCTCCATGGAAACAATGTGTGCCAAGCACATATTTATTTTTAGCTGGCCACTTGGCATAAAAATGGCCACATCATGTTTATTTGCATTTTTAGCTTAATTACCTTTAGCCTCCTGCTATACTTGAGGGAGTTCTAATAAGATGCTAAGAGAGAAGCCATTCCCTACCTACATTGCCTCAGGTTAGTTCGATGCCCCATTAGCCCATCTAATGGCTTCTCAACTGCAAGCTGTGGGGGGGGGGTCCTGAAGTCAGTGCAAAGAAAAAAGGCAGGGGCTGAGAGAATGGAACTCATCTTCCTGGACAGCACCTCTGCAGTCATGCATGTTTCAGCTATTAACAATACTGTTGATCAGAGTCACCCCAATTAAAATATTAATAGATACCACCTACCCAGAAAGATAAAGAATTTTTAAAATTGTAGTTGCTTTGGGGAAAAGCAGAAAACCAAAACATAATACATCACTTATCTGAGGAGACTACCTTTTTCCATGGTGTTTTTACTAGGTGGTAGAAACTATCATGTTTTGTTTTTTGAATTCTTACACAGCAACTTCATCACATTGCTCTCAGATACAATAAAGGTACATTTTTTTTTCCCCCACTGCTTTCAGTAATGGAATCTTTCTGGTTCTGCTGTGGAAACAGATCCCATTCTATGGTGTTTATGACCAAGACTAAGCTGCTTTTAACTGATATTTCCCACAGAGAACCACAGCAGGATTTGACTTTGTTCCTCATCTATTCTCCTGGCTCTGTGAAATAACTACCCATCCCTACCACCTTCTCACCTTTCACTGTACAGACCAAGTGGGAATAGCAGAAAACATGACATGTTTAATGTTCACTGTCCTATTGTTCAGCAATGAATAACTGAACTTGTGAGCTCAGCCCAGCAAGGAGCAAGGAGGAGGTTCTTTGCTCTGCAGCAGGCAGAGGACTACAATGCCTTCACTACCAACCACCATAGTGCCAAAAATCAGAGCTGGGCTCTGACTGCTGTCCTACTGCAAGGCTTAAGATGTTATTGCACGGTCCCTCAGCTGGATGTAGGAAATGTCACGATGGGACAGAAGCCCAGGCCTCAGTGTTCTGGTTCATGACTTGGCTTGTTAACAGAAACATGAATTATTGCTGCCAGTCAGAGCCCACACACTACAGAGAAGCCAAGGACCAGTTCTGCTCCCCTCTACCAGCTCTGGGACATCACTGATGGTCTCCAAGAGAGCAGAAGGGGCAACCCTGCCTTCAGCTGCCATGTCCACATTTAGGGAGCATATCTGGGCAATAATCCACGAGCCAAAACAGCAAGAGCTGTGGTTTCCACCTGCTGCAAACTCTCCAAAACTTCTCTGCAACCCATCTGTGAGAAAGGAAACAGAAGTGGGCAGCACTGAGCACCATCTTGGCAGGGAACAATTTTCTGAGGACAAGATCCAGTGGTGTACATATTCTCTGTATTCTGACCAGAGTGGCAACACCACCCTGCTTCCTACGTTACAACATGACCACAAGCACACTCCCTTATTACAAGCTCCCTTAATTTCAAACTATTTGTAAAATAACTATGATCAAGAATGTCAAAGAGCATTTCTGAACCTATAAAGGTGCTTGCCACATTTATAATGCATATGTCTTCCCAGAGAATTCAGCTCATTTACTAAGGTATTACAAAGGAAAAGAAGAAAAGAAAAAAAAAACAAGCAGGGACATGGCAGCCCCATGTCCTGTAATTAATTTCAAACAAATCCACTTCCAGAGTTACATATTTAAGCATCACCTGTAGGACCAGCCCAATTCATCCACATGAAACACTTATTAACTGCTGTTAAGCCAACAGATTTATAGATTACCAGTTCATTATCTATGCCAGTAGGATGAAAAATAACAATCAAGATGCATTTAACAATCAAGATACATTATTCAAAGTATAATTGCACACATAGGGTGTGACCTTCACAATAAGAGGCACCTCTAACGCCAAGTGGTTTGGGTGTGAGCAGGCAAGAGAATCACTAAAACCCAGACACTCCAATAAACCAAACCACCAGCAGCATGGCTCCCTCCTGGCAAATAAGTATTTTTCCTGTTATAATTACTTATGGGGGAAGAAATAAAGCACTCACTCAAATTTCAAGCCTCATACTGAGGCTTGGAAATAAAGTTTTAATCTTTATCACTCCACTTTACCTCTCTATCCCCCCCCCAACACCAGATCTATCAATATAAAGCTTTGTGTTCTCCCCCAAGTCCTGCACGCTACTTTCTCCTGAATAATTTATGATGAGACCTAAAAATTTATACAGAGGATTTTGTTTCATGCAAACTATCTCACATACCCTGAGTAATATTTTGCTAAACTGCAACGCACACAACATTTCTGAGACAAAACCAGTACAAAAATATTCTTGTTCCTTCTGATTCAGAAGTAAAGGGAATGGTGCAGTAAGATAAATACTTCCTAGACATCAATTCACAATGTTGTTTCACTGTTTTGCAGTGGTTCTGAAAACACAAACATATAAGTGTTGAAAAATAGAGACTAGTAACATTATCTAATGCTTTTACCGAAAAACAAGTGAAGAGCTAAATTCAAATAAGAGCTACTCAAAGGAAAAGTAAGATAAACATTTTTTAAAAACTTCAAAAATCAATATTTTTAAGTGTCTCTTTTTTGAACCAGTTTTCCTGGATATTTTTGCAGTAGTAGCAGCAACACAATTTAAATGTTGCAAAAGCAAAAAAAAAATTGGGATTGTTTTCCTGACAAGTGGAAAAAAAAGGACTTAGTGGTAGATGGGATAAAAATTCAGGTAGAAACAGTATAATGCTATGGTTTTCTGCAATATGAAGCACAGAGAAGCCATAAGTATAATAGAAAAATAACCAGTTTAAATGGCTGAATATAAAGCAGCAGACTTGTTGAGGCTGGGTTGGCAGAAATACACACAGATGTAATGAGAGCCAAAACCTGTCTGTTTGGTTTCTGGGAGCTGGTCAGATATTTATGCTAATATAGAACAACCTTGGGTATGTGAATGTCACAGAGACACAGGATGTGTGTGTGGAGAGTTGAGGTTCTGGATAACCGAGGTAATTTTCAGAGTAATTAACCAATGTCAGGGGACATGACCGTGTTCCAAGTAACAGGGAAGGTTAAATAATCGAATGCTGCTGTCTTACCACTTATCTTACTGAATACTGTAAAGGTTTTTATTGAAAAGCTTTTACTGAAAAGGAGTTCAAGATCAAATGAGCAGAGAGACCATTAATTTCACATGCAAAAAGCACTGCTACAAGGTATTTTGTGCCAAACCCCATACTGCTCGTCTGCCAGACAACAGAAGAGTGGTTTGTGCCTTGAAAAGTAAATTCTTCCCTCTGAAGAATTTACCGTGAACCTCTCCCTTCAGCAGCAGGAGCTACAGGAGCACCTACCCAGCTCCCCAAATCCCAGAGCAAGGTCCAAGGGTAAGAGCCCACCAGCTTTCCTTTGCATCTCCAAAACCAAGGCTCCCTGTGTAACCTCAGGTGCTGAATTTGCTGGTCTCAGCCTCACACTGTCCTTCAGAAACACCCTGCAGAGTCTGGAACTCGCTGGACCAAGGCTGTAAATGTTATTTAGAACTGTTGTTCAGGAACAAGGTAGGTGATACAGCCTTGCCAACAGGCAGGTAGTACAAAGTGAGCTTTAGTATCTGCTCTAACTCTCACAAATTCAGCCTGGACCCAGCACGCTGCTGCAACTGCAAGCCTGGCCTCGAGGCCAGTTCTCTCTGTGTCTTTCCAATCCAATGGTTTGAGTTGAAAGAAAAGGGAGCACCTCCTGGGTCATGTTCCTACACTGGAGAAGACATTCCCATCCGTGTCTTTACTTGTGAGATTTCTTTTGCAGTTTTCAGCTGACTTACACGGCACAGGGTGAATGCTGCAGTCTTCCACCTCTCCCTACTTTTGTTCAGTATTTCTGAAGCATTTGCAGTAATAGCAGCATAACAGCACCAACACTATTGTGCCTATTTTATAAGGCAATAATCCACTTCCCTCCTTGAGATAAACTACTAGAGGGAACAAGAGCTGAGTTATTGGCTTGTAAAACAGTGTGATGATAGTATTATTGTCTAAATTAATGTCATTTAACGCTTTATACCACAGTAGCAGAGGTCCCATCTCAAGCATTAATAATGCATTTTGCTTTTTAACATGTCACATGGGAAAAGACTGACTTCTGACATCCAGGGATTGCATCAGTAAAACATAACTAATCGGTGCAATCTGCAAGAACAAAATAAGAGACCTCAACTGTTCCTAAGAACAGTTCAGTTACTCCACCCTCCCACTCCATCCTAACCTCTCCCCTGTCCTCCCAAATACAATCTTTCCTGTGCTTTACATTATTAATTTCTGAAAAGTAAGAGAAGCTAAAAATGTAACTTCATATACGTTTTCTGTGCCTGAATGTCTGTGCATTTCCTCTTCTGAGCTACCTTGCTCTCATTCATATATTCTCCCCATTTATCGATGTAAGAAACCGAAGCTTTACAAAGGAATCACCAAAATAAAAAAAAAAAAAAAAAAAAAAAAAAAAAAAAAAAAAAAAAAAAAAAAAAAAAAAAAAAAAAAAAAAAAGAAGAAGAAGAAGAAGAAACAAATCAGGCCCTGCATTGCTAAGACACAGTAAACAAGCGCTTGGCTGATAAATTTGCTTATGACAATATTGGCAGCAATTTGATTCAAATTCCACCAAAGTCAATTTTGAATTGTAGCAGCCAGGGACACAAAATAGCTGCTTTTTTTTAGCCGTTAACCCCATAAAAGCTCCTTTTTTTGAACAGTAAGTCCAGCGTATTTCCCTGGTGGTACAGCTTAAACCAGTGATCAGTATAAGTGAAGCATGATAAATAGCTACTGCCCTACACCCCCATCAGCTGAAGTCTGCACAGGTCTAGCTGTGGAAACAGAAAGGTCATTCATTACTCTGTGTGAACAAACAGACGGCACATTTGTGATAAATAATAGCTATTACAGAGCTACAATACACACTGAGCCTTTCTGCTCCGTGGCTGTGCATGACTTCCCCTGTGTTACTCTTTAAATATAATTATTTTAAATTGGCTTCTGTGATAAAGACCCCCATGCTTCTATGGACTAAACTCATAGACCCAAGAATGAATACATATGTGTGTGAGTGTGTGTGTGTGTATATATTTGTATGTACCTACTCACACAAGTATTTTTAAAACCATTTGTTTGGTTATGGTAAGCAGGGTACAAAGTCATTTGTCTTCTCTACCAGAAAATAAACAGGATGCAAGTGGCATATTTGCCGTGATCTTCACTTCTCTCATCAGTCACAATGTGGATCTTGGGATTGTAATAGAAACAGTAATTAGTAAGCCAACCTCTGGTCAGGAAACTCCTAAGATGTCAGTTCTCACCGAATGCTTTAAAAATCCTTTCAAGCAAGCAAACAACATCCACACAAGGTTTTCTTTCCCTACCACCATGACCAGAAGGGCAGATTATGTATGGTTTCCAGTTGCTGGTCAATCTTTGAAATAAAATCTAATTTCTTACGAGTATGAAGGGCTTTAATATGATTCCAAACCCGGTAAGCACAGCAGGTGCTGAGAGTCATTCTGACACAGGGAATGGAGGGATCATCCTAACTCTCACAATATGAGCAACTGCAAAAGCCATATATTTTAAACTTTTCATCACACTGAGAAACATTGTACTTCCCAAGTGTTCCTAGTTAAAAAAAAAAAAAAAAAAAAAGATCATTTGAGACCTTTTTTGTGAAATAAATCACTGCCACAGAAAGTTAAGATACTAAAATACATTTTCTACTTATCTACCTTTGTCCAGCATCGAGTACAGGGAAGCATCTTCAGTGCCTACTGCCTGTTCTCTCTTGCAGGGGCACAAAGAGAGAAGCTCCCCTGTAATTATAACAATTTAATTTACAAATCCACTAGTTGTACTGATCTCTGAACACCCCACCTTGCAGGGCTGCTGCTATCTGTGTCACAATCTGAGCCTTTTGCGGCAATGCAGGAGCACAGGGTGGATGGACAAGTAACTTCTTCCAAACAGCATTCAAAATTTTTAGAGGTGTTTAGGATGAAATAATTTTCTCTCACCAACATACCTAGCTGCACGTGTTCAGTCTCACAATACTGCTTGTACTTAAATCAGCACTGAGTCTAATCTTGCAATCTGCACTGGCTTCCACCCCTGCACTGCTGCTTGTTTCGGAGGAGGACAGATGACCCTGCTCATGAGGAGCAGCTCCAGCCACACGTGTGCAGGGGAAATTACTGCTCACCCCGTGAGTGCAAGGACAGGAACGCTTGAGTGCATGAATCTGATCACAGGAAGAGAGTCCAAGCAGAGATGTGCTCCCACGTTCAGCAGGAAATTAACTCTCCTGCATTTCCATCCCAGGTCTCTGCTGAATATGCAGCAGCAGCAGCAATTAACTTTTACTGAGGTGGGGAGGGAAGAGAAAGGGTGAAAGTTTTGCACTTTCACGAACTTGGACCATTAATCACAATCTGTAAATTCAGATGAAGAGACCACAGAAGCAAATGGTTCCCTGTAAATTTCAACTCTTCATTTACATGGCAAGCAGAAAACACAGGTCATAACTCACAGCAACTGGAGTGCAAACTATCAAATTAGCCCAATAGAGTATGTCATTGCGCAGCTTCAGAAACAAACAACAGCCAGAAACGAAGCCTCCTGAAAGTCAGAGATATTCAACTGAGCATACTACACAGTGTGCTAGGATGAGTGTGGTGATTACGGGGAGTAATGACATGAATAGCAAAATGATACAGAGCATTTATTCCAACCGTGGAAATCAAGGAAGCCTGCAGCAATTTAAATTTTAAGCTTTACAGCTAAAGGCAAAGCGAGCTCTATAGAAAAAAATTCCTAACACAAAGAAAACCAGAGCTGCTGGCTTTCTGATAGGTTTATATTTTCCTAGTTCTCTGTGGAAATGGCACAGAAATTTGAAAAACAATGTTCAATTGTTCAACAGCTATATATAACATTTTCTATTTATATGTAGAACACATATGTTAGATATACTGCATGCATATAGCATATCTTCACGTGTATGTGCATGTGCACACAATTGTACACAACTGATTTGGTCTCAAAACTAATTTTATTTTTTTTTTATAAAGCAAAGCACATGTTTTTGATTTGTGACTGATGGAAAGGCTTTCCTTTTGTTTCCCTCCCTCCCCCTCCACTGATTCGAGATACTATGGGAGGGGTCATGCTAACATGACCTCATTACTCTCAACCCCAAAACAACCTCCCCCAACTCTGTAGGCAGTGGGTGGGTGATGGGGAGGTATACTGAAAATTCACCAACTCTGATTGCTTCAACAAGAACTAAATTTCAGGAAGCTTTGTTTTTCCACACGACAAGATCTGACTGCCTGCCTGGTCCAGGTACTCGTAGCAGGATGTTGCTCACTCTAGTTCAGATCCTCAGCTGAGAAACCTGGCTTTGTGCACAGGGGTAAGAAAAGTCAAAACATGGCATTTTCTATGACATAGGTGTTACTGCAGTAAAAGCACAAATTATTTATTGTTCTAGAAATGCCTCTTCCCTCCCACCTTTCTTAAATCAAGATGTAAAAACATCAGGGTTAAAGCAACAAGAGTAGGGGCCAAATTATTTTTCACTTGTCCGGTCAGCCAGAAAAACTTTAACCCCTCAGGAGATTTGTAAATTCAAAAAAAAAAAGAGACTATCAAATCTTTTTGACACCTGAAAGCTAGAGACAAGTTAAAGAAAACAAAACCAAAAAAACTTTCACTGTTTGAAAAACTCATCCATGTTATTTAAGAGTAACTAATCCCTGTGCCACCAGCTCTAATGGCAATCGCACAGTGCTGAACAGCTTTCAGGGTCTCTCACCTGAACCATCTCCTTTCTTGTAAATGCCTGATTTATATTTCTTGTCTGGCTGGTCCCTGGAAAGATTCCTTGGAGGCTACAAAGGATCTTCCTTTCATTTGCTTAAAAAAATTATTTGCAGAAGTAACGAGATGCTGTTCTGAGAGTTTCTTTTTGGAACGCTCTCAGAGGTACAGTTTAGGGGTCAGAGCGGCAGCCCCGATCCACACTTTGCAATCACACTGATTGCAATAACCTCAGGCAGTAAGATGCAAGGAGGAGGCTGGCAGAGCGTGGACCTCAGGGTAGGGCTCTCATTTACATTAGGATTATTTTAAACCACTCCCAAAGGGCAAAGAGCAGCATAAATGGCTTCTGCGTGGGAGTAAATTACATGTGTACAAAAGATCAAAACAATGCCAACACAATGCATAGAAAGCAACCCACTTACCAGAATGTGAAATTACTTTAACCTCTACCTTCTTTAAAATTCCTCATAACAGGCCTTTTTTTTTTCCAAAGGAACTGTAGACATACTCATCCACAACCCCTTATTTAATGAATATATTTACTTAATTTTCAAACCTTTGCTGAAAGAGGGAAGCTGAAATATCCATACAAATCTTGATGATTTTCTGGATCAAAACAATACTGTTCTAGAAAAGTTCAGTTCAATCATCTTTCAGGATATTGCTGGGCAACACAGCCAGAGCATGTTTATAGACTCCAAAATACTCATTTCATACCCAATTTCTACACACTTGGAGTCTTGCAAAGTTTCCAAGCTTTCACACTTCTTTTAAATATCTGCATTTTCAAGAGCTTGAACATCTCAGTCATGTTCTGCTTTAAAATAAACTGTTAAACACGAGTCCTAATTGAATTACATTTATTCATTTAACTCAGGTTTTAGTTCACAACATCGGTATAGCTGAGAGGACTGATTCCTCCGGCCCCCAATGCAGAGAAATCCTTCCAAGGACGCACTTTCACTAGCAGCCCCCTTAGTTCAGTGGTATTTACAATCATTACAAATACCCCTTTATTCAACCACTGAGGATGAGCCAATTTATCCACTTGACAAGCCATGGCCAGAACGCCCAGGTGAGGTACAGATAATACACTGGGATTAGGTTCTGGGCTATTACTTTCATCTGAATGACACAGTTACAGCTACACAAGCATATAGTGGAAAAGTTAACAGAGAGACACAAAAAAATCCTGGGTGAAGGTGCATGCCATGAAATTTAAGTGGGTTAAGTTTGCTTATTCCCAAATCCTTTCATTCAACAATCAAAACCTGGAAGAAAGAGGCTTTTTTGTTTGCCATTAGTGGGGCTGGTTTGTTTTAGGAGTAAAATTAATTACACTGAACAACAGTGCCTGACCACGAGCTGGCATAGCACCAGCTTTTAATGGTACTCTGAATGGCTCACACAATCTCCTTTCAGTACAAGTCTCTTGATACTCCTTTTGGAGTTTGTTCACAGATTTTTTTTTTTTTTTTTTTTTTTTTTAAGGCCTGAGGATTTATAAAGTTTGCTATCTGAGTCATCTAACCATGATTTGGGTGAGTGAGTCTTTCATTTCCAGTCCTTTTTAGAAATAAAAACTACCTAACAGAACCTGGTTGCATCTGGAGCGGAATTGGCTGTTTGATCAACTAGAGATGTAGTATAGGGAGGTCTGACAATGGCAAATTGACTTTCTGCTTGGGGTAACTCAAAGTTCAAATTGTCACTGAAAGAAGCTGAAGTAAGGTACAGAAGTACGGTCTACTGGTTGCAGCATGGGCTGGGGAGACAGGACTGCAACACTCAATTCCCACCCTTGCCAGTGACTCACTAAACCTGATTCTACAAAGCATTTGAAAATGCTCAGGATGTGGATAAAAATTACTGCACTCCCTGAAGAACCTCACCAGCTCCAAGCCTGGATGACTTGCATTTGATTTAACTTCTCTGTACCTCAGCCTGTGGTAATGCAGTAATTCATTTAATCTATAACACGATTTGAGATCCCCGAATAAATATGCAATCCCCATAAATATTAATACTTTATTATTAAGTAAGTGCTTCTTGCTTGTAACTGACCTAGTAAGTTCTGAAATATCTGTTGCTGACATCAGTGGGGAAACTTTTAAATTTATATGAAAACCTGTTAGCAAGTTCAAAAGGTATGAAAAATCCACCACTTTGCTCCTTTTACAGCATATTTTACTGTACTGATGCAAAACCCTGAAACATCCATTTTCCATGCTGCACTTTTTCCTCAAACATTCTCAAACTTAATTCTAAAAACCCAAGACACAGAAACAGTTCTGGCCCTCCAGACCATTGACAAATTCGATGAACAGCCGAATCTGTTGGTGTTCCTCGCTCTGTCCAACACAACGTGATGTCCCAGAACAAAAGGGCAGATGAAACACACCGACAGCGCCTTTCATTGCCCTCAACTTCACGTGGATTTCCAGAACAGCACAACACGTTGGAGCAGCAGCTGGAGGATTGCTGGACACATAACTACACTTCACAAAATAGCATCTGACCTCCTGAACTCCTAGCACTAGAATACTCTTAATGAGCTGCAGCCTGGGAATGGCTGGAGATCCCTAAAATAGCCAGTTAATGAAGACTGACATGTCCCAAACCGTGCCGGCGAGGGGAGCAGTGAATATGGCATCGAGCTCAGGATAAATACAGCACACATGGCCAGGGCTGCTGTCAGAGCTACAACACTCTTCCTGAGCTGTATGACCTCCATAAAAACTAAAACAAACAAACAAACAAAAAAACCCCATGATAAAGTTTATTTCCTAAGCTACTTTTGTGACATTAATAGTTCACATCTAATGACTCACTGGGTACAATGAAATCACTCAGAGCATCCATGTGTTTACATAACAGCCACTCTCAAAGTATGGTTATTGCCAGAGGTAACCAAGAACCTTTATCTCAGTATCTCTTACAAGAGGCAGCAGATTTAAACAGCACCAGCGTGATCCTCAATCATAAAGGAAAAAGCAAATAAATAAATGAAAATAATTTAAAAAGAAATAAAGAAAAGCAAGGGTCACACAGACGTACTGTTCAAAACTTTCCACTAAGATTATTACAATTCAAGACACGACAGTGCATAACAAGAAATATATAATTTCAAAGTACTGCAACTGCAAAGTGTGTTAGTAACAGGCACAGTAGATGAGAGAAAAAGGTCTCTGTTATTAATCAGAATTCATATTTAAGAAACAGTGGTTGTTAAGTAACTCCCCTGAATCCTAATCACAACCAGGAAGGTACCAATTATTCTGACTCTGTTACTATTCATTAATATCACGCTGAAATCTTATTTGTTTTTACAAGCTGAGGTGGGGGATGAAGGAAATCAACTTTGAGGGGGTTGCTTTTTTCAAATACATCTGTACCTGAACCAGCTGAACCCTCTGAGATCAGGCAGTCAGGCTACAAACAAGAATCCACATTTGACTAATTGGAAGGTCAGGTAAACAAAGCTCCATTATCATAACAAAAAGATACATTCTTCCTTGCAGACTTGCCATTAGCTTTATGCATCTCTTGCCCTGACAACAAATAAAACCTCTGCTGAAATATTATTATACCATTCCCTACATATTACTTTCTGAAAGACTTTTCCCCCTCCAAGATTGACCCAATGCTTAATTAAAGCTACAGAGAGCAGCAGAGAAAGATCTAAAGCTTCAAGCCAGCAATGACTAGAAACTGTTATATCTGATTTTCAGTATCATGATTTTCTCTGATCAGCACAAGAACAACAATAAACCTGAGCTGTAATAACGGTCCAAGTGTGTGAACACATTTTCAGGAAGGCTTTTTAGTTTGGATTTTAAGCCTCTGCCATTTTGGAAGGTAACCGAAATATAATTCTGCTTCCCTTGATTGACAAAGCCTGCTTTACCTTTAATTAAATCTGTGACTGTATGCCACCTTTTTCAGTAAGAATAAGGAATTAAAAATTAATTTTCCAGAGGAAAAACACCTTCTCCTTAGTGACAAACAGTATAATTTATTTTTTTTTAAATATATATCGCATGATTAGCTGAGATCATGTATATGGCATTTCCAGAAAAAAACTAATCAGTGTTACCATGCACTCCATCACCACTCTATTTGCATCTTTTTTCCTGGAAGGCTTCCAAAGAAAGAGGAAAATCTGCCTAGGAAGAGGCAAAATGCCCCAAATGTCTCCCCCTGAGAGGGACATCCACATAGGCAGGGCCTGCTAGACCTAAACTCTGACTATTCCCATGAGAGCATCACTGAAATCTCAACCTGCAGAGCACACGTGGCGAGGGCAGGTCCACCCAGAGCCCTGGCAGCCATGGGGGTACAGGCAGAGCAGATGGACAGCTCACCCCAGCTCTCAGCTCACACAACCCTGACTCTCTCCCTCCTGGGAATGCATCCACAGGGGAGTTCACCACGGGTATTGCGTAGTGGATCCTCCCCTGAGATGTGGTCTGAGGGCACCGTTTACCCAAATGCGTGACAGCAACCAAGGCAATGAGCTGACTACCTAAGAAGAGATGTGGAATTTCAGTAACTTCTCTTCAAGTTTGTGACAGTCAAATGAAACCCAGGAAGGTATTCTGTCCCACATTTTGGAAACGCAGTTGCTAGCATCTGCAATCTTGTGGTTGTGGGCCAATCTTATCAACTTCCATTCAGAAATTGGGGTGGGGGAAATAAAAGTCAATCCTTTAAGGTTTCACAGAGAAGCTAAAAAAATGCCACCCAAAAAGGATCAGAGAAGAACTCGAAAGAAAAAGCAGAGGATTATTTTTTCTTCCTTCCCCTCAATGGTGTGGGTTTTAATACCAGTCTCCTGATGGATTGTGCTTTTCAAGGATTAGGGCTCAGAGAACTGCCTGAATCTGAATAATTCCAGTCTGACTGGAGAGATGAGCAAGATACTAGAAACAGAATGGAAAATTTTCAGGCATCTTTCACCTTTATTATGGGATTATCAGGACTGCAAAGATCCCTCTACTTCCATGAGTACCTATGGGAATAGACAAGCTAAGGACAGGGCAAGAGAGCCTGTTGCTATCTAAACTGTCTCAGAAGGGGAGAACACAAGAAACTTAAGTCCTAAAGCAGCAGTGAAGGTCACTTAGCAAGCAGAGGCTCATGGCTGTGCCTCTGCTTCCACTGGTTCTCTAGAAGACAAATTACCAACTGCTCCAGACTACACTGCAGCCTCAAAGTGAGCATCTTTGAAGGTAGAATTGCAGGGTTTAGGGAAAAATCCTCATCTGCAGGCTCATCACAGAGTGGAAAGGGACAGAGTTTGGTGCTTCAACCATGTCTTAACAGAAAACATTTCCTCCTACAAGCAATGACAAGCAGTTGTCAAGTGACAAATATGCTCTTGAGGATCAAATGTCAGATTCAAAGGGTGTGAAACAACCCTGACATTAGCTTTAAGTACGAAGTTCCCTAAGGCATGTTCTGGGGGATCTTTTGAGCATTATTTGCTGAAATTTGAAGAAACATACTACTCTGGGAAGCTTTAGAGAGTGCATTGAATGCAACTTGTACCTGCAAAACTGTTCTCACCGAAGAGCTGCTATGTTTCTGCATATCACTACTAATAGGATTCAAAATCAAACTCATACAAAGTGAACTTTGGTGATTTAAACATTAAGTGCCATTCCTCTTTGTTAAAAGTAGCAGAATAAACTAACATTTATTAACCTATGCCTGTCACGAGCTTTTTTATTGCAGCTCATCACAGAATCAAACTGGTGCAGAGAAGTGGACAGGAGACTTTCAAAGCATTTCCCCTTTTCAAGTTTCAACTCCATCTGAAGTAGAATTGTGTTGGCTAGAGAATAAGGCAAGGCCTGATGCATCTGCTTTCTTGGTAATGGCAGAAATATGTGAATAGAGAACTTTACAGAAGATGCTGAGCATGGCTGGACTTCAGGTTTTCCAACTTCCTAAAGTTGATAAGTAACAAGTTACATATTGATCTGCCATCATAAGCAAGAGGCTCACCTGGTAACTTCAGGGAGCTAAACACATCAAGCTCTAGAGTAGTTAAATAAAATTACTTTATCCGAGAAACTTAGTACTTGGCAGCTGAACAGAAAAAATATCCTCAAACCCATCTTAGAGGTAGATAGGAAAAGGGGATAGATAACAGGGAGAAGGAACACACACTGTCTTATAATATAATACATGAACCATGATTCAAAAATACAAAAAACTAAGAGTTTAAATCTTCCTAATTTTAGGATCCTGATGATCTTAAAAAAATGGCTCATTAACTACAATTACCCTCAAAACTCACTGTGATATTCCTTTATGTATTCTGGAGTATTTTTTTTTCTCCTTCCCAGGTTGTCAAGTTCTTTTATTTCCAGACATTATGCTAAGTTATTCTTTTAATTCCTTGAGAAATGTGAGACACTTTTATTTTGATCTTCAGTGTAAAGCAAAGTCAATACCTGTACTACATCAGAAGTGATACAAACACACATGAATGAAGAAGCTATGAACAGGTACCCAGAATTAAAAACTAATCCACATATGGGGCAAAAAAATTCAGTTGTGCTCTCCAGCACATACTTATTAATATCCCCTGAACCATCCCTGTTCATCAGCCTTCCATGCTAAGCCCCAGTTATGCTGATCCCACTGCATTCCTCAGTGACACATCACTGTTTGCCAGTGAATCACAGACATCGCCAATTACTTGACTCCCTGCAAGCACCTTCCACAGGAAGGGTTATCAATGTGGCACTAAAGATCTGTCACCCAGCTTTTGAAGGTCCCTGAAATCCCAACTGTGACAGCAGAGCCCTTTGGCATTCAGAACAGTCTCAAATAGCAGGAAACTCTACTCACATAGTTCTCAAGTCAAATTTATGTCAGATGTTGCCTAAAAAACTAACAATCTGGACTTGCACATCTCGCTTCCTCAAGGAACCAGCCACCACGTTTTCCAAAGGCTCCAACAATTCACCTTAATATTCAGGCCAGTATACACAGCATAATTAAATTCCTGATCTATTCTCTGGGGTGTCTAACTCATTTACTGAAGCCTGTAATGATTTACAAACAGGACGTACCGAATGCAGACAGGCTACTAACAGACCAGTTTTGGCAAGTGTCTTTTCCTGAAGATAAGGAGGTTGAGACCCCGGGTTCCATCTCTTCTCTGTGCTGGCAGCTGTCACCCTCAAGCATTGCCTCCAAAAGATGCAGGGTACTGTCTAGATAGATAATGCATCAATCTACTAAGCAACAATGATGAATACTAACTTGTTTCATCACTGAATTAATATGCACATTTGTGCAGCTTAACACACATCCTATCACCATGCCCAAGCTATTTCTGTCAAGTTCAAAACAAAGCAGGGGGTCCACTGGTCAGAGAGACATAGAGGAGAGAGACAATCAGCCCCAACAATCAGACTACCCTATCCCCACTGAAGTTAATCTCAGGGTAATAAAGGAAATGGATTCAGATTTCCCGTGTCTCAAACACGTGGGCACATGCATAATGCAGTAACACAACTCACACTACCGAGTTGTACAAAAACTTGAGCAACTTCAGGATCAAGCTCCCAGTTAGCAACCTGACAAGATGAGATTTTATGTACTAGTTTTCAACATTCCCCCTCTCCGTTCTGCTTCTCTTCTGTAAGCTACAATATTTAATGAACAAAAGTATCTCTTCTTTTCCTCAACAGCTCATCACTACAGTGACCTGTTATAAGCAATGAAATTCTTCAAACAGCTAAAACTGTCTTTTTTCAAGAGGGTTGGCAGGTTTTGCTTTTTGAAATCAAACAATCAGGTTTCTACCAGAAGTTCTCTGCATGCAGGAAGACAGCCAGCAGGTCATTTAATTATTTATCTGCCAGAGGTCTTTTAGGGTGACTCTTGGAATATCTGAGCACCTCCATTTGGGAAAGTATTGATTAAGACAAGTCATTAACAAGTGAATGTGAAAGCGCAGGAAGAACCTTGGCAGGTCTGTAACATGCACGCAGGCACTCAAAAGAGAACTAAAGAGAGTTTTAAAATATGTAAACAAACCTATTTTTTAAGTATAAGGCATCTTAAAATATAAAATCGGTGGTTGGGATTTTATTTGTGCCTAAAAATTGTGACATAAAACTCCTTAAAGTCAGTCTAGACTAAGTGCCAAGTATTATACACTATATGATTAATCAAACTGAGTGTTCTGAAATTTTCCTATGTGTATATGATTAGGTAATGATATTTTTTCTGTAATTAACTGAGAGCAGTCTCCTTTCTATTTCCTTCAAGGTATTGATGAAGTAAATCAAGGGTAGCTTCAAAGACAGATCTGAAATACAAGCTAGGATACTGTTTTTCAGTTTGAAAGATGTGGTTTCTCTAAAGCTGAAAGGAGTCTTTAATGTGGCACCACTTAAAAACCAAAGCTCAGAGTTGAACCGAGGAAAAGAAAAAATGTTCCAAAACAGGAAAAACACCATGCTTACATTCATGAAAGTATTTAAACACCTAATTTTTATTTACACATTAATTGCTCAAATACACAATGGACTCAGATTTCAGAGACCAGCTGGCAAGGGGCTACCAGCTTCCTCCAGTGAATACAACATTTTCATAAACAGTCAAGAAAATGTTGCACTGAATTTTGTGCAACTATGCATTACATTGGGCTACCCTTCTATAAATATTAACTCATGAACATAACCTCATTTCTTAAGATATCAAGTAAGTGGTGTAACAGTGATCCTTCACTGGTGACAGCATAGTTTTGACTACAGGTCACAAGAAACCAAGAGAAAACACAGGATTTCTAAAAAACGTTGTGGAAACTTGACAACAGGCCAGGTTGAGGCAGAAGGGGAGGTAATCTCATGGAGAACAACTTTCCTGCCCAGATTTCTATCTGCATGTGAAAAGTGTGTCAAGATATGCTCAAAAACACAAGTGCTCTGGCAAAATAATGGCCTGCTTCTTGCAAAAACTTTGGAGGATATCGCAAGGGTGGAAACTTGGAGTTTACTGAGGCAAAACAAATATTTAATATGATGCTGTCTCTATCTTTCACATCTCAAACTTAGCTTTTCTGCTTCTTTCGTGCCAAGTTCACCTCATCTGGCATATGACCTGCACCAGAAGGAACCTGCTAAACAACCCTCCAGTCCGCCCCAGCAGCATCCGCAGATGAAGGACTGGATTCTGTGCTGTGACCCGTAAGTCTCTGCAGCTCAGGTCAGAAGACAGGTCTGTTTGTAACAGAAGTCTCCTCTGCTGTTCCTTCATTTTGTGCTGCAATTTCCTGGCAATCAATGCTCTTCCCTTCTTTGTTTTAAGCCTTTCCTATTTGAAATAGGGACAGGTAGTGGGTGTGCTATGCATAGGAACCATGTGGGATACCCACCCATCAGCGGAGAGGCTTTTCATCAGGAACAAATCATAATTACTGTCATATTTTGAAAGATCCTCCCTTTCCACCCTAACAGTTTCCTTTGCAGACAAGGGACATTTTAAAAAAGAAGACACACCTCTGAAATTCATTAAAAATTGCCAGTCCTAACTGCCCATGCAGATGCTCCAGGACCGGGTGCATCCACTGCTTGCACCCACATTATCTCTGGATGATTCTGCTTATGCTGTCAGTCAACCAATTTACCAGCACATCCTGCAGCCATCTATTTTAGGAAGATGTATTACTGTCTCTTGACACACAGAGGCAGCATATATAAAGGTTAGAGAAGGAGACAAAGTCACCACTGCTGGGTTCCACTGACAGCTTGCTGCTGCATCTTTAGTGGTGGCTGGGTCAGGTATTTAAACCAGTGGTTTTAAATTGTGGTCGGTGGAACACCAATTGCAGAAGGAACATTTGCTGGTTGATGTTCTGAGAAATTGGCTGGCCAAGTTGTGCTGGCTGTCCTTGTTCCCACACATGTATGTGGGATTTATTGCCAAGGCAAAGGCAAAAAGGCATCAGATTTTTTCCTAATTATGCTCCACATAAAGAGACACGACCGTTGTTTGAAAGAGTGTCATGATAGGGCAAATGGCTAATGCCTGGAATATGGGAATTGTGAACTAATACATTCTGTCATTGGGGAAAAGATCACAATTCTTTCTCTTAAATAGTCCAAGCTTCAATTCTTTGCACAGGAAAAAAAAAGGTACATTTCTGACATGCCTAATGGGAAGCTATCGTTCTTAATTGAGTTGTGTTTGCTCTATCCTTTGAAAACCACAGGCTTTGCAGAAAGAAAACAAGTTTTGTGACCATAAACTCTTTCCAAAAGCTGAACTGGGAAATAAAGCAAAGGTTTGAGTAGGATTCTGCTGAGCTGATGTTACACAAGGGCTCATCTGTGCTGATGTGCATCAGCAGTGCTCTATTGATTACATTGATTTTACCCAGCTAAAGGTTTGACCCACAGTCTCTGAGGAAGACCTAAAGCTAAACAACCTCTAACTAACTAACACCAAACAATAACTATCAAAGCAATAACTATCTTTAAGAAAATAAGAGGGATCAAAAACAATGACCATTCAATAACAGCAGCACAGGAATAAACAATACGCATGCTAACTCATACAGACAGAGCCAAACCAGAAATAGCTCAAAGTGAGAAGAAAATACAATATACTGAGAAAACATCAGAACTCTGAGGGACTAGGGGAGGAAAGAAAAAAAGTGGAGACAAGCAAATGGCTAACACTGATCCTGAACCAACACAATTTCATCAGATACTGAAGTACAACATACATCATCATTATGTTTCTCATTCAAACCAGGAAATCAAGACTAAGGACCACAGTCTTCAAAATCCCTTTTGATACATTTTTTGAATCTCCAAATTACTTTCCATCTATCAAACTTTCTGCCAGTATGAGCACCAGCCCTCACAGTTTACAGACGTGTCCACATCCTTCTAGGGTTTTAGCCTGGGCAGCATCAGTGCCTGTGCCCACCCCTGTGCCCCACATGGCAACGCTCAGGACTTGTCCAAGCCAGGTTCAAGGCTCCCAGCACTCACCTTGCAACAACAGCTTTTAGTTTTGTTGTTAATTCACTACCAGTGACTAACTGTGGCCCGAGGAGTTGTTGAATATGGAGCAATTTGGAGAGGTGTTTTTTCTTATGCATAGGACAGTTTACATACATCTACAGCATGGATGTATAACACGACTGTGGCTTTACTCTTGCATATAAATTATTATCCTTGCTCCTGCTGACACATGAATGCTACATTCCATGCTGCTATCCAGGGAAACAAAAAAACAACCCACACAAACACCACACCCCTCCTCCCAAATAACCCTAAACTACTCCCCTAAGGCCCTCCCAACACTATCTATACTTCATTCACATTTAAGCTCTCTGTAATACAACAGAATTCCTTACAACACATCTGTACACAGAACCATGTTCTATTAAGACAGTGCTATACATCTTTGTTCTGAGCTGAATAACTGACTGTACCCAAGTTCTATCACATCTCTTCACCAAAAAAGGCCTATCAGTAGAATCAGCCTGTATCCTATGCTCTGTCAGCATGAAATGACATTGCCAGACACATTCGCTGACCATACAACTGTATCTTCAAAAATACTGAGATGAAATGGATGATCAAAGCAGCCTAATGTTCAAACATAAGTTACTCCCTGCTGTTTCGTCTCATTTGGCTTTGGTCAAATTTGACTGTGACTGGGTTCCAGCACAACACTCTTTAATGGGTTGTAGCAGCAAAGGGGATGTCCTGGAGGGCCAGGGAGATGCCCAGCGAGCCTATTATTCTCTTTTCAGCAGTAGCAACTCAAAGAGATGTTTAGGATGTGCACAAAAGTGTATTGGATAAGGGATGTTGAAATGTGCATCTCTGGCAATTCCCCTCAGCACTTGTTCACAGGTCTGTTCTTTTAGTTCGTACCATAACTTTTTTTGAGATACAAATACCAGAACTGCACAGAGCATTTAAGACACAGGGACGCCAAGGTTCTGTGTGGCATATAAATTAAACACAAAGATAGGCCTTTCAGAGACCTGCTAGTTTGGCCACACATCCCTGTCAGGGGATTACAATTATGCATAGAGCACTACTACGCTACAATAATGTCCATCAGCTCATGGCTCTGCTACCATCTGATAATGATCACTGGCACAAAGAGCATTAACCAACTAAAGCCCATTGTATCAATCATCTTCACCTTAAGGGGACCCTGAGAGCAGTCTTTAACAGTCCCACAGGACAGCACTGCTGTATATTCTGCCCATGAGCCAGATATTGAGGCATTACCATTAAGGATGGTGGGAGCTCTAAAGGTGCTGTTCCGGTCCATGGTCTCAGTGATCTGGCATTAGAGAGTTCCCAGACAAGCCTTAATATGAGCCTTTAATGAGCAAGTCACAGGTTGTTGTGTCATATCCTACTCGGGGACACTTTAGTTCACGGATCACTAAAGTGAAAGGCAGTAAAGGCAAGCTCTTCAGAACTTCTATCAACCAACCATCCATGCACAAATGCCAGCTCCTTTAACCCTTACAGAAAAATTTAAACCCTTCCCTGGCTTTGCTGTCATTTTCTGCTGGCAGAAAGGAACCTGTATTACAAATGAAGCATCCCTTCCCCCCTTGTCCTCCTTTAGCCACCAATGGATGATAAGATGTAAAAATACCATTAATAACTAGCTTGTTCACTGTAATTAACACCTTTGCAGTCTCCTTTCCAGAGAGAAATTGGCACACTTAAAGACGGCTCAGCAAGGTGTTATTTACTTAAGGAAAAAGAAAACATTAAAGCTTTATGTGAAAGAAAATTATCTGTTATCTCTCATGGCTCTCAAATACATTTTACAGCAGTGACTTTCCAGCCTGCGTTTAAAAAAAAAAAAAAAAAAAAAACAGAAAGAACTCTTTAAAAAATCCATTAGGAACTTAAAAGTATTATCTACCACTTTGCTACACTCTCCCTAATGAAACTGCCAACAATAAATTCACAAGATTGTTTTTGAGTTGTTTATTTATTTATTTATTCATTCCTGTGTTGATGACTGAGAGGAAAGGCAACAACCACACAGGATGTTTTTAATGTCCTGTACACAATGTGAGCCTGTGGGAGTTCACAGCTGCCCCCCCCCCCAGGTACAGACAGCCTATTTACAGGGGTCTTATCTATTTGGGTCTGGGGGCTTTACTTCATCTCCTCTTCAGTTTCTCCTTCAAATGTCCTCTACGGACAACGAGCCAATCACAGAACATCAATTAAAACAGTTTATACAAGAAACTCTCTCTCCAAGGACGAAGCTCCCGTTTATCAGTGAACTTGGCAGGCAAAGAACAAAACTTCTACAGGTGGCTGGGCCAAACACAGACCAAAAAAATATCGATACACAACTCCTTAAACCTGAGCTTCCAACCAAGGCAACCAAAACATCAGGCCATCCAAAAATCACACACACAGCTTTCCCATGGCTTGCAGTAAAAGCACGTACATCACGGAGAGGCTACGCTGGCAAACCAGGGAGCCTGGGGCAAAGTGTCTGGTTTCTTCCTTCTCTACTACTCATCAGAATTTGAAAAGGACATTGCAGTAAATCTGTTTCTCTTGTTTTTGAGTTCTGTCTTTTCTGTGTAAAGAAGAAGCTTTTTAAGACAGAGAGGACTGTTTATACAAATCCAGGAGATAAACCTCCAGAGATTATTATAATTTCAGATGCTGTTTTTAAAGTAGCTGACTATAACCTTTCTGAAAAGAAAGCACCATCTTACTTTAGTTGTAGCTAAAATACAGGACACTAAAATATTTTTTTCCAAAATATTCCGGCAAATAATGCAATTCCATACTGGTCTTGGTAATGCCATGAAAGCACAACCCCACCCTACCCCTTACTGCTGCACAATCACAAGTGACAGGCATTTGATCATTATTGCAACCACCTGTCAAGTATCACAATGAGTTTTCTCTCATTTCATGAGTTAGAAAGGCTTATAAACTGCAAAACTGTGCAAAATACAAAGTGCATTAAAAAAAAAATCAATATCTATTTAGATATCCTCTTAAGGAAGCTTACTTTTGATTAATTTTCTTGACTCTTGAGAAATCTGGTAACAGGAACAGAGGAAGAACACTTGTATTTATAAATTGGTTTGTCTAACAAGTTTGAAGTTGCCTAGCCAGGCAACACAGCTCAGAGACAACAGGGAGAGATGGCAGCCAATGAAACAGTATTCAAGAAATCCTTGCCAGCACAAATCTTGTAAAACTTGAAAATGTTAAAAGTTTAAAAACTATTTGTAACACATCCCTGCATGAATTCTTGTTTTTCAGACCTGGAACAGAATGAATGCTGACCTGTATTAGGCTGGTATTTGGTGTTAACTTATCCGTATTGCATGCATCCTGTTTGATTTTGTCTGTACATATTGGAGAGGCAGGAATAATTTTCAGTTCTTAGGACACATTTTTGATTTGAGAACTAAGCCCACTAGAAACAAATTAGGTATTTTCCCCCTTCCCAGTTTGGTGCTTTTTAAAAAAAAAAAATGAGTCATTAATCCGGTGCACAGAACCAGCTGAAGGATGGTCCAGGTAATTCTACTGTGGCAAGTATTGACAGTGGTTAATGCTTAAACAATACACTTTGCTTTAGTCAGAAGAGACAAATGGTTCATGGCCTATGAATTCTTCCAGGTGCCTCACTCACTCTTGAATTTTCCTACACATTGTCAGTATAATACCTTGTCTCTTTCTGCCTTAGATATTTGTCAGTGCACAAATGTATTTCTAGCCTAGATAATCATGGCAGACAGGGACAACATATTGATACACAGCACTACTTTACACCAAGGTATGAATATTACATTAGCTGAGTTATCACTAAGTTCTGACCTTCAACTACCCAATTTCAAATTCATTCATTTTCAAACTATTAAACTCTTCTCTGTCACATCACAGAAATCGACACTATGATGGTAAGTTCTTCTGACAATGTTTCAGTCAAAACAAACTATGATGTATTAGTAGAATTTGTAAAAATGTGTTTGTGCTATTAAAAATCTGAAAGGACTGTAGCCTGTGGTCACAGCTTGACCCTGAGTAGTCAAGAAGAGAGAAGTGTCATGTGAGTGATCAGTTCCAGTTCTTCCTACCCCCTTCTGATCCCTGATTGTGGATCAGAAAGCTCAGCTGTTCTGTCAAAGACAGAAATCTGGGCTCCATTACCATTCCCTCCTCCTCACGAAAAATCTCTAATGCACGGATATTCCTGCTCTCAGGAGTGAGTCCCAAACAACAGAACAAACTAAATTATGAAGAGGGCAAAGGGAAAAGGTTAAATGAAACTTCTTCCCAACACATTACTGGCAAACTGGGGGAAATTTAGGGAGCTGAGAAAAGCCTTCTCCCTCAATTTGCTGCCCTCAAATATTCTAGCAAGTTCCTAAAACTGGTAACGTGTCTCAATGTATTCACTTCTCACCTAGGACAAATTAAAAGACAGAGAAATTATTTCTTACAGAAACTGATCCACTCTTCTGGCATTTAGCTAGAAGAGGCTGTTTAATCTTTCTGAACTACAACACATGAATTTAAAGTGAAAAAGCCAAACCAACATCACAGCTCCCCCAGAGCAAAACCAACTGCTTGGGAAGGGTTCAGCTCCACTGTCTGCAATATAAGAGTTAAAGGGGAAAGGAGCAGCAGCATCACCACTCAA
This sequence comes from Empidonax traillii, assembly GCF_003031625.1. Lineage (NCBI taxonomy): Eukaryota > Metazoa > Chordata > Aves > Passeriformes > Tyrannidae > Empidonax > Empidonax traillii. The sequence continues at coordinate 1,981,699 of NW_020955297.1, read as the reverse complement.
TCCAAGGGGATCTGACAGTACAGCACTTAAATACAGCTACGCACCCCCTTGGCCTTCCGAGCCCTCCCACCTGTGCAGGCCACCGAAGGTAATTGTATAATAACAGCAGGCTGTCAGGGCGGTGTGGAGACAGCCCTAACAGGCTACACAGGAGGTTTGCACCAACATTTAGATGCCAATTAGAGACACTTTTTTTGCCAGTTTTTGAAACATGATTAATACAGCCACCACCTACATCTGTCAGGAGTTTAAACAACGAAATCCCTAGTAAAAAAAAAAAAAAAAAAAAAGGTATGCTATTGGATTGAATTGAAACATGGCATAAAATGCTCTGATGAGCATCAGAACAGTACTGATAGATTCACAGAAAATGTTTGCTCCTGTTTCACTTCCAGAAACAAAAGGACTCAAAGATGCAAACTACAGGGAACAAGACAACTGCTTTCAGCAGCTTCTACTAAGGGCCATAGATCTGATGACCATTTCCCTCCATTCAACAAAGAGTGCCTGAGAAGACAGAAATATCTCCACATGGGAACAGAAGCCATTACTTTATCAAATCGATTGCTGCTGAAACCTTTGAGCTCTAAACAAGCCTTAGCTAAAGTCCTATTGGCATTTAGGTTAACAATTATCTTTTTACAAGTTCTGAAGACGTGCTGAAAGTAACAGCACCCCCTGGGTAACAGAGACCTAATTGATGCCAGAAAGGCAGGGGATGGGATTCTGGGATGTTACTATTAAAAACAAATCAGTCAATCAGTCTAACTTTGTTCTGAATGACAACCTAAGAAAGGAGATTTCCAGCACTGCCTTGCAAGGAAGGTACCTCATGTGACAGCAATATCTTGAAATTCTAGACAGCCCAGTGAAGAGGGGAACCAAAACCAATGGAAACATCAGTTAATTATAACTATAAAAATAGAGAACATGAACTCAGGGAAGGGATTTCCCTTTAAGAATCCTAAGGCTCTAGGCACAACAGAGCTCTAGTTGTCACGTTTACACGGGTAGTCATTTCAATCTATCTTTTAGCATATATTTTGCATGTCTATATTAGAAAATACGAATTCTTCCTAACTGCTTCCTGAAAAGCCCTTTTAATTGAGACACTGCCTCCTCTGCAATGTCTTCTCTGAAGAGTCAAAAGTCAGTGCCCCAGAATTACAGGAATCTAGGCTAAAAAATACTCTTGTACGTGATGTCTCTCCATAAACAGAGGAATTTCATCTCAACTGAGTAAACAGCAATTCTTGAACTTCACTATATGACAATATAAATTTCTTGCTCAGATGAAGATTTATCAGCTCTTAAAACCACAGAATTGTCTTCCTCAATCTACTCCTTTTTTTTCAGCATTTTCCTCAGACAACACAGCTTCTTCCAATTTTTATAACCTTTTTCTGAGGGGTCTTAATTTATGCCAAGAAAAACACTGTCTGTTAAATGGCACCATTAGACTCACATGATTTCTTGTGGTGCATGTGAAGTTTTTGGTCTCCTGCATACTAAATGATCCTTACAGTGTGAAAGAAATTGGTATAAACAGCTGCTTTATTTTGTGCTCTGATAACTGAGGAAAAACAAGCCTCAATGAAGAAGTCATCCTTCGCTTGGGGGAAAGTAAATGGGCAAATAAGTACATGAATAAAATTAGCAGATTGGGCACTGATTTCTTCACCAAGGTGCACGTGGGCTGGAGCAGATGTTTTCACAAGCAGAGCTCTGCCTTTTCTCATGGATTAATGCAAGATAAGGCTCTTCATCTGCTTTATTTCAATGCCCACAAATACTTTGTAGATCAAGAAAGAGGCAGCAGGATGAGGAAACACAGAGTCAGATTTCTTTTGGTTTCTGTATTCAGGATGTAGGATGTGTTGACAGCAAGACCAAAACTTCCATCCAACCACAAAGTCCACAGAAAATGGAACAACATCAGGTATCAGGTATCAACCATCAACAACCTGGTGATGATGTCCATTTGCAGCTTGCTACACAGATTCAGAAACGCCTGTAAGAAGTTTTCAGGGTTTAAATAAAAATACGTGGGGAATCGCTTCCATGCCTCACTATACCATGTATTCAGTGCTACTGAGCAAACTAGGAAAGGAAAACAGTGAAAAATGGGAGCACAGAGGAAGGAACAATATGAAGTCAAACCTTTACTTTCTTAGGAGACCAAAGGTGACAAACAAGGGAGAAAAAGTAGTGTTCCCTTTTCACCTCTTCTGGGCAAAGGGGAAACGCAAGAAATTAGGAGGACAAACCCAAACTTACCTGAGGACACATAAGAAACATAAAAAATGAGGAGGATAGACACAAGCATATGCTGCCAACGAAGAACGTTTCTCATAAACATCTAAACCCTTTTTTTTTTTTTTTGGCATGCTTTGGGGTCTGATCCAAAAGCCTGACACAGCCACTAGAAACGGTTATTGGATTAAATTCTTAGACAGCACAGAAAATAGCAGGCTAAAGAATCTTAGCAGACTTTCCAAGAGTATTCATTCATCTCTGGCTTGGGAAAAGCTTGTGAAGTGTCAGACTGAAGGAGAATTTTGCCAGGAAAATCTGGGTTTGAACCACAAGAGCAGCTGCCTGTAACAGCATTGCCCAGAGAGGTATCAAACAGGTGCTAGAACCAAAAAAATGACGAGTAAGCAAAGCAATAAAATTGCCTAGTGCCCTGTAAGTAAGTTTCTTCATCATGTGTAACGAAGGAACAACTCAAAGGAACTTCTGAAAGACATAAATGTCAATCCAGCACCCTGCTCAGGCTGACCTTTACAAAAGAGCTTTTCATTTTCACATTTTCCTATTTCTATAGGAATAGAGAACTCCTTTGAAAACCTCCTCCTGGAGACTGCTGGACGAGCACAAGTCCTGGGAAAAGAATAAAATGGCCCAATAATCCCAGCAGTCGTGAATTTCCAAATCTGCCCCATTACTTGCAAGCTCTGCTAGTGGTTTGGGGAGGGGGAAATGAAGCCTCTCCCTCCTTGCCCACCCCTGCAGCCATCCCAGTGTCCAGATCCGCTGGGCACCTTGGTACAGCCGAGCAGTTACACCCCAGGAAGAATCTGCTCCAGCGAGTCCCGTTCCTCCACAACTGGTCGCAAAGGGGGAAACAACAGCAGCTTTCAAAATTCCCATGGCAACGGCTCCTTCTCCCTGCAGACTCTGACTCCACTGGCAGCCTGAACACTGCACAAAGCAGCAGCACACAGAGGCAATTCGCAGCCTGCAGTCAGGTACCAGTGCTTCTATTTCATAAAAAATTCACAAGCGCAAACCACTGACCATGGCTGGAGACGTAACCTTGAACTCGGGCACCTGATCCTTGCTCCAGAATGGATCCTTCTGTGTTCCTATCTTTGCAATAATGGGCTTATCTAAAACGCTGGAAATTAGGTTTTTAAGGTCAGTAGGAGACCTTTAAAAGCCCTCCAAATAGAACTGAGGTCGTGACTACTTGTGGTCATTGACATTACAGCAATTTTTCTAAGTACAGGGATATTAATCCCGGGAGCCTGACAATTTCAATTTTAGTAATGACATTCTGTGCACCTAAAACTTTTAGTGAAGTTTAATATTCTTCACTCCATGCACTGATCTGTTTTGTACTGTTCTTAAGCGTTGTTAAATGGTTCTTTCATTTCACTGTGGAGCTGGCTGACCACACTTCATCTGTGCATGGAGTGAACTCTGTATATTGTAGCATCATTACTCTCAGGGGATCCTAGGTAGTTTGAAAATGCTGTAATTTGATTTTGGTGTGGTTTTTTATTTTCTTTAAAGCAACTACATTTTGTAACAGCAGCCAGTTATCTCTCTTCCTGGAACGAATACAATGAAAAAATTAATTAGGCCGTGCTGTGATTAATTGAATTTTAATATGGAAAAGGTCTACTGTAAAAACACCTACTGTATTGGTAACGATGTTACTTGGGTTGAATCAATAATATTTAAAGAAGCCTGAAGAAAATTACAACAGTATTTGTTCTGTATTTCATGCACAGTTGGACATCAGTGTCCTGACATTATTAAGAGCATATATGCAATGTAATTCTCATGAACAGTTTTACAGAATTATTGATATGAATTAAATTTCACGATGGCTTAAGTGACTGCAAAATTTGAGCTCTGGAATTTATTCCATGTAAGTAGGATTTGAACCAAAATCTGTAGAAATTTTTCCAAATTTAAATGCTTCTGATCCGCAGCAAGAAACATCTCCTCTGAGACATGTATTTGGCTGAAAAAAAAGGTGTCCTCAGCACAGTTAACAGCATCAGCATGGGCATCTAATCTTTGTATCATGCTAAATATTTTCTTCTTTGAAGTGATAAAAATCCAGCTGTCAAGCATTGCTTGATCTGACCTGACGCCGGGGGAGAGCTAATCAAAAGCAAGTCTTATAGGTTCCCCCTACTTAAATCCACCCACCCGAATAAGCACAAGTTAGAATTTTTATGAGGTAAAAAGAGACTCTGCTGTCACAGCCCGGTGTTAATTGGCACAAAGGTTTGAGAATACCTTCGTTTTACTGAACTGCTTTGATTTCAAGACTTCTGAGCTGAATTTTCCTGCTTCTTTATAATCCTGTCTTAACTATCACTGAGTTTGAAGTGAGAAAGGAGCTTAGACAGATCTATATCGGTGTTCATTCATGCCAGACTGTTGCATTTTCATCTGAAACACAGTCTGAAAAAAATTCCAATTGAGGGCAGGAGTACCAGGGGGAGCACAGGGAATGCTAATCCCCTGTTCAGCTCTTGTAGGAGCAACAGGTGATGATTAGTCATTGGCCACCATGTCAGCAGCCTCTTATTTTCTTCTCTGACTGAAAAAAGAAAAAAAAAAAAAAAAAAACAAAACAAACCCAAACCAAAAATCATTTTCATCCCTGTGCCCTCCATCTCTGGGTACCTGAGCCCTCTGCAGGATCACCTTCCAGGACACTTCTCAACTGCTGTGTGAAATAGGAAGGTTTGAAATTCAGCAGTGAAATAAACCAAATAAAAGAAGATGCAGCTTTGGCTTACTTCCATCCCCTACTTTTAAGTCAGAGTACTTAAAAAAGCCTGGATGTCCTCTGTTTTGATCAGGTGACAACATTATCATCAAAGTATAGAATATAACTCCCCACGGGGCTCCACCTCTACTGAAAAACAAAACCCAAGATGCAGACACAGGGGTAGATGCTACAGCCAGGTGTGTGCTCCCATCTGATACTAACTGGCTCCAGAAGAAGTGATGAAACCCCAAATTAACATCACACTACAATACAGACAGGAGGAAATGTTGCTGTTTAAGGACCAATAGATATTTTGCAGATTACCTGGAAAACTGTTGGTGATGGACAGAGGAGCACATTTCCCATGTAGCACTCAGTTTCAAGAGCTATCGTGGGTTTTTTGTTTACATCTTCAGTTACATATAGACATTTTACACTATAAAATTCACTCTGCAATTAAAAACAAGCTAATGCCACTTCACCCAATCCTCACACCTATCAATGCAAGCTTCAAACCACTTCTAGGATTATAAACAGAATTTGTAATTTTCATGAAATTATTTCCAGTGGGATTTCATTATTTTTTTTTAACTTGATGAATCTGATGAAAGGAGTTTAGGGGTCACACTTCATACCATTTATCATCTAGCTTTCAATTAGTTTCAATTTGTTTTGTTTTATGCACTGAAAGGGATAGATTTTCTTTCTCCTTATTTTCATAGAATTGCCTCTACTAACAAAAAAATAAGATCCCAATTCTGCTGGTCTGGCTTATCAAGAGCCGAGTGTAATAAAATGGCTGTTTGACAAAGATTTTAACAAGGTACCCAAACACAGTCATTTTCATAATCTTACATTCCACTAATACCCTTTCTCCCAATATTTTCTCAAAAACTTATTCAAGCCATAAAGCCTTGCAAAGATCACCCACATTCTACAACACACAGTACACAAACTCTAATCTTATTTTACATTTTTCTTTGTAAGTATTCATGCAGCTTGCAGTGTCTAGTAAATATTATGTCTTGTCACAGATAACCAGCCATTCAACTAATTGGAGATTTCTATTAAGATTGCTCCTAAATTTTCCCTTCCAGTAGCATTTTTTCATCCTAATTCATCTCCCTGAAAATGAAGTCCTACATTTTCTCTGTATTATCAGTTCCTGTAGGAGATATTGGTATCATTTTGAATTCAACAAGCAAAAAAGCTTTAAGTCTGCAGAATTTATTTATACTGTAAGGTCTTGAAAGTGCCTTCTTAAGCCATTGAAGACAAAACTCTCAATCTTTTTTAATGCTGAAGAATACATATTCCTCTTTTCCATCAATTTGCTTTGCTTTAAGATCCATATTCAGTAAAAAAAAAAAACAACAACAGGGATGACTGAATATTAGGAGAGAAACTGGCTAACAAAAAAGAAACTTCATTTAAATTAATTGAGAATGCATTTCCTATATTAAAAAAAAAAAACAGTATTTAGTTCTTTATCAGAGCATTAAACACAGAAAACCTCATTTCACATTCATCCAGCTTTGTTCATGAGTCACCTGTACAACAAGAAATGAGATTAGGTGAGCACAAAACTAAACAAACTGTCTGTCTATCCAGTGACTTCCATCAGCCCCAGCAACGTTACATTATGCCTGTGTCAATTCTATCAACACTAATTAATCTAACAGTAACCTTCTCCTGAATCCACCCTTCACCATTTTAAAGGTAACCATTATCTCATAAATCAAAACCCTTGTCTGATGGTCCTGGAGGTCCGTATGTAATAAAATTCCACTTATAGAAGTTGCCTGCGGGAGGTGCTTTTTCCTTTATCCGTCCTTCTTGTAAGAGAAGATGGACCCAGTTTCTGACAGTTCAATCTGAGTGCCGTTTAAGTGCACAGTCTAACAGTTTCATACGAACCATGGGGAGCTTCGACTCAGGATTTTGGGATTTTGCCCACCTCCACAAGGAGGAGGCAGTGAAATACTCCTAGAGCACATCTTGACACGGTCCCGCAGCCCAGCCTACGATAAAACAATCTCTATCAGCATACAGTGGCAGATTGCACAGGTTTAAATCACACCAGGAAGCAGTCAGTACAGGTGGCTGTAAAAATATAGGCTTCCAGGGAGCCAAAACCTGACTTTTTGGAACTGGTTTATTTTAAGAAGTAAGCTTTTCCTGTCAGCCCCCAGGCACGCAGCTCACTCGAGAAACACCTCTCAGAGGCACTGGCTGGCAGGACACAGTCAGATTGTTTCCAGTACTTTGGGTTTATAACCATACAGGAATGGCATTTACAGTTTGCTTGATTAAAAATGATTTCCCCTTCATTTCGTGAGACAACATCTGCGCATCAAGATAATGGGATCTAGTGTCTAAAAAGAGTCAGTAATAGATCCTTTTGTGAAGGCGAGTCCTGGGGAGAAAGGGCCCAGTTATTCAAAAAAGGTGTTTGCAGCAGAGTGAACAGGATAACTGGCTGGAGATCTCTGCCTTGCTAAGGATGCTGAAGGAAGAAAGATGTGTAAAGGCAAGGAAAATGAGGACTGATGAGAACAGCGAGACCCAAGTCTATCACCTCCAGCTAGACTGACCTTGGCTGAAGGGACGCAGAAAGCAGAACTGCCACGGTGGGAAACAGAGGTGATCTCAGCTGGTGCTGCTAAGCACCCTCATCTCAAAAGACACCACTAAAACACATGTCGAGTCTGACCTGTCTTCACCAGATATGAAACCACTGGTTGGGGCAAGGGCCTTCTGATGGGGCTACACAGGTGACAGACTGTGCACTGTAGGGAGAAAGGATTCCCACACACCCGTTTTCTTTCTCCAGACTTGGCAAAAAGTGATTCTCTTAACAAGTGTCTGAGTGGGTGCTCCCTGCTCCACACCACCCCTGCTCTCCCAGTATGGGTAAGCTTTGCCAGCAGCACATTATCACAGTATTTATTCATGCAAACACTCCACTGCCAAGGGGTCACAGGGTTTAAAATCCCACAGAAATAATATGAGGCTGTGCCCGTACATGGCCATTGCCATGAGGGTGTGTATTCGCTTTCCCCAGACAAGCCAGAGGATGTTGATAAGGGTACAAGGCTTTTCCAGGGACAATAGAAGATTGTTTTTATTTTTTAAAGGCCTGAACTATACAAAACCTCGAGTGATTTAACAAACAGCAGGTTTCTAAGAGCCAAGCAGTGCCCAAAAAATGCTTTTAGATAAAGGTATTGAAGTTCAGTGATTTGCAAATTATGGATATATTATTTAACCAGCACTTCCATAACTGAGCTACAAAGTATTTTGGAGCTTAAAACTGAAAACACACAGAAAAAAAAAAATCAAACACATCCCAAAGCTATTGAAACACTTCATTAAAAAAAGCTAAGAGAGTTGTGAATGCTAAAGCATCCTGGCCTTGGCCTGCAGAACCACCCCAATTCTTCCACTTGCACAGACCCAACACTAACAGGCAGGGAGCATCCTCCTGCACGGCAAGGATAACCTGCTCCAGCTACCTGAGCCTCCCCAGTCAGAAAATCTTCTCCCTTGTAACGGTGGGCAATTAATAACCTCTGACCTTACAGGAATGCTACAAGTAAGGACATCTTAGACATCCCCTCGGAGCAGACAAAGTCAAATATAAGAAGCCACTGTGAGCTCAGCATGATTTTTCTAGCCCAGACCCTACATGAAGATTTGATGGTAAGAAACAAGTATTTTTCTTGTGAAAAAGCACTCTGGAAATTGAAGTAATGGAAGCATTAAAGATCTTTAAAACAGCATTATTGCTGTGTTCTGGGTTAATCAGGCCCATACAATTTGGTACAAAATTAATCATCTATGACTGCAGTAATAAAGGCTCACTTGGAGGCTGCATCTCTGCTTGGCGTGGTCCCAGGAATGCACACCATGTCAGATTGCTGAGAAACCATGGGGAAGAAAGAGAAATAGTCATCTTCCCTACCCAAGTGCCTGAGGCATTCTCTCCATCACACCAAACAAGGAGGCACAACATCTCCCATCAAAACTTTGCTGGATTTACTGCAGGTACAAGACATTCTTCTGTGCTCTTTCAGTTATGAGGCAACTAAGAGTTTCATTACAATAATGTATCATTTTTTTACCACAATTAGCTTTATTTGCTCTTAATTCATATTCCCAAAAGGTACACTAGATACCAAAATACATGACTGGTCTAAAGGAAAAGATTAACTCTTATTGACTGAATATTTTCTCATTGACAGTGAAACAAAACCAAGCTATGTAAAGTTAAACAATAATGGCTCTTCTGTAAAACTTCTAGTAAATGAATATTGGTGCTGTTAATTGTTCTTAATTCCAGCTTAGTTTTAATTTGCGTTATGGGCAGTTCTAGTATTTTCACCTAAAATGCATCAAACTCAGACATGCTCTGTTTCCTATTAATGTCATCTCTGGCAGAGCTGGGGGCACACACAGACTGGAGGCATCTGTTCCACACTGAACAGGGCACTGCTCCTCCACTCAGGCAGCCAGTGCACAGGGGGGCTGCTGAGACAGAAAAAAAACCACATTTCAGTCTCATGGTGCCTCTTATCCCCTTTCAGCTCCACTGAGGATGCTGGAACGCCCTTGCCTTTGCCTGTCACAAACGTCAGGAACACCAGGCTGCTCTCAGATTTTCATACTGGTAACAAAATGTTTGGAGGCAGAGGAGAGACTATTGATGCCTTTTTCCTTTCTTCTTCTCATCACGAGCAGGACTAGACATAGGCTAGTCCCAGCTCTACACAGTAATTTAAAATCAATATAATCACAGTGAACTTTGTCACCTCTGCTTCAGCTGAGTAGGTTTTTCATTCGGGTCCCTTGCCATTTTTCTCCCTGAAAATAAGTTCTTCAGTTTCTAGTCTGCCTTGAAATGAAATAAAGCCATCCTTGGCTTCAACACAGCACATGAGCAGTCTCTCAAGACATGCAAGACACAGAGCAAACTTCCATCATCTGCACATCGCTACAAACACAATGATTTCTATTAAATATTTAGGACTCAAATATTTATATCCAGTCAATTACATTGAGCATTACTTATCCTCCAGGGAATTCTTGCTCTCCCTCAGCGCAGAAGAGAGGACCAAAGTGCACTTCCTGTACTTGCTAATAACACAGTAACACCTAAGGCTATCAAAAAATCCATCCCATTAGATACAAAGACCTTGGAAGCAAACATACCAACCCAGTACACAAAAAAAAAAAAAAAAAAAAATCTTGCTGCGAGCCAATATAAACAAATGTTCATCTCTGCCCCAAGAAGCTTAGAGTGTTTCTCTCTCCAGGAGACAGGAAAATGGGGCGGAGTGGGGAGGGGCGGGGGCAGGTGCAAAAGAAAAGGTGAAAGAGGTAGGAGACCTTTTAAGCTGCACCTTAATTCTGGAATAAAGGAACTGGCAGGTCTGCCAGGCTACAGAGTAATGACCCAGGAAAGGAACAGTCATACCAGGAGATCCCACCACCAGACCACTGCTGTAGGTCCTAGTGGGAAGATTTACAGCTAGAATTTTGCACCGAGGAAATCACCAGCTAGACTTTGTTAATCGTGTTATCATGCTCAGTAATTCATACATCTCTCCTACAGCAAAACCTTTTTATTACAGAATTTCAAAAACCAATACTTGAATTTTAAACTTTAATACAAACTTACATTTTAAAACATTAAATTATCCAGCGAAGCGGACGTGAATGTGAAAAAAGGCCATTTCCTCCATCATTTCATTAAATTTGAAAGTACTTATTTATTTTAATAAGTCGAGATGTCCATATGCCAGGAAATTAACATCAAAGAACGTTAAATATGCCCAGTATCACTTAAAAGCCTATGGAGCACTATGCATTTTCAAAAATAGCATAACTCAGCAAAACTACTTTCCCAGCAGTTACTTTTTATTGCAGTTTCCAATAGTACTTTGGGGACAAAAGCTGAAAATGTTTACCCTACTCTGCACTCCCATTCACACTGAAATCGTAAGATGTAAGACTGAATGATGTTTGCAACACCTTCCCTAATTTAAGGTCTTCTGCTAATGCCAAACAGATGGTTGTTTACCACGCTCTCTTCCCAGGGTTTCTGTGCAGACCTCCTTCATTGGCACTTAGAATCAAGACTGCGGACGGCCTCAAATGGAAAGGTTGGACTTGGACTGTTTCCTTCGAACAGTTATACTTCACTTAGCACAACAGGACAGAATTGTGACTAATATTTTGATCACTTGAACCACCCAGACATTCTCCAGCCTTAAGAACCCATCTGCTGAAATTGCAGGGAGCAGAACTTAACTGGCACGTACTCTGAAAAGCCACCCGTGTGAGCTTGCCATCTTGAATGAGGGCCCACAATGGATTAGCCTACTTTCCTTAGGAAACAGGCTTATGCCTTGGAGCTTTCTGCTGTATCTGGGCTACTCATTCCTCTTCCCTTCCCTGCTACTTTAAACGTGCTGGGTAACTGACCAAGTCTGAGAGAAGCAGGTGACCTTAGAGAGCCACCAGTTTTGTGATGCACTAGCAACAACACAGGGAACAGTGGCAGGGAGCACAACTGAAGGCCATGAAATGACCTCAAGGCTTCTTAGGCACTGGTGACTTGTTACAGGAACATGAAGCACTTAGCTGCTCACAGATCTGCACTGTTCTGGTGTTTTAATAGCGGAGAAAGGGAAGATTTCAGTACCTTCTCCAGCTCATAGTCTTCACCTCATTACACGCTGATCCAACTATTGATGCATTTAACACCGAGCCACCTCTCAGATGACTTGCACAAATTTAAGGTAGAGGTAACTTTTCTGTGTTTGCACTGAGAGTAATTAAGTGCTGCAGACATCTGGGGAGCCCTTGTGCAATATAAACAGCAACTGAACTACATACACCGAGCCCTTCTTCACAAAAGTCACATCCAATTCTCCGCAAACTTATCTTCACAAATCCTCTTCCTCAGAGATCAGCATATATTAATAGGGTATCATGCAGATAAGTGTCTCAATTTCAAGTCTCTAGCAACAGAAATATAAATTAAAAACATGATCTGAAGTGCCACAGAAGCTTCCAAGATGGAATCTATCCGAAAAGTTCACGTCACCTCTGGTTAGGAGCAGACTAGCATCAGGCATGTAAAATGGCTTTTCATACCCAAGGGGCCAGAAAGCTCCAGCAGCAGCCTGAGCTCAGCAGCCTCAGACACACCACCACACCTCAGGAGCAAAATACAGCATGTAAAACTGAACACGAAGTGATCCAAACTCGCCATGACTTCACTGCTGCGTTACCTCAGGGTAAATCTTATTTCTGTACTTGGGAAATACAATCACACAAACACAAAGCAAATCACATAACATTCATTTCTTCATTCTGGGCACATCCACTTAGCAATTTGTTCATCCAGGAGGCTTGACATGTGGGATGGACCCCAGTGTTCAAGGACCAGATGATGTGAAGTACAGCAAAGGCGCCCTGTGAGGTTCCAACCCACCACAGTACCAAAGCAAGTGATCAACATTAAGAGGCCTTCGTTACTTCAGCTCTAGCTGTGAGTGTATTATGGGGAGTTGGGAAGGACACATTTGTTTCACTATTCCAATAATAAAAGCAACAGAAACTATGGTCCACATGCCAATACTCATCATCTTCAGGCATTCAATTGTGTAGACATATCCCCTTTTGTTCATTTCTGAGAAAATTTATACACCAAGACAGTTGAGAAAAATCTCGTAAGAGAGTCAGAAATAAAGAACCCCATGTGAAACAGCTCCTCTTGAGCTTTCTGGCAGCTGGACAACTTAGACATTGGCCTGAATGCTTTAATTTCTATCAAGGTAAAAAAAAGCAGCACGGGCCAGTTTCAGAGGCCTCAGTTCAGCCCTCTGCTCAGCTACACTGGGTGATCTGAGACACAGCACCCAGCCTCCCTGGGCCCTCCTAGTCTTCATAGCTGTGATCACAGCATGACCTCACCAGAGACGTGTCTGTGTACATGCCTGCACGGCTGTAATCCTACAGCAGCATGGAGCCAACATGCATGCAGTGAGACTGCATTCAAAGGGAAATGTAGGGGGAGAGGGTTGACTTCAGTCATGGGCAGAACAGATTGGCTTGGGTTAAACTCAGCAAGTACTGCTTGGAAGAAAACAGGCAAGATGGAGATGAAAAAAGATAGAAGAACTAATACTCATGGTGGCAAAGACTCCTTAGGTGGAAGAGGTGCTTTCTGGTGAAGTCTTCAGTATGTTTTTTCAATGTTATCTCACCCTACTGAGGGTTCAACCACAAGGACTCCATGAGTCAGCAACACCCACCAGTCCTTCCCATGGCAGCTCAAGCTGCAATCTCCGTATTTCTGCATCAGGGACAAAGGGCTTCTAATTCCTCACAAATGAAACTGGTTGCCTTACTAACTGTCCTGAAAACATGACCAACCAACAGTCCCACTCACCTCACAACTGGGCAGTGTTAAGAGATGGGAGTTGGTGGGAACACAGGCTTACGAAACATTCATTCAGAGTTCAATTGAATTAAACCCACTTGCTTTCCCAGCTCTACAAAAACACAAGCTTGATACTCAGGTTCTCAGTAGTGCTTGACATTACTTTTATACCTCAGAGAAACATGCCTCTTCAATAAATCATTCCAGTGCCAACAGCCTTCCTGAGATAGAAAGGCTACAGAGATGACCCTTCAGAGTTCAGAGGACAGTTAAAAACATTTCCAGAAAATCGCTCAAGTGCTGTTTAAAGATGTAATTTATATGCATAGCTCTGCACTTCATTGCAGGATTTCATATTTATTTAATTTGACAGTTAAAAGTGTGCCCATCCAACTCTTTGGGCACATGCAGTCTTTAACAAAAAACTTTGTAATTTAAAGCCAAATGTTCTGAGTATTGAGTAGGAAAAGAACATCTTCTTCCTCAAACCCAACACTGTTCCAACCCCACTGGAAAAAAATGAAAGCATCAAACCAACTGAGAGTTTCAGCAAAGCACCAGCACAGGGAGAAGTTGTTTGCTGCTGAAGGAAAAATTAAGTTCCACAGCCTGATCACCTCCAGAAGGCCTCCTGTTACCTCAGGAGCTTCCCAACAGCCCTGCTACAACAGGGTCTCCCCCAGGAATAGGCAGTCTCCAAGGCAACCAAGGTCTCCAATTAGCAACTGGGATGTGTGGCCTAAGAGACAGAGCACAGCACTGGGAACAGAACTGAATTTCCCACTTTGCCATGTGCCACATGGGGTACAGCAAAGAAGTTCCCTAATCTGCCCTGTCCCTCAGTCCCCACCACAAAAACTCATTTACCTCAGAGATACTATAAGAATTACAACTCCTTCAGCTGCTAAGCACCCACCCTGCAGTACCGAAGGGTTTAGAGGAGACTCTCTTTAGTTCTTCCCTTCTCTAATAGGCATTATGCAAGATGGAAACACTTTTGGGGAAAGGAGAAGATGGGGCAATTCCTGGGGCAGAGATACTGAAAACAAGATCATCTTCTGAACAGTGACAGGAACGACACAAAGACGACATCCGATGTCACAAAAATAATAGAAATAATTCTACATCTACTGCATCAACTGCAGTACTGGTCTTGCTCAGCCATTTCATACAAAGACTCCACTTATATCCTGCAACTAGAATTCTGATTCATTCCCTAATTATATCATGCTTAGACTATTGCAATAATGTTTGTGCCAAGCTACTTTTTTTAAATCCACACACTACAAGACTATTCGGAGCTTCCCTGCTTGCTTTGTTTCTCACTGAAGTATCCTTGCCGTTCACATACTTTTTGCCTCATTGTTATTCTCCTTCAGTTACATATGAAATCAAGATTGGAACTTCAATGTACTATTGCAATCATTCAAGAACCTCAAGGCAACAGCAGATTCCAACCTTCTGAGCAGTCTCCAGTTAATTTGCTGAGCTTGTATCAATCACAGTTGCTACCCAAATACTCCCTCTTTCTTTTGCATGCTTACAATATAGGCATTTCACATGTTTTTACATCCAAACAACTTGTAATATTTTACTCTGTTGCTTATTTCAATGCCTAGAGATCAGCTAAACTGACAACTTTTTTGTTGCACTTCAGAGCACTTTCAGTTTTATGAAACAGTGCACTGGTTGTTGTAATTCCAGAGGTTTTCCACAAATGTCCCAGTGTTCACACTGAACGAAAATGCAACAAAAAGCACAGTACATTTAAAGAAGTGAGAGGTCTCCCCTCCCCAGCTAAAGCAGCTCTTTGTGCTTCCTCATTTCAGCAGAGATTCGCCAGAGCTGTGATTGCAGCAGTGCAAGGTAAAAATACATTGATGCACCATTTGAACAACTGTATCTGAAGCTCAGAAGATTTCATCTAGCATCTGCTGCAGTTATTTTATACTTTTGTGCTGTGCTAAGGAAAAAACTTCCTGAAAGAATGAAAGTTGAGGGATCTGGTTCTTTGTCACTCTTATATTTCAGCCTCTCAAAGCTATTCATCTGCCAGTGGCCTATCTGTTCAAAAGCAGTAAAGAAAAAATTCAGAGCACTCAAAAATCAAGATATTTGCTTTGATGTAGTTAAGTCATGAAAAACAATCAAATTCTAGCAAGAACCTTGCAAAAAAAAACCCCAAACAACAACAAAAACAAAAAAAAATTCAAAAAACACAAACAAACAAACAAAAACCCACAAAAAACCCCATAGGAATTTCACCATAACTGCATTTAAAAATTCAGTCAACCACCTCATTATAGACTGGACATCAGGACTGACTATGACAGTACCTGGAATAAACTACTTTAAGTGTGGCACACAAGAAAAGGTGGCAAGAAGAGAGAGTAAACAATATTAATGGTATTCAATAATGAAATCCTGTCTGTGTCTAAGTAGAAACTAAATTACTATCTGAGGTTTCCTTAGCAGATTATTTAGAAACTTGCCAATACACAAACAAAGTAAGTGACAAGACTCTCAATCAGAGCTGTGTTCCCCAGCAATATGGCTTAGTAAAAATGATACAGACTACTTGGACTGCTTCTGGCAAGGTTGGCTCTCCTCAGGGGACTGCTAATGTTAAATACTCAACACAAGCATGATTGTGAATTCCTTATTCACATTAGCTTATGGTTAGGAAAATATATCCTGTTCTCCGAGACAGAAATGTGAAAACTCATTTCTTCATTCTCAGAACAAAACCAAAATAGAGTATTTTGTTTTGGTTACTTCACAAGGCAGAATAGCTAGAGAAGGATAAAAAGCATTCTCCTTGACATCCTCCAAGTAAGAGCACTTTTTGATGCAGATTCTGCAGACACAGATGTGTCTCGTGCACATCTGTAGAGTGTCTTGCTCATGGACATGAAGACTCATGACCCAGTACCGTCAGAATACAAACAATCAAAATACGCAGATGGCAATTCCTGTTTATTTGGGAAACACACAGCAGTCGCTTTAGCTCTGCACATTAAAAATCAGGGTTCATGCTTAGACAGTAACAGCAAATTCTCCAGCTATGGTTTTCCATGTTTCTCTTATGAAAGAGTGTAGCATTGATTTCTGGAACAACTGTTACTCTAATAAGATTGCATATGGAAACGAATGCATCGCAGCTGGTTTCAGCAGGGTTCAGTGCAGACTGCCATTCATCTCTGATGAATGCAGATAAAAATATTCAAAGCTCAGTTTACTGATCAGATCAGATATTAATGGGAATATTTTTCCTACTTCTCTCAGCTTAGTTCCTCTTTAGAAAGTCAGTTCAAAAGACTGAGTGAGGAAGGGAGCCAGAACCTGCTCATTTTGACACCCTGCATTTAAGGGAGATGAGTACTCTTACAAGGGAACGATGACTGAGCACACAGTATGCCAGAGTTTTGGTCAATATCAAGATTAATTATTCTGAGGGACAGAAAGAGTGAAATACTGACCGCAGCAAATAGCCCATTAGTTACCTCTCAGTTCAATAAGTCTTGATGCTTTCCTTACTATGTGCTGATTATTTCCTGTCCAATTCACATTAGCAGCCTATTTAATGAGAACAATCTAAGCAAAGAGAGAAATTCACACATTTACAAAGGACATCACCAAGTTACATTTCATCACAGTTAACACCATTTGCTGTTCTTTCAGGAAATAACCATTACCAATCTTTCCCATTTTAATGCCAGCAATTGCTTTTTCAGGAGAACATTCAATTCTTACACTCACCACCAGTTATATTTTAAATAATAGCATCTAAAAGGACAGCAATAACTGCCTAAGTGTTGTAGGACAAAGCATTCACACACCACTAGCTTGACAGCGTGGCCAAAGTTCTTGTTCTTAATGGACACTTTTCCCCACTCACAGGGTCATCTCTGCTCTTGTGAAGCCTCTTTTCCTTCTATTAACTTGTTCTAATGCTTACGGCACTTGCAAAGAATCCTGAGAGAAAGGATTCAACGTTTTCGAAAGAAAAAACATCAGTAAGGACACACACAAAGAACAGAAGCATCATAAGCACTGCTAATAATTTCACACAGAAAATGAGAGATTAAAGGTACAAAGAGAAAAGAAATGCCTTAAATACACCATAAGATTAAAGGGAAAAAACAATTGTATGCATTTTCTACATAGAGTTCTCTTTACAAAGCCATACTTAGATAAACATGTAAAAAGAAGACCTATACATCCTTGGCCAGTGCCTGCCTTTTTGTTCTCAGAGAAGCCCAAATGGTTTTGATTACAAGTATTTCTTGAATGAGTCAGCTCACAACACTGAGGCTGAGCAGCAGAACAGTCATCAAGAGCACAGGGCACACCGGCCCCACCCGTGCCAGCTCCCCAGCTCCGCTGAGAAACTCGCAGGACAAAAGCACCATCACCCACAACCTGCCCCAGAACAGTGCAGCCTCCCGTTCCACACCCCTTCATCACACACATTAATACTGCAAACAATCAGACAGCACATCTTCCACCTGGAGACTCAAAAAGGAGTTTCCCAGTTTTAGGAAGGAGCAAACCTCCCCACTGCTACTTCTGGTTTTCCACAATCTCACGCAATGACTGTCACATTGGTTCTGCATAATAGCCTTTCAGAACAGCAGGTATGAGTAGGCACAGGTCCTTCAGAGCTACTGTCACTTAAGGTACAAGCATTTGCATCAGCATCTCTTTCTGTAATCTCCTCCTAAAGCCCTGACCCTCCAGCTACTCATTTTTTTGGGCTACTGCAAGGCAAACTTAGGGTCTGCTCAGGTCACCAGCAAAGTGTTCTCAGCACTGACAGATGAAACACTTGACACTGAGAGGCATCTTTAAATGTCTGGCATATAATGCTCTGTGAAGAAGCATACATTACACAAGGGAGGGCTGGTCAAAAAGCCTGGATCTGGTACGTGTTTCAACTGCGTATTTCTGTAGGTTTTGGTTTCAAGTGTTTTTTTTGTTTGTGTTTTTTTGTTTAAAAACCAGTTTAAATATTTACGAAAATATTTCCACAGTGATGAAAAGGCACCTGAACTGCCACTTCCTGTCACTATGATGGGTATTAGAAACATCCTGAGTTTTACAGCAATTACAAGGATGTGCTAAAAATCGTTTCCAAACGGCCCATTCAGCAGTTGGCCTAACAAAAAAGATGACTGTGAAAAGTAAAGGCTGCATTGAAGCACATTCAGGATCCACACCTACTTCTTGCTGTGACACTGCTGTGTCTATTCCACATTTCTGTTAACTGCAAGTAATGTGGCCAGTCCCAGTTTAGGAAGTCTTTGGTAAACTGTAAGAACACAATCATGGAATAAATACTTTGCCAAAACATACACGAATACACATGCGCAGAGAATTCCCCCTAGAAATGTAGTTTGAGCTTCCTGAAAAATCCTAAAAAGAACATCTAGGAGATCTCAGTTTCTGTTCAATCTTGCAGTTCCTATTTAAAGACAAGTTAGGCTTCTGTTTTCAGTGTCTGCTCACTTCTGAATTTGGTTTAAAGAGATGTTAGCACAGACATAACAAAGTTTCTTCTGAAGGGCTTAGTGTGTTTCCTGCTGTCTTTATGACAGAACCCATTTAAAATGGGTTTTCTTCATTTAATTATCTAGTCTTCATTTTTGCAAGTTTTATTTCTGAACTAGAAAAAATGTTATGGTCAGAATTGTGTCTGTAGACAACAGGGTTATTTTATAAGGCTTAAAAATCCTTTCCTTTACAACCAGACAGTGCAGTGAGAGCTCTGTGGTGCACCTTTGTCCAGGGGAAATGCAGTAAGAGTCCTTTAGGTATGTAGGTGCCTTATACAAGTGTTACAGATCTGAGGACTGTTTGATTCCTGATCAATAACTGAAGTTTATCCCCTCTAAACTCTCGTGCCTGAGAGAAGCAATATGACCAGGCAGCACAGGGCAATGCTATACATCACTCCTGAAAACAGGAAAATTCCTGATCTCCAGAGTTTAAACCAGCTTCTGGACTGTTCACCCTCCACAAGAACTTGGAGCAGCGGAAGGGCTTCCTACAGCCTGCAGAGGAATTACTCTAAAAGGACAGTACAGGACAGATATATCCTGTGGAAGATGTATATTTGAGGGCTCTCTGCAGCATGGCTGTGCCCTTTTTCCACCCCCAGGCAGGAAAACCACAAGCGGCTGCTTGCTTTCAGACCTCTCCACCCCCACCTCGAGATTTATTACAGAACACTTAAGCCCAAAAATACAAAAGCTCTGCAAAAGCAGGGCAGGCACAGCCATAAACGCAGAGAGGCCTGTGCTGCTGTAAATCAGTTCTGCTCAATTGAAATCAATATAAAGCCATAGCTCAGCCTAACACAGGCCAGCAGAGACATGGGCACGCTGCTCAGCACTGGGGTTCAGCAGACAGCTGTCCACTGACCGATGTCAGGAGTTGTCCTGGCCTTGTTTACTCCCGTTGGCAAATTCCACTCGAAGAAACCCCAGACTTACCAGTGCACAGCCCAGCACAGCCTCCTTCCCTGCCCATAATTGCTGGGGCTGGGCCAGCAGCTGTTGTACAAATAACCAGAGGGGAGCTGGCCTGACCATTTGAGGATAGGGAAGGGAAGCAGCCTACCAGATAATGTCTGTAAAAGAGCTTGGAAACCACTGACACAGGCTAATTGCTTACTGCAGAGTGAAGTTTCCCCTCTCTGTAGGCTCATTTGATGTAAACTTCCTAGTCATGTCCAAAACCCTACCCGCAGGACAAACGTTGTTAGTACATAAACTGCTTAGCCAAGCCCTGCTCAGGGTTCCTGGGAAATATTCTGGGGAATGAGGAAACAGATAACATGATCATCCTCCTCACTGTGCTCAGCTAGAAACAAACATCTGTCTGGCATCTGGGCTCTGCCACCCACCATTTATTTCCATCTTCAACCTAAACACAGAAACTCAGCGTTTTCATTACCTCTGGTCCCCTCAGTGAGCAAATATGGACAAAAGACATCAGATAAGGGAGGCTGAGAGTCCCTCAAGGAGATGGAAGGAACCAAGTGATATATAAAATGCCACGACAAAGTAGCAGCCTGTAGAAACATCCCATTTGTAATGGAGCACAGGCTTCTTTCCCCACCTAATTGCTCATCTTGATTTTCTCCCTTTCTCAGGGAGATGGTGGCAATACTGACACTCCTGCAGGACATATGATCAATCATGGAAAATTCCTTTAGAAATAACCATGTCTTTCCCAACTCTACACTCACTCATGCCTTTTCCCTCCTGAACGCAACCCAAATTACTCCTGCAGCTCAGCATCCACAGTCAGCATATGGTCCTGTCCCTCCTGCTCCCAAGGCACCTGTGTGGGGCTCAGCAGGGCAGAGCTGCTCCTCCTTGCAGGCAGAGACCACAACATGGCTCAGGAGGACACCAGATCTCCATCCCCTGCCAGGAGGGGCTTGCTCAGATGCAGATTATGTCCATCCAGGTGGGACACACAGTACCTGGGATGCTCACACACACACACACACACACACCTGTATTTCATGTCACAGGACACCTCTGGTGAAGACTTAGATTCTGCAGCTGCAATACCTGGTCCCAAACCACATTCCCCTGGAATGTCACTTCAAGTCACTCACTTCCATTTCCTAAGAAAATGGGTTTATATCCTTGTGTGGTTTCTTGACAAGTGCTGGTAAATTTACCATTTCCACCTTTTCCATTTCCTAATTTATGCCTTTTAGCAGCAATAGTGACAAAAACAATGCTAATTAGATAGCACTAATCAGGTCAAATGGCACAGGATTGACAGCTGCAAAGTCACTATCTTTTCTCTGAAAAAGATTGACTATTTTCCTCGTAGAAGCAGGAGATTTATCAATAGACAAAAGAATGCAAAACTCCAAAAGCTAAAGCATAATTACACAGAGGGACTACACATTTTCTTTTGACCTAAATCTAAAAGGATTCATGTGTGGTAATCGCTTTTTTAGAGGGTTGAACAAGTGATATTAATCATAAAGGAAGACCATTACAAAGGCAGAATTAGGAAAACTTCACCATGCAAAAACTGGTGTATGGTGGATTTCTGGCTTTTTGTTGCCTTTGTTTGTTTGGGGGTTTTGTTTGTTTTGCAGAATGGGAAGGGTCCTCCTTCCTATTTTTTTAAATCAGGACTGGTTAATACAAACAAAGAAAAAACCAGTAACTCAAGCAAAGAGTTTTGGACACATATGACAACAGAATAATTTCACTAGTGTTCTACCTTTTTTAAAACATTTTCTTTTAACTACCTGAAATTATTATTTCAAACACATTTTGCAGTAACAGAAACAAAATAAAGCTGCCAAGTGGCACTTAATTTAAAATATTTTACACAAGACAGCAGATAGGAACAGGCCATCCATTCCAACATACACCTTTTTCTTCTATTTGCTTATTTATACTCCTTATGAATTCTGGAGCTTAAAATCTTAAGAAAAGCTATTTTAGGTTGCAATATAGAAGTATATCTTGGGGCAATATTTGTCCATTTGATAATCTCAAAGTTTAACAAAAAACAGTTATTTGTGCTACATTACTAAAATGTTTAGATTTATTTTACTTGTGTGACTTCATTTGCAAATGAGATAGCTTGTATTTCGAGATCTAATAGACAAAATTCATGTGTATTAATGGAAAAGAACCTCTAAGCTTACCTAAAAGCATTCATTTCCAAAAAAATAAATGGTCTGTATAAAAGAGAGGCGTTGGCAGTTAAACAGTAACATTTGCATATTTATCTGGTAACAATATTCAGACTTCTCAGAAAGCAATATTTCACCTTCAACTAGAACTAGCCCTGCACAACATCCCTCTTGGACAAGCAACTAATGTTTGAAATACATCTCAAAGCTTCAAAAAGAGCACACAAAAGTTCAATATAATACTTGAAATCTTTACAAAAACTTTTTAGCTATCAGACATTTTCCATAGAGTAAACATAGCTGTTAACACAATTTCAAGGTGAAGGCTTCTTTTAACAGCTTCAAATACAGAACTGGAATTTCCTTGAACGAACCAACTGGCAAATCAAAAACATCACTCTCAAGTGCATTTTTATTTATGGTATTTCAAAACTGTGCAGACACATTAGGTCTTCCATAAGACTAACAAGAGCAGCGGGACAAACAACAAACCAATATCCTACCTTTTCAGCACCACACATCCTGGTGTGATGCACTGGCAGGTCTCATTGTTGCACATGCACAGAAAGAAATAACTGTAAAATATCTAGGGTGGATTGATTTCTTTTTTTTTAATCTGAATATATATATATTTATGGATATTTACAGTCTTAATATAGTAAGCAAATGGTGAGCTTGGGAATGTACTGATTGGACCAAGAGAGTAAAGAGAAGTTTGGGGGAGTATGCCTGTCCAAGGATGTGTTAAGAAACTAAAAGACTGAGAGAAGGAAGAGAATAATAAGGCAAATCCTTCAGGTAAATGGCAGAAATGCAAGAAAGGAGAGAATGGGTATAGCGGAAGTTTGCAAGGAAGCCAGAAGAAAAAACACTGTTCAACTTCTTTAAACTATTTCTGAGCACAATAGTAATAAAAAGCAAGTAAACAACTTGATTGTGGAGAAATTTCACGTTTCAGTCCTCTGAAGAAGACAACTCACTTACCCGAGTACGCCCAGTAAGGATCCCCCGAAGCCTTTCGCCTCCGTATCTGCACAGAACTCCCATGTCTGTTTTCATGCAGAGAGCCAACATAACCTTCAGTCAGAGCTGGGAAAAAAGAAGCAGGCATTGTTAAAAAAGTGGTATTTACTCCCTGGAGTTTACACTGTGAAGCTCTTTGCTAAGCAGAGACTACAAACTTGGTATTGCTCAAAAAAACTGAACAGGCACGTTCCTCACCGACCAAAACCCGCCACCCAAAGGTGATTCATAGAACCAGGACTCACCAGTGCCCTCATTCTGGCCTGGCACCTTTCTGTGCAACTCCAATAATTTCCACAAGGAAATTCCGATGCACACGAACAAACAAGTGTGAGCCATGACGTGTGACCAAGGGAGAGGGCAGGAGTAAAGAGATCTTTGTAGAACTCCACAAGCTAGAAGGTATTAAATTGATCAACTAAACCAGAAAAGAACCCATCCTACATTCCATCCCAGGATTTTATTGGAGTTTTATACCTCAAATAATTTTCTTTTTTTCCTCTTCTAAAGGAATGCATTGCTTCCATGAGGACGTGGGATATTTGGGCTTTTTATGTGCAAAGTTTGCTTATTATTTCAATGCACCTGACTGAACCGAACTGGAGGTGTGTGAATTCACAAATGCCAGCAGAAAGTCCGTAATAAATTCAACTACCTTTCTCAGAGCACAACTGAAAAATTTTGTGCTGTAATAAATGCACACAAACAGAAAAGACCTCATATCCACAGACGTGGAATGTGAGGAACAAGCACGCACCAAATGGCTTTATGGAAATTTAAGTCCAACTGCTCCCAAACCACTTATTTGATCAGTAAGAAACCAGCTGAATAATTCAAATTAAAACTTCAGAAAACCATGTAAAGCACTGCTACCCATATGCAGTCACCAAGCACTGCTTTCCCTTCTATTCCCAGGCCAATTACAGCTGGGCTGAAACGAAGTCTGGAACAGGGACTTTACTGAACATCATGCACCAGTTACTCACTTTGCCTTTCTTTCCCTTTGAAAAAGCTTCTGGGAGACACCCCCTTGCACCACAGTAGCAGAGAACCTGCTGAGGCCAAGGCTATCCACGTGTGCCAAACTGCTCTGTGGACAACCTTCCCTCTGCAACGTGGATCATGGATTTCTATGCATTTCGGAACCCTGAAAACGTAGGGAAAATCATGCAATTTCAGGAAAGGCAGTCCAGGTTTGGCCCTGCCTGATTTTTCTCTTGTGTGAGCAAAGGTACTAATTGTGCAATTTGAATGAGTTTTCCAGATTTCTTGGCAGCTTTCTAAATGCTAATTCACTCCAAGCTGTGAACTGGAAACACTTGGAAACACATCATGCTACCAGGTTTTACAGGCAACACCACCTCACATACCTTATTTTCCTCTTTAAAAATACTAAATTGAACATCTTATTTTCATCCTTTTTTTTTTTTAATTTACTTTTATATGTCGACATGGTTAAGAGACAACAGGCACTCATTTCAACAGGAAAGAACAGGTGGCATGAGAAGACCCAAACACTCGACAAAAAAACTGAGCAAAGATTAGAGACTATGAAAATCTCAAGGAAGAGAACACAGGAATAGCCTAGGTGGACGGATGGAAAGGTTGTCAGGAAAAAACCAACCGAACAAAAAAACCAAAACAAACAAAAACCCAAAACAAAACAAACACAAACAACAAAAAACAAACAAAACAAAAAACAAACCCACAATTATTCACTTAAAAAAATTACATATGCTGAGAAATACACCCGAACTCCCTCCTTGTTACAACAGCAGCTTTCTTCTGAGCATCCTTCTATACAAAGAAGGATTTTCGTTGCCCAAAAAATCTGAGTCCTCCAGGCAGAAGGAAAGTTGCACACTGCCTCCTCCAAAGAATGATGTACTCCTGCAGTTATCTTCTCCACAAGCCCTTCTGCGTGCCTTACCCTCCGGAGAAAGAAGCTGTGTCTAAATAATCTATGTTTGTTGAACGTACAAATGCTCCAAGTCAGTGCAAAACATGTGAAGTTGTAAACACCTTTGTACTTTTAGCTGGAACCATCAAAAGGCCTCACGGTAACCATGGCATGGCCATGAATCATACCACTGATTTTCAGTGCCCTCTGTGAGAAAATTAAATTATGCAAATCCAAGCTTTTATGAATGCCTAAGTTTAATGTGAAATTGAACATTTGCTTCAGTCAGCATCTTATTTATGCAATTATAAACCTGACATTCTTATGAAAATATACAGTTTTCGTTTTCTGCAAAGACACTTAATAGATTTGTGTACTTATTTATGCCTATGAAAGGTGAAGAGCCATTCTGTACACGGATTTATTTCCACCATCAAGGATGTTACAAACCAGAAGGGGAGCTCAAGTATTTTTCAAGAGAACTATGGGAAGTGAATTGCTGGTTATACTATTAAATACTTTCTGTAGGACTGAAAAAGAAACAAATTGGAACATCTTGTTCTAAATAAAATCCCGCATCACCGCTAGACAGCCCAACATCAGCATCGATAGTCCACTTAAAACATGCAGTAATTCAGTAGTCACCAGCAATTTAGAGATTTAGCAATTATGTTTACTGGGTAGCTACAGAAACTCTGGGGAAAGGATGATAGGTCAAGATCCCTGGCCATGCTGTGAACTGGAAATGCAATGGTCTGTGTCTTTCAAAAATCATGACACGACACCACCTTCTTCCCTCTGCTGGCTCCGTTCCCCTGTGTTCACAGCACAGCCACGCACTTCATGAGGCCACAAAAACACTCCAAGAAAACACTGTGGGAACAAACAGCTATTGTTGGCAATATCTAATACTGGTAAAGTCATCAGGAAACCACAAACTCAATCTCATGGTGCTTTTGTTCTTTGGTGTCAACTGGGGTCAATGGACTCTCTCACACTCAAGAGGTGCAAGGCACAAAACAGAGCGCACACTGACTTTTCAGATAAAAGTCTGGAAGAGCCAAAGCATTCAAATCAAGTTATTTCAAAAAAAGGAAGTGCTTCATACATCAAAACCATCCTGTTTTTCAGGTAGAATCACTGTTTTTTTCAGATTTTGGGGGAGGTTGGGGATGTACCTCCTGACCAAAACAACTCAACATCACCAATGAAACCTAAACAGGCATCTTGGTGTTACCACATCTGCTTCTTTCACTGAAAATACAGCTAAAATATTCTGTTCAGCTCCAGGCATTAGAGTGCATTTATCCATTTTTGTAAATGCTCCAACTCCTCAGTATCAGAAGATCTACGTGCAAATAAGTGACTCAAAATCAACAGACGTCTTCCAGTATTTCTAACATCCGAACAAGTTTTGGAGACAATATTTAAGTTTATTAGCACTGATCTTTAGAGGTTTCCACAGTCTTTCTCGGCTGGGAGACAGTTAACAGCTCCCGCACGGGGAGCAGCCAAGTGGTTTCCTGCTCCACTCCTGCAGAGCTGGATGCTGGAGGAAAGCCAGCAATTAGACGGGCTGGTCCCACACGGAGCAAAGAGGGGGAGGCTCCTATCTTCTGGGAACCCTGCAAAAGTTGGGGAAGTGGAAATCGGCACAACAGGAGGGGCAGGAACACGCTCCAGGAAGGCTCAACGTGGAGCAGCCAAATCAGAGGGGTGGAACACACACACACACAGAGCAGGGGGCAGAGAGGAGGAGAAGGGGCAGCAGAAGCCCGTGCCCTGCAAGGTCTCATTTGACACATCGTGCCGGCACTGACGGCAGAGGAGAAATGAATGCCACAATATATGGCCTGAGACGTGCAGACACAGACGATTAAAAGACAAAGGGACTGATCACACACTCAGATACACAAGCGTGAAATTAAATCCTGAGCGACTCCCCTGGCTGCTGGGGCCGTCCCGGTGCCCGTGAGGCGGAACACCTGCAGCCCGTGGGGCTGTGCTGTGCCCGCCGGGACTGCAGCCGCGAGGAGGAGAGGATTCTCCCGAGCCAGCACGGAGAAATCTCTTACACACAATTTCATATAATTTTAATGGGTACTGAACGCTACATGATTTCGGATGATGTGGTAAATGAATCAGCCCCCGCCGCAGACCTGCGGGCAGCGAAGGCAATGCAGTGCTGGGTACGCCTCAGCATTCTGATCAGCTTCCCATTCACTCTGTCTCAACGTATTAACTTTCCAATAAAAATTACTTGATAAGTGCCCTCAAAGGTACGATAAGGTAATGCCTGCCTGAATACCTTACTGGTGTTCATGGCTGACACGAAAACACAAAATTTTATCCCCAATCTACTTTAAATATAAAACTATTACACTATTCACGGAGATTATACCCTCGGCATTAGTGTTTAAAAGGTATCAAGCCATCAGCTATGAAAGAAAAATCCTTTAAGGTCGATATGTTACGTCTGAATGGTGAAATCATTAGTTATGATGGTAGATTAACTAGATTGGGTGCCAAACTCAGATTCTTTTAAGCTTTCTTTGAAGATGAGGGTTGCACACAAATCTGTTTTCAGCTGTTGCAATTAAAATGGTGCAAATTCAAAGCTACACACATTGCCCAGCTCATATCATTCTGACTTGCCACTCTGGATTACAGTAGCAGCTGAATTACAGTTTTAGTCCTAGTCCCTAATGTGTACAAACTCCTTAACTGAGGTACTTCAACGTGGTGCTACAAGCTAGCCTTTGGAGACAGAGACTTGACTACTGGAGTCTGGAGTAATGTCACATTATGAAGACACACCAAGCAGGGAAGTTAAAAAAAATTAATCTTATTAATGTGTAAAAAAAAATGTATGAAATCAGAAGGATACTAAAATTAGTTCTGTATCAAATCAATGTCTGCAGA
Organism: Empidonax traillii; assembly: GCF_003031625.1. Classification (NCBI taxonomy): domain Eukaryota; kingdom Metazoa; phylum Chordata; class Aves; order Passeriformes; family Tyrannidae; genus Empidonax; species Empidonax traillii. Next base: position 1,953,708 of record NW_020955297.1, on the reverse strand, counting down.
AAAGAAGTTTTTCAAAACCAAAAAAAAGCACTATTTTCATGAAGTCTGCAGAGCACTGCACTTTAAAAGGGAGTGGGGGCACAGAAACATTACCTGAAGGGCTTTTGTATCATCTGTTAAATCAGAGTTAAAGAGATGAGTGATGCAAGACACTTAGCCATCTGCAAGCCTGAAGCTTCAAGAAAGCCTCACCAGAAAAAAATCAGCATCTTCATCTAGGTGCACTCACTGTACTTTTAATTGGACTATGCTAAAGAGAAGCTGGTGAGCTGGAGACACTGCAACTCCACTGTAACACATTCTGCTGAAAAGAGTTCAGGCTTCCAGGCAATTTCTTAGAACAAATGTTGCCAAATGGGCCAGAAGGGAACAAGAAAGAAGGAAGAAAAAACTGATAGATAATAAATTTAAAATATTTAACAATTGAAATATTTTGCACAATTAATATAAATAATGGTAAATTCATCTCTCTAGGCTCTTTCATGGTCAAAGTCCTAAACATAACTAGGTTATTAGCCTTAAATATTTTACCACCCTTTGACAGCAAATAAACCTAGAAATATTTCAGGCACAGCTAATCCATTTTGATAGTGCATTACTTTTAAACAGACTCCTCAGACATGGGTCTCCACATTTTGCAAATTATTTTATATCTTGCCAAAGAAGGATGAAAGTTAAAACAACATATGGTGGTCAGAAAGCATCAACAAATTGTATTCTGAATGAGGCTTCATCCTTTGATTATGCTGCAGAGATTTCTTCTGATTATCAGAGATAAAAGCCAAAATTTATTCTCCTATGACCACACAGGCAATTTTCACAGCTTTCCATTAATGAAATATGGGACTTTAAAATGACAAGTTTCTCACAACTTAAGTGAAATAACAGATACCCAGATGCTACATCTGTCAAGAGAGATATATCCCTTTCCCAGATGACAGTCACCCAGACAGTCCCTTAATTCCTGTACAGGTCTATTCCTAAAACCAACACGTGGATTTTCACACCAGTCATTCTCTGTTATTCACGTGTCTGATAGACGATGTGGTTACAGCGCCAATCCTAACAACAAGAGCATAAATGCAGAGCACAGCAGGCCTCTACAGGAACTAACCAGCAGACTGCAATTTGAAGATGAAAAATCGTCCAGGGAACACGCTGTCAAACTGTGGGGATTAAATTCACTAACAGAATTAAAAGCTCTTATCCCAAACGTGAATAGGCCAGTCACCAGCTGCATTAACCCTTGGTAACCTGTTGTGTTCAAAGCCAGGGAGTTGGGTGTAATGCAATTTTCTATTATTCCAGTGTACCAACATAAGTCCCTGAGCAGCAGAGCTGGTGTGGACAGGCAACAGAGAAGAGAATTTCATTATAGGCTTTTCTTACATTACAAGGGACGGGGTTTAAGGGTGACAAGAACGTCTCCTGCCTCAGAGCCAGCCTTATGCCAAACCAGGCCATGGACTGTGGTGCCCAGTGCCATTGGCCACTCTCCCATGGAGCAAATGCCCTTCCAAAGAAAAGCAAACCAGTCTCCTCAGCCAGGAGTTCCCACAGATCTTGCTCTCAGCCTGCCTGGCTTTATAAGGGAGATGAGCAAAGCTCATTAGCAAGACAGTAAGGCAACTTCGAGTTGCATTAATGATGCTCCATTAAGGGGACTTGGAAAAAAGAAGCTTGGGAGGCCAGGAAGACACAGATGCTGCTGGATGATAAGAAAGGGCTTGATTTTGCATTTTCATGGCTTACACTTTGCTGGCATCAGCTGTGGAAGACATGACATAACTGGTAAATTTGGACCTCTGATGTCAACTGGCATCACCTGCAGCACTTCTGCTAGGAATAAGCAGTCAGCCAGCTAACAAATAGTGCCAACAATTTCCACATCAAGATAAAACCACGTAAATTAAACCCACTGCAACATCACCCCTTCCAAGAGGACTGTGCCCTGTGGCAAAGCTTCTGCCACAGAACATGGGGAATACCCTTAGACTAAGCGTTTTCATACTCTGCTTCATGAGCTCCAATCTACCCATGTGTAAGCAACATGTCATGAAAAAAAACCCACAACAAAACAGTCTGTTGACCCCTGAAGAAAGTGCAGAAAAAAACAGCCCAGACAACTGCAATACTCCTCCAGGGAGGAGGGGCTGCTGTTCATGTCACAGTGTAACAGCGTGTGATGATGGTGACAGCTGAAGAAAGGGAGTCTGAACACCCCAGCTTCAGAAATTCATCCCCCAAACACTGGGAACTGCAGACACATCAAACCCAGCCTTGTGTAAAACCCTTATCCCACCAAACTGTTCCCTGACACTTCCCTGCGTGCAGAAATACACTTTACCTTTAAGACAAAGTTTTCAAACAGCCTGGTATTCTGGGCATCTGAGCTGAGATACCTTAAAGAAGACTAAAGCACATTACATCCTAAAAACTGGACTCCTTTCAGACACTTCTGATTTTGGTAGACAGGGAGAAAAATAATTGGGAGCACCTGAAAACTCTGTAACCTTGAAAACTCTTGGTCTGTGCATCCTTCACAGTCCCTCAGACTTCTGTTAACCATCATTATCTGCATTTCTTAAAAGGAGGAAACCTCATCCTTGTTCCTCCTCTCTCCATGCTGCACTTCAGAAGGGTTATGCCACCTCTGAATTTTATTCATAACAATGAGTGATGCAAACACAGAAATAAAACTTCAGAGCACAGGTTCACATGCAAGGCTGACCTCCACAGGAAAGCTGATGCTCTCTCAGCCCCAGCTGACAGAATCACAGCAGACACTAGAGAGGAAAACAGATAAACTCAATTCTCCAGTACCCAGAGTAACCAGAGCGAACCCAGGCAATGAAAAGCCAGGCATGGGGGCAAAATGACTCCTCACACAGCCAGCTCCAATGTCTCAGCACTATCTCCCCAAGGGCAAGCTTGAAGTCAAACTAAGAACTAGCTGAAATCCAGTGTGTTTTTGCCGAAGAGACTTGAATTCCTCATCCCAGACACACTGAGAAGGGGCCAACTTGGTCCCTTCATTCATGGTATGTTTTATCTGGGAAACGTAGAAACCACACATGTATAAATGTATAAAGGAGTTTGTACAATGAATTAAGAATGGCAAAAGGGGGTTCTGTTTCCTTCTTGCTTTACTGCAAGTACTCAAACAGTAAGGGTTTTACAACAGTAAATGCCGTGGCCAGAACCACCTGCCTCACTCTCATCCTCACATAACAGGTGCTGCAGCATGCACAGTGTTAGAAGAGCACCCTCGAACCAGCAAATAAGTGTGGCCTTAATGGAGTATTTTGTACTTCCAATTCCTTGTTTAATGCAGAATCATACCATCGTCATTTCACTAAACCCAGTAGTACTCACAAAACCACACAAACTAATGCAAAACCAGCAGTTCCACCTCTGTGCTCCAGAGCTAATTTGCTTGTGTCCTCTTGCCAGCATTTGTGTAGTGCGGTCTTCTTACATTTTAAGAATGGATCCCCCCAAGTACATGAAGTATCTTGGTAAACAAAAATGAATATCAGACTCACCCAAATAACCATAGCAAAGACCATGCAACATACACCTGCTCTGTGACTTTTGTCCACCCAGGGTGCCACCTTGCCAGACACATTCCTGCCTCCCCATAGGTAGTCTACAAATTCATTCACTCCTGCCATCATCCCATTAAAACCACCTTTGCATTCCATCAGCAGAGACAAGCATCTATCTACAACCCAGGGTCTTGTCTGCCAAACTTAGGCAGAGTCCCCAGAGGGGGGCTGTGCTGCTGTGTGAGTGTTCAGTACTGACAGCACGTGGAGTCCTCACTCCGACGCATCCCTTCAAACTCACCTGGCTCCAACTCACAGAAGCAGCAAACCCAGCATTCATTCAGTAGAAAATTCAGGGCACTGCTGATTTCAGGCACATGGAGAACACTGAGGCGCTTTAGGAAGCCAACAAGAGCTGCTCCCACTGCGTGGCATGAGATCAAACATGTTCCATTACAAAGCCTTCAGAGAAGGGGGCTCGTCAGCTAATAAAAATTCCACATTCTTTATACAAAATGATTTTTTTAACCCGTGTCCTTTGGCCCATTTAACAATTTATTGACTGTGGGAAATAAAGTGAGGCCACATCAATCTCTTCCTGGTTATTTGGTTCAGGCTCTCAAATTAATGCAGAAGGTGGAAAGCTCAATAAAGAACTATTTAAGAAAAGAAAGGAGAAATGCTCTAGTCCCACTGTGAGATATCTTCCTCTCAGTTTGCAGTCAGGCCTCGCCACCTACAGCTGCACAATCTCCTGGAGGAAAGATGGAAGAGCATAAACCAGCATTCCCCTGGACTGAGCAGAAATAACTTGAGATTTGTATCACTCTGCACTGAAACAGATCAGTAGTGCCCAGGTAGCTAGATTTAGTGCCTCCAGCATGTGACAGCAATTTCAGCCAGATCCACAAAAATTATTTTGGGATCAAACTTAAAAGCTGAATAGAACCAAGCAAACAAGCATTCATTTTTATTTGTGTAAAAATGTAGTTAATTTGGCTTATGATCTACAAAACAAGTGGGGTTTTTTCATCTTTTTTATGCTGACAGCTTGCATTACGTACAGATTTTGTTGCAAAGGGTTTCATCCACATTTATTTCCCAAAATATAAATCTAAAGTGGAAACTGACATAAATAGAGATTTTTTGTGTGTGTGTGTGCTGACTGAACAAGTTGCTAGTCTGGGATATTTGCCCCAAAAACGTGACCTACCGTTCAGAGAACTCTCTCCTTTCCTTCCAAATAAGTTGCATTGTTCAAAGCGAAAAGACACTATAAATACTACAGAGCTGATCTGTAAACTGAACCAAAACTTCCATCTTTGCTTTGCAGTTCACCATTAGTTTTTTCACCCAGACAAGAATTTTTCTGGAAATTTCCCAGCAGGAGGGTCTGGTGCCGTTTAGGATCCAAAACTAATACTTGGTTCCTCGGCCGTTTGTCTCCAGAGAATGCAATAACCATCTTGACACGGAACCTCACACTACAGAGAGAACAGCACTTAGGCAGCAAGCACAAAAATAAAAGCAGTAACAGAGCTCAGATGAAGCAAATAGACAAAAATTGCCAGCAGTGGTGCTCACTTTGTAATGATGCAGTGGTGGGATGCAGCATGGGCTGAGCAGGTACGGGGTGTCATTGTTCTTTTCTGTACAACCAATTCAACCATCTGGAGGACAAAGCTAATGCCACACTCTGTAAATGTAAATGACGATAAACCAAGAGGAGGAGAAGCAAGAATGCCTCAAAAATATTCAGCTGCCTGGCAAGCTCAGCGAAATGGGCTGATGTAAGTGAGACATTCCACTGAAGATAGATGTAAGGCTATGCAGTTGGGGAGAAATAACAATCAGTGCAGGAATGAAGTGAGAGAGTGCTGTTTAGAAAGCAGTAATGCAGAAAGACTTGAGTATTAGGGTGGATAATGAATTAGATGAAAGTTCATGCTGCAATATCACTGCAGAAAAAGGCAATTGCTACCCTGGGGCACATGCACAGAGATACTGGAAGCAATAACTCAGTTTTAGACAGTTTTTGGCAAGGCTGTCACTGCAGTGCCACATGCTGTTTGAGGCCCATTACTCAAAAAAAATAAATTCATTTTTAACAAAAAATCTAAGACCCGGGGCAGGGGAGGGAGGGATGACAAGGGATGACATATGGAATGAATCAAGGCATCTTTAACATCAACCTTGTGCCCTACTCTGTACTGGCCTGGAGAGCCAAGCCACAAGGCTGCTCAGCCCTGCCTGGCCAGGGTGTGCTCATGCTAATCCTCTCAAGTCTCCACTGCTCCACTCCACCTTCTACCTCCTTGTTTCATACATCAATTTTCATAACAAGCCTCATAAAGAGCTAGATTTTAGAGCACTCAGAAGTGTTGATCTTCAGGCAAGAAGTGCTCTCACAGCACAAGAGTGAAAGAGGAGGAGATGAAGAGCTCTGTAAAGAACAAAGGGATGCTTTCACCTTGTGGCAAGCCCCGGTGGGTGCTCAAATGAATGTCATCATTTAAGCAAAGGGTGGGTTTGAGAGGAAATGCTCAGTGCATACAAGTGTTGGAAACAACACATGATTTGCTTGAGTGCCACTGCAGATCAGCTCTGGCTGAGAACCGAGATCAGAGAGCAGGGGATCAGCAGGAGAAAGGCACACAGCCTTCCAAACCAACCTGAGCAGGTCCCACAGTGCCAGGCCAACTAGAGAGAACTCAGTCCTGGCATGGGTAGAAGACAGCTGGGGAGCTGCACATCCAAACTTTTGTTTCCCCCAGAGCACCTCGAGAGGGCTCAGGTACGGAACTCGCTCCCTTCCCACTCCGGCCTCAATCACTCTGCAACATTCCCATTCCCAGTGTTACTAATCCTACAGTTATTATAAGCACCTAAATTACTAAAAAACACAAACAAAAGCACTGTGCCTTGAAAGACCGGATGAATCCGGTGTAGAGTCCACAGTCTGACAAATGTAATTGTTTTCTTAAGGATCGCAAGAACCCTCACCAAGACTTCAGCCCACCTGCAGGAAACAAGGTTGTTGACTGCTGCAGGTTTCTCACTTCCCAAGCAGATTGCGTGGCTATTTAATTATAATACAGCTTTGTACTTAGTCCTCATTTGACTCAGAAAACCCCAGAACGGTCCTCAATACCCACAGAAAGTTTAATTACTCAAGAAGATAACTCCCCCCAGGCAAGTTAATTCCAAAATGTGCACGTGTTCCACAGTTGCTATTTCTGTATTTTATGCTGCTGCTTTTATGTTTTCACTGTGAGCTGTAACAATATTCCATCTCTTGTACAGCCAGTGTCAGTGTTAAAAAACAGATTCATCCTTTTATGCAATACTTAAAAGATTTCTTCATGGCAATATCCTCTGTTCTACTTTGTCCACAAAAAAGGAGATATTCATATCAAAACATATTCTCTTTTACTCTAAGCAATTTAGAAATACATTACAATAAGGAAATTACTTTTAAAGTAACAAATGCATGAAATATTGACAGCATATCAGAGCTTGCTCTGGGACAGCATTCATCCTATCCATGACAGGGATCTGCAAAGCTGCATCTTACAACTATGAAGAACTCCTATCAATACCGCACAGACTATCAAAACTGAGTTTTCCTCAAAAAAAAAAGCTGTTCACCTTAAAAAACGCTTTTATTGATATTCTTTTTTACATTCACCATACACACTTTGCTAGAGAAATCAGAAGCAATACTATTCACAAGAAAAACTCTTGTTGTTTTTCTTTTTTTTTACCCCCAATTCGTATTTTGTAAACAAGAAGCTCAAAGCAATCAGTTCCAGTCAGGCTTTTCAGCTTTGGATTTAAATCCTTTCATGACTCTTCAAAAAACATGTATCAAAATTTCAGGGAGAGGGGGGAGAGGACTCTTGACATCGTAATTTTCTCTGATGAACAAACTGACGTATTACAAAGAGGCACCTATATACCCAAGCTACTTGCCAACTGACAACCAAATCAGATTTGAACACAGATCTAAACTAGATATAAAAAAAGGTAACTGATTAGTAAAGTATCATCTCCTGTATGTGATTAGATTTACAGCTGCAGGAAAATAAAGACTGGTGTAGAGCACGTTCGGCAACTGATATGATCCATCTGAACACAGCATATACAAAGATCATCCTTGCCCACATGGAGTGTATCCCTCTGGTTACTGCAGAGGGAATAAATGATAAAAACATGAGATAAGAAGTTAGCTTAAGCAGATCTGCTGAATACCAAGAAACTGCAAGAAGCTTAACTTCCAACAGAGATGGCTCAAGCCATTATCCTGTTAAGATGGAAACTGGGACTTGCCAGGATTTTGGCACTCCAAAACACTATCATCCAACACCCCAAAAATATCCCAGCAAACAATTCTCATTTTCACCCCTGAAAAACACAGTACACACAGGAAAGAAGCACAGAGTCTGAGGCTTTAAAACTGAACAGCAGCAAAGGACCAGAGTCAGCCTCAGCTGGACTCAGCGACAAGACTGAGCCACAGGGAATGTGCAGGAGGTGCAATAACAGAGAAACAGATCCAGACTCAAAGAGACAGAGTTGAAAACCAGTCTGACCAGCAACTTGCTACAGGGACCAATGAAGATCCCTCAAACTGCTCTGGGACAGAACTGTGGGAGATGTGCAGCTGGGGGGGATGGAGCAGGAAGCCTGAAATGCTTCACAGAAAGAATGTGAAATGCTCAGACACAGCATGGTTGGCTTGAAGATGACAGTCAGGTGGCAGGTGTGACAGAGTCAATTGGGGACAGCCTCTCCTGGCTCCAGGCAGCAGGAGCAAAAGGGCAGAAACCTGGGACTGCAGAGCAGCACTGCCAGGGCAGACTGGGGACAGGGCAACACAAGCAGCAACAGAAACATCACAGGGACTGGTGTTGCACTGAGGGCCAAGTACTGTTGAAGTTATCACTGAGTATCCATCATCATCTGCGATGGCACTCATTTCCTTATCAGTAACCCACTCTGTAAGTCTAAATACTACCATAACAACAAAAAGCCACAGAGCAGGAGGATGCTATTGCAATTTTGAGCCACTCCCCTGCAGCAGAGCAGCGTTAACTGCCAAGGAACCAAACCCCGATTTAGGTGGAAACACTTCATTTGAGAATTTTATTTTAAGTGTAAATTTATTAGAGCCCATTAAGCAACATGTAATCAATACCTGGTCCTTATTTTCAGTATAGGTAAGGTAAGGAAAAAGGGGCTTCCCAGGTCACAGTAAAGAATATATCAAGGCGGGAGGAAAGAAATCCTTGAAAGAGCTGCAAGTTCTTAATTGCCATTGAGGTCTAAGGCAGTTGAGATACTCAGCAGACTCTGCATTCATGCCCCTTAGAATTAGCTAAGTGAGAAGCTGTTACACACACAAACACGGTGTCATTCACAGGCAAGGGTCTTGGGTTGATGTAAGTTTATTTGTACTATATAAAAGCCAAGGGAGAGTCAAATTGAGATTTAATATAATTTTGTTCCTACTCCACTTACACACAACGCAGATCACATTTACAGGGGGGAAAGGGGGTAGGAAAACCAAAAAAGTAATACTTTTTTTTTTTTTAATTTACATATGAATAAATACTATAGATTTTTTTAAAAATATATAGTGATGCCAGAATATGCTAATAAAAGGCTGGCACTATCGGAAATTTGACTCCTTGAAAATATATCTACTTTAATTTGCTTTTTAAAAGAATGACTATACTCTAGTAAAAATCTGCAATTTCCAGCCAGCTACATTAATATTTCAACTTGGTCAAATTATTCTTCTTAAAAAGTTTCTAATAAAGTAGCACTTGCTGTGTGTCTTTTAATAAGATTACATTTCTATTTATGACGTTATAATACGTTGTATTAAAAACAAAAGAAAGATTACCATGGGAGGAACAGAGACGTCTTCCTTCATTTTAAATTTAATTTAAAGTGGAGGAAAAGGATTTTTCTTTTAAATTAATATTTCCCTTGCAGTGTTATGAATCCCAGCTTGTGCTACTGAATGAGAAGCAGGAAAGGAAACTTCATCATTTTTATGCAAACTCAAAGAAAAGGCGAAACTAAACTTGACTAAGCCTCACATATACCTGTAAGCTAAAAACTTGTATCTTTGCATGGGCTAGGGGTAAAGGTCCTAAGCCAAGATTCACATTCCTCCTGCTGAAATAGAGCATAACAGGTAGGTTCTATTGCTCTGTATTATTATATCCATCCTTATGGTAGATGAAGTGCAGAGCAAGGGGGCAGAATCCATCCTCAAATGAGCTGTGCCAGTCAGAGGAGAAGCAAAACACCTGCAGTGCCTGTCCATCCTACTCACCCCTTCCACCTGGAAGGAAGGCGTGTATTGCCTGAGGTGCCAACAGAGGAAAACTTTCCATACCTGTCAGATATTTACATTTTCTGGTGCTGGAGAAGGAGAACAACAGGAACATGTTGGAGCTTAAGGACAATGGAAAGCCTCATCCTCTTGCTCCCATCATGTCATGGAGGTTTCCCATCACAGCCAGGTGAAACTGCTGAACAGTGTTACCACAGTATTTTATTTATATTCTTGAAAAAAAAAAAACAATGTCCATGATATACACTATTGCAAAGAAATGACCTTTGAATAGCCACGGTCTTGGACAGCAGGCCACAAACATGCTTCACAGGTGGCGGGGAGGGTGGGAGAAGTCCAGGACAGAAAAGGATGTTTTTCAGATAGCTCTTTACTGGTCCTTGACAGTCAACAAATTTATAACAGATGTGCCTCATTCTTAGTGTGGAGAAATGAGTGCTGGTAACTGTTATTGTCAGGACAAATCAATTGGAGCCATATGTCTGCAGCAGCTGACAGCATCATGAAAATCTCGAGCAACACACAGACATTAGGATGTTGCAGAAAATAAGAGCTTTCCCATCGTGTAAAGGGCCTTGGGGAGATGCCTCTCTTGGAGATAGGTTTGTAGGAATTAGCTTATGTATTTTGATTCTTTCAAATGCTTGATTGTATGCGAGACTTTGCCCTCTCTTACCTATTCCCCAGACAGTAGATTATAATTAACAGGAGGCAAAATGCTACAAATTAATCATAGGACACATCTAATTAGGATTCTTATTTTACCTAGATTAAGCAGGAAGCTGTCACAACATAAAACAGAAGTTTCCTAACCTTCTCTACTACCCTCAACAAAATGTCAGCTATTATTCCCAGTGATAAAACCCAAGGGACAACTCACAGCAAAAACTTAACTGATGACAAAAAGGAATAAAATGCTAAGAGCCCGTTCTAATAAAGAAAAGTTATGCTTCTAGAGCAATTCCTCCCACAGTGCATCTCCTAGATTTTTCAGAATGCCAAGTGGTTATCAAATAGCTGCACTGTGAGATAGGAATAGACATAATGGAACAGATCCATGGCCCTCTGTATTTTTGGCCAGTATGCTAGACCAAAGCAGTGTAACATGCATTACAAGAAAAGGAAGTAACTAACACTGTCAAGTCAGCAGGGTCTCATGTAGGTTAAAATGTAATGCAAGATCAGTGCCATAATTATCCTCACCAAGCAATTTTTTAGTTTATTGACTATACTGCAGTTCCTGAATTTATGTCCTGGGGCTTAAATTGCAAAATATTATTGCAACGTGGCAGATATTATAATCCAGATATCAGTAGCTGTGCAAGAATGCTTCGTATTTCTCTGAACAGCCAAGTTTCTCCAAAACCACTGCCTTTGCTTTACCAGTACTGATGAGGAGTCTGCCAGAATGCAAGCACATTTATTTCTGAGTAAAACATGTACAGAAAGCAAAAAAGATCAGGACTTTCAAGGAAGAACTAATTTCCCAAAGAATTGTAGGCAGCTCACAGGCATCCAACACTCCTGATCTATTCCACGGAGAGCAGCAGCAAGCAAGAGCTGCCTGTTCTCAGTTTCCCTGCGCCCCTTCCCCATATCCCTTCCCTACACCACAGCTCTGCAAGGCTTTTCCCATACATGTCACCATTTCTGACCTGGGTCCACCCAACTTCCCACGAGGTGGCTGCATGATGACATTCAGTACAGAACAGAGCTGATGAGCATATTTTGGGTATCTCAGCAGGGAAGCCAAGCGCCCCTTCCACCCCTCTGTGCCAACAGGACCTTCACTGTCCTCTGCTGAGCTCAGGGTCAGGCTGCACCAGCAAAGCCTCTCAGCTGTGCCAACTAATCACTTCAGCAGGAGAGCAAAGACACAAGAGCATTCCAAGGTATCCTATCCTGCAAGGATAGGGCCTGGACATAATTGAACACACACTTTGTATCCTTCCTAAAACTTCAAAACAAGGCTGAGAGGAGAGGCTGACCAGTCTCTTGATCTGAGATTAGCCTGAAGTTAAATGAAAGCCACAGGACGCAAAACAGTGAAGCTTAGAGGATTTGAACTAATTTTTCCCTCTTGGAGAAGGAATACCTCGTTTTCCTCACGAGTAACAGCACAGGTAAGGGCCGAGGAGATTGTTGGTTCCACCTCAAACACTGGACATGTATCAACAACCCAAGAGCCCAAGGGACAAAAGCACATTCAGTGGGTCATCTTGAAAGCAACTATAAAGATTTTAAGAACAAAAAAAAACCAGCATTTTGTTCTTGACTGTTCCCTGCAAATAAAAAGCCCATGTTCACACATCCCCATGGAAGGCTGGATGCAGCCATGGGATGAGGCTTGGTTTGAATGCTTAATATTTTCTCGGCATTCCAGATCTCTATCAGGGCAACTGCAACAAAATATGCTGCAGATTTTCCCCTATTAAGAAGTGATGGGGTCAGAACACTGACTGCCACACGCTGTAAAACAGTCCTGAAACTTGGGCCATCTACAGCACAGATCTGCTCCAAATGTCAGCCTGATAATAGGGGAGTAACAGGGCAGAATGCTCTGGTCTGTGCTTTGCAGGAGGTCAGACCATAATTTAAATAATCCCTCTAGCCTTAACTTTCAGTTATTTTGCAGTCAGGCAGGCATGTGAGAATATATCATGTCTCAATCTTGCCAGGAAAAAAAAAAAGAGAGGGAGGAATAATCAGAACATACTCAAGACATTCTGTGAAGAAAGAATCCACACAGATAAACATTTGGCATAGGGAAAAGACCATATTCTTATTAAGGAACTCATCCATACATCTGCTAAAACCAAGTTCTCCTTTCCTTGGAGGTGGAAGTTTCCATCGCTTGTGCTGGGGCTTGGGCTATTTACAAAATCATTTTTCCTCCGTGTTCCTTTGTTGACATATGGTTTCAGTGCTTTGCTGTTTTATTAATCCTATTTTGTCTCTCAGATAATAAGAATATTGTTGTTACTAAGTACTATGCTAATTGTTTTTGTCTAGTATTAAAAATACGTTGCACTGACTTATTCTAATTAACTTGAGATTATTATTGAAATAATGGTTTTATTATTTTACCACTGGCATTTTACTGCCTTGGAGTCTTAGTTGTACTCAAGCTATTATGACTTTGTAGCAATTGACTAACTACAATTATTCCATTATCCAGCTTCTAACATTTAATTGGGTGAGTGCAGAAAACACTTTCCTATTACAACATCTTTGCTTTCTGATTTATTAGAATTAACCTTCAACGTACAGAACGAAGACTCAGTTCGTTTTTCCCTCTTCTCAAGCAAAATCCTATGAAGATCACCATCAGCTTCATTTGGTTTAATTAGGAGGGGGAAAATTCAAAATACATTACAAGATTTATACTGATGCCCTCCAGCACACATTGTTCATTTCACACTTTATGTAAGATTTCAATAGCCAGCACACTTTGCTCCTCCCCATAAGAGAACACACTGCTGGGCAGGACTGTTGAACGTCATTAGCATGAACTATTTTTCATATTGATTTTTGTTGCTCTGTTTCTCCTCAGCCCATTCAATGTGTTGCAGAGTTCAGATTTAAGTTTTAATTGAAATACTTGGCAGCCTTAACACCTTAGCCAGGCTGCATTTTTCTCCCAGTTCCAGCTCCAGAAATCCATTGGGTTTCACAGAGCTGTGTAGGTACCAGCAGCAAACTCTGGCTCAGCAGCAATTTTAAAAAAGTGCTTGCTGCTGGTTCTACTGATTGCTAGCACAGATATTCTGAGAGGCTCCAAATCAAACCATTCAACTTGGTGTGCTCTTACTTGCAGGGGAATACTTGTTAAGCTACCTGCTGCCTTTTTAACTCCAGGACCAAGCCACTGGTGTGCCGTGAGACAGCTCAGTCTCGGGTGCCAACAGGGGCCAGGCAGGCACTGCCTGTTGGCTGAAGCACTGGGGCACGGTGCACAGAAAGTGCCCAAAGAACTGCACAAGTTGGCAAAGGAGATCAGAATATCAAAACATTCGTGCAGTGGCCCGTCTGAGGACATTTCTCATCCTCTGATGTGTGAATGGCTGGATTAGAATCTGGGCACAAACTGTGCTTTTGCTGCAATGGGGGGGGTGGGGGGAAGGGGGAAGTTTCAAAAAAATAATCAGTAAGCAAACAAATAAACCAGGCAGAATGACTGAAGGCTAAAGAGTGTTACACTTTGAACTCCTACACCCTCATTTCCAGATTTTATTGGCATTAAGTTAGGTCATTAACATTTTATCAATATATTATGTGTATATAATGTTACTGAGATTAATGGACGTAGGCAATGCTGCTCTCAAGGCAATCAGAGTTCTGTAATAACTTATATGCTTGCTCTTCCAACAAGCTGCTCGGTGGTGGGGATGCATGGATTTTTAAACAGCTCAAAGTTTAATATGTTAGAATTAAAAGTGTGACTACACTGCAGAATTAACTTTAAAAGAACAGATAGCTTAACCCAGATTAGTATGCCGCTCCCAACAATCAAAAGTTTTGAAACCCAAGTAGTTCAGACTTCAGCATGTGCTCTAAGTCAATATGTATCGAACTCCAAGTCTCTGCTGCAGCTGATTAAGGACAAAGAAAGGACATGATACAATGCTACAGGAATCTTTTTTTGTGTTCCTGTAGAAAGAACATTGCTCATTTTTATTAAGTCTTAAACTTTCTGTTATCTGGCTACCTAACACCAGGTATGTTTACTGCCCTCGTTTCTGATTTTAAAGTGCATAGCTTCAATTGTCATTCTGCTCATCAACTCTCATTAGAGGCTGCTCTCATTTAGTACACATTCAATTATACAAGTTTTATTAGAAGCCCAGGCAAAACCCCACTGCCTTCCTTTTTCCTCCTCCTTCCCACTCTCCATCCTGCTGGTGTAGGTACACTCCTATGAAATATTTTTTAAATTTATTATTAGGATAATTTGCATTTACCTAGGGGACACCCTGCAGCTTAATATGTTGACATCGAAGCAGTTAACTATTAAAAGCCCCAGAGCAGCACTTAGAATTTACATTACAGAAATGAGACAAGCTCACATCTCCTGGTTAGCTTCCAACCACCACTACAAAGGAAGAGAACACCTCTAGTCATGGTGATACAGCATAAAAGGAATCTCATGTCACACTATAACAGGTGTCAGCAGGATGTATTAGCTCTTTCTCAAAAGTCTTAAAGATTTCTCTCCTCTGACCACAGCGCATGCTCATGGAGAAATTTTAATTCAAAACCTTAAGTGAAACAACTCACCATGCTACCACAAATACTTATTTTACATCTTCTTTTATGACTGCCTTAACAGCAGGAACATTCTCCTCATTCCCACAATACTTGGTGACTGAAATGCTGAACAGCCTCTGAAACCTCATGGAGAGCTGTTAATCAAACCTTCCAAAATAACAGGCCACAGATATACAGCTCATTTTATCCACAACTGCCTTCACACCCCACCTGTGCTCCTCCTCATAACCCATCTGGGCACACACTGGTTCACACGGAAGAAACACTCTGATCCCATTTTCTTACAATACTTGACGGTTATGCAACTCCACACAACCATTTCCAAAACTATCTCATCACTGTCCAACTTGTCTCCAACTCTGCCAACTCGCTTTTTCATCCTTCTCATCCACTGAAATGTCCCATTATATTAGCAGGGAAGAAGAGGAAAGAACCAGCTTTCAGGCTAAAGTCGTTGCTTGGAAGATAAAATAGGATACTTTCCCCCACTTCAACACCCTAGCCCCATTCTGATTCACCAGCTGCACTCTCTGAAATGAATCATGTTGGATAACAAAGGTTCCCACGCTGACTCAGATAACTTGGAAGAGGTAGTCTTCCCCCTCAATGTTTTAAAAGCCAAGTTTTAAAATAGCAGATCTGTCTAACTTGGGATTTTCTTCAAGGTTCAAGAAGAGTTAATCAGTGACTTGCACCACATAAATAACCTAAATCTTATCATTAGCACATCACGTCCTGAGAACTTTTTCTAGGGAAAGTGTTGATAAAAATCAGATTGGGCTTCTGGGAAGTATTTCTTATATTTTAAGCAATTACCTCAAATTACCTCAAGTATTTTTAGAAACTACCTGAAAACACTCTCCAGTATAACAGTGATTTGAGGAGATCCACACAGGACTCTGAAATCAGCACTCAGTAATTTTATCATCACAGGAACTCACAGCTAATGCATGGGTATTTCTTCTGCCTTCCCTTGGTTTCCCAAAGAGTCAAACTCCCCTGTCCCTCACCACTCCTAGTACATCTGACATCCCAGCAGTGGACAGAAGGTCACGAGCATCTGAAACCACAGCAAACAGCTACACAACTTTTTCTGCTTTGTCCATCACAATCCCTAGACCCCTTGCTATGAAAGAACAAGGACTGAGCAGAAGCAATCAGTCAATGACAGCGCAAATGCCTCTCCCCTGTGATCATAATGACACAGTATCTAAATCTGTTCATCACGGCATAGGTGCATTAAAAATATGCACAGATGTGTCTTTCACACCACTACTAGCAAGGTACTCCCCCCGTATTTGCTACATTATGAGATGATACCAATTTGCATTTATATTTTGATTACATCTGACTGAATTCTATAACGTTCAGCAATTTGGGACAGATGAAACCTGACACCATCAAAAGAAGTGTGAGCCTTGCCATTGACTTCAACAAGGACATGATTTTATCCTAAATGCTCTGATAAGCAAAGCTCTAAAGAAATAGAGGACTGCAGGTTTTTTTTAAACTGCACAATTTTGAATCAGAATAACCTGACTGAATTTACAGATTTATACCAATAAGAGCAGAATTCCCCAAACCATTGTTATACCTCAGTTAAAGTTCATGGTATTACAGCTGAATGGTACTTCACTACTGCATCTTCTTATTATGTAAAATATCACAGACTGCAAGTGCAGCTGGAAGTTCTTTCCATACCTCCAACCTCTCTGCCTTTGCATCTACCAAACTTTGTGGTCTTGGTTTAAAAGTCTTGAAGGACTTTGCATTCAATGCCAGTTGAAGGAAAGAGGGGAATGCAACATCAGTTTTTCATTAAGTAAATCGTGGGTCCCTGAGGTCACCAATACATCACAGGTGGGGCAGCAATGCTATCCTGGTACCTGCTCCCAATGTTCCAGGTTAACTGTAACTCACTTTCAGAATGTGTTCAAAGTATACTGCCCTGATATAGCATCAGGAACTCATCACCATGTAGGTCCAACACGGCTTGGATTAGCTGCACAGATCCTTTGGGAACACGAGCCCAAGGTCAGACAGACTAAAAGCACTTTCAGAACATTTCTGTTTAACTAAGAACAAAAAAGATTAAAAGGGATATGCAGAATCTCATGTATCTTACACTTCAATACAAGAGAAGGCTGACAGACTTTTCCAGGAGCATGTTCTTCAGGGATATACTGGGAGTGGACATGGTATTGGTTTACTTATTCAAGAGATGGGATCCTTTTTGTGCTCCAAGAGTAAGAACCTTTCAAATTTTCCCCTGCCATCCCCTAAATATTTTTATGTATTTTACACATATAGACGTATATATGACATTGCCTTATCTTCCTTTACCATATTTTTCAGCACTGCCTTTAGCAAAGGACAAAGATTTGAATGGTTTTAAGTTCTGCTTTTTTTGCTTTTTTTAACCTCGAAAGAGTTTTCCCCTACTCAGACAAACAGACCTTCCACAGAAGCACCATCCTAATTGCCCCAGGCAGTTAGATCCACTCAAGCCTAATGTCTTGCAACTGCTGGTCTTGTGAGTGAATCCACTTGTCAGGGGGAGCAGAAACTGTCTGCTCCTCTCAGATAGCCCACCACATCACCTCTGAAATCCAGTATATACGCCAGTTTCTGAGACCCGAATCAATAACTGTCATCAAGCATTCACCACCACATTGCACTGAGCAGCTCACCTTAATGCCCAAGCCTTGTGTCCCCATGAGACTCCTGCTAATTCACAAGTCAGCAAGGTTCAGACACAGGTCTAATTCCTCCTATGCTGAGTACCCCATACTGCACCCACCACCCTTCTCCCCTCCCTCCCTGGTATCCCTGATGCTCCTTCCACTGCTCCTCAATCTCAACCTAAATATTTCTGGATCGTTTCCTGTCCCTTTTTTCAGCTCACACATAAAAATGGAACACATTGTCATAAGGAGCACAGGGAATCTTTTCCCAAATTCAAATCTAATTTTCCATTGCTTGGCCAGGTTTCAGTCCTGACTTCTGAAGTAAAAAAAAAAAAAAAAGTGAAGTTCCACATATCCTGGAATATTTAATAAGGTGGGAGTTAGTTATTGGGGAAGAGTTTAAAAAGGCAATTAGAGAGGCAGAAACTGGACATCTGCTGGCACAGCAGTGCCTAAGTAAAGGGGAAACAACTTTGCAACATAGTTTGGCAACATCAGAGGGAAATTATTTCCATTAATAAAAGCAAAGTCAGAGACTCTGGGCAGCTTTCAGCAATGTTCATGTTGAAGTAAAAAAGTAGGCAGCACTCTCCCCTAAGTCACAGTGTTAATCCCATTCCTAAAGGACTTTGCATGGAAGAAGACTCGGCAGAAGGGCTAACCTACACCAGACCGAAAGGTCAACAGCTTCCCAGGAAGCTGCACTGCATTCATTTCTGTTAGAACAGTTCCTGGAATAGCTATTACAATTGCTGTTACCTCCATGTGGATCCTTGTTCTGGAATAGAACCATTTAAATGGGATACTGGTACAACAGCAGCAACATCAATAAGCCAGTACAACTGTATTGTTTCATTTCCTTGAGAGGCCTTTAAAATGATAAAAACCTTCTTGTCCTCCAGAAGACAAGAAGCTAGTGTCATTTTTTAATACATTATGTACACAGGATATTTCTGTTTGGACACTCAGACATGCAGAGAATGCCTACTTAAAGAAAGCTTCACCAGCTCAGACTCCATCCACAGAACAGCTGTATTATATTAAGTAGGGAATATAAATACGTTTTTCTAGTTACAAAAATACCATGTCAGACACACTCCTCTTGCAGGTAACAAACACATGGAAACCAATGTATCTAACAGGGCTGGGACATTTGGGAAAAGCCTGTCTGGAGAATAAGCTTGTTTACGAGAATAAAAACCTCACAGAGTATCTCAACTAAGTTGGCGAGAAAATTAGGACAGCAGAAAAAAACACTGGGATTTTTTTTCCCCCTAAACAAATGGCTTCATATTTCAAGCAAGCACAGGAGATGCCAGGGGGGCTGGTGACAATCATCACTGATGCGAATGATGGGATATGTCAAGGAGAGAGAAATGTCATGTGGGAAATGTAATTAGCCACCACAGAAGGGGGGCTGACTCCTCCCCACCACTCACATGCCAAAAAGAAAAGCCCAAAATCAGAGTACAGCTCCTATTGACTCAGATGTTGTTTGATGTTCTCGTACCAGATACAATTATAAACACATCAACTTTTCTTGGAGCACTGCAGGATTGCAGTTACTTCCAGTCCAGGTATTACCTGAAGACACTTAATCAGAATGGAGCAGAGGTTGATCAACTGCCCCAAATTCATTTGGGTTACTCCACAACAAATCAGTTTCTTTCCTCATCAAGGTAGCTAAAAATGCAAAATGTGTCCATGACCATGATATTTAATGGATTTTTCCTGTGCAACAGCCTTTTAGACTTAGTTATGTTACCCACTCATTAACATTGTCAGATCGCATAAGCATCTTAAACAGCAACAACACAGCGACAGCTGCATTTGCTGTACTGAAACCCCTGATCAAATTTTCTGATGTAGATTCAACAGGTTTGCAGAGAGAGATTAACCTGGTATCCTCTGCATCTGCTCAAAACTATCTGATGCTCACAGGGCGTAGCTGAAGGTGACATACTCAAGTTTCCATTCCAGGGTGCAGGGGCAGCGGAGGAAGAAGAGAAAAAATACAGCTGCTGACCTTTCAGAGTTAAGCCAGAGATGTGGGGAGAACTTTTCCCCGAGGTGCTTAGGAGGCATCCTGGAATCAAGGTTTGCACATAAAGCAGATGTGTGCTGCCTTGACCTTAAGAAGTGAGACCCACTGGCAGTCCATTGCAACTCTGCATCTGATAGTTGTTTCAAGCTTTCTAATCCCTTGCCCTAAGCCAGTTTCCAGGCAGACCCACAGAAATATAACAGATTTAGTAAAGTCATCATCTCCAGCATCACAAGAGGATTAGTTGCCATCATCCTCTCTCTGCCTCCCTTTCCTGATATACTGGGAAAAAAAAGAAAAAAAAATGACATTTGAACAACCTCCTTAAGGCCATGGCAGGTAAACAAGCCGTCAAATCACCATAACATTGGTGCACTAAAATACCTACTGACTTCCTTGGAGTGTCAGCTTTGTAAACCCTCTGTGTCCCCAGCGCTGTTCAGATTTCTGTGCAGAATATGCAATACATCTTTCTTATATCCCATTTCTTTTGGCAGGACTGAATTCCACCCAAAAAGATCTCAATATTATCTCAGAGACAAGCAGAAAAAGGTCCCTTTTCACTAGACAATGTAGGGGACATATTCCACCTGCCCCAAGTTTACAGCCTGAGTAGTCCTAAAGCAGAAGGCTTGTTCAGAGTTGCCCAAAGCTCACAAACAAGCACAGATTGTTAGATTGCCATTAAAGCAACTGAGCCATATTTTCACTCTTGAAACACCTCCTTCCCCAGGAGCAGCCCACACTGCACCAGCACAAGAGCACAAGACTTCTCTCACTGAGCCTTGGTCAGATTCACCTGTCAGACACTTCCTGGATGTTCCTAAAAAACAAAATCCCAGTGGATTGGGTATTGGAGCATCAGTGATGCTGCACCACAGAGCAGCTCTGAGCCCTCAGTGCTGAGGGGCTCTTGGAGCAGAACCGCTTCTGCCACGATGCGTAACGAGAGCTGTGAGGAGAGGAAATCATGCATAGCCACTTTCAAATGTCATGTAAGTGGGCTCCAGAATCAAAAAGAGGAGATAATTGAGACAAAAAAATTGTTCTTAAAAGGTGCCTATAGTTTTCATCTCTGAAGAAAAACCTGCGTGGAAAATACCTAAAATATTCTTTAAATGCTTCAGTGCTCATGTAACTGGGGTAAAGGTGCCCTGTGCAGCAACATCAATTTAATCCCTTTCTTACAGAGATCTTGGACTATTGTTTCCGTAATCTTTCTCCTTCTCCCCTTACCAAATCTCTATCAATGTTAGTTATTTCTTCAAGTTTACTTACTTGGGGTCATATTAATTTTTAAATAATGCAGGCGAAAAATGACTGTAAACAACGTCCTTGTAAATACATTTGCCAAGAAACTGATTACATGCATCCATGCAACATGCATCCAGCCATAAAAACTAGTTCTTGAATACGACCTAAGAATCTTGAAAAGACATAGCTACTCTATATTTTTATTTAACTGTATCAACTAAATTGCTCTGTTTAAGTTTTACTGCGCAGTCTTTTGGTGTGCTGTCTTTTGGACAACTTGTTATTCAGTGGACATAAATGTGAGAAATTGCCTATCAAAATTCTACATGTTCTGACAAGACCACAAGCAAATATAGAGTCCCCAAAGATTCAGGGGCCTTTGCATACAATCCTATTAATTGCTAGAGGAAAGTAACCATATGGCAAGACAGTAGCACGCTCCATGAGTGCACAGTGGGAAATATGTAGCTTACTGGGAACTTTTTATAAAGGACAAGGGGAAAAAAGACAGAAGCCGCTAAATCTATAGATTATTCATTAGCAATTCAGTTATAGACTAGTGCATTTCTAATTACTGAGGTTCATTAAAGAACAGGGCTTTTTCTAGATAAACTAGAAAACTTTCATCCTTATCATTACAAGAATAATTGAAATCTTGTTTCTATTAAAGTTTAGATTACTTTAAATACCTTCCTTCAAAACTATAACAGCATGTAATTTAATGCTTACATAGGCGACAGAATACAAATTGCCTGTTTGCTACTTGACAGACCCAATACCTGCGTGGCACACACAGCCCCTGTGGCACACCTGCAGTCCACAGCTTCCAAAGCAGCTGGATTTGAGCCATTTGCCTCGGCTGTAGGATCTTTTGGTCTGCAGCAAGGCATACTCTCCCTGGCACAAGTAAAAGTTTAGGCATTCTCCAAGCCCTCCCATTCCATTCATTCCTCTCCCTGCTCAAAAAACCCACTCGGGCTGGTGCAGCTGTCTGTGGGTTCAAGTGGGGAGTCACACTTAAGCCAAAAAAAAAAGCCTTCAGCAAAATGAAAGGGTTTTTTAACGTTTAAATTTAGTTTAGCTCAATTCATTGACTCGGGTCACTTACGGGGTCCTGTAAACATCACACAGTGCCTGAGGTGGTTTCAACACAAGGGAAGAGCAGGCAGCAATAGAAGTGAACATGCACTGCCACCACATCAGCGAGGCTGCAAACCAGGCTCTGAGCAGATTTGACTCCTGCATTTCCTCTTGGCACGCTTTCCTGGAGTGGAGAAGAGCTCCCTCCTACAGCTTTGTAGCACCAACCACTGCCATGACAAGATCTCAAGACGAGCTCAAGGCCCTCACAGAAAGCACAGATGCAAGTGCACCCTTCTCAGCACTCCAGCAAGCACACATATGGATTTTACAAAGTCTTGCAATGCAACTGTTTGTACAGAGGTTGGACAAAAGCAAGAACAGAAATAAATAAAACATGTTCCACCTCATTTCATTTGCCCCATGTTCACAGCATCCCTCCCTTAACCCCAGGGGCTAAGCGAGAGCTTGTCTAGGAGACACAGGACACAGCAGCACTGCTGATGGAGACTTTCATTCCCAGAAAGTCTGTGATTCAGCAGGGCTGGAACAGCAACTGTAATTCACAGGAAACCAGGCAGCAAAGCTCGCCATAAACCTACACAGACCTCACCTGCCTGTTGTCAAAGGCTGTCAAACAGACCCCATGGCCTCAAACTTTCTACCCAAATCCTCCCAGCCTTACCATTTGGCTTTTCCACTTGATTAAATTTAAGTTTCTAGCACCAGGAATACAGAGAACAGATTTCTCCCCTGAAGCCTGTTATCCCACCTCCTGGCAACCTTTGTCTGGATAACCAGCCTCAAGTCAAATCACCTCAGTCACCCCAACTTTTCCCTTGAAGCTCAGTTCCCCAAACCAGCCACAGTCAATTCACTCCGCAGAAGGATAACACCAGGTGACCCTGCAGGCAGCACAGCCAACGTGATGGTTGTGCTTCTCACAACAAGGACTTTTCATTTTTGTGAAAAGTGTTCTCACAGCAATGGCATTGCTGACTCATGTTCAGCTTGTGACACACCACAGCTCCAGATCTTTTTTTTTGCAAGCCTTCAGCACAAATCCAAGTGATTGTTCCGACATTTGTCTTCAGTGAATCACATCCAAATTTTTTTTTTAAATATTATTTGTGTGATGTATTTATAGCCCAGCCCAGCTTCACGTCATCTGCAAGCTTAATAAGGACACTCCCTTCTGCATCATCCAAATCATTATGAAAACAAATACTGAACAGAACTGGTGCCAGGACAGGCCTTTTCCAAGCCATGCTCAGTACATTATCCCAACCACTTCTGAAAATAAAACACATTTTAAGATTGGTAGTGAGCTCTGGCTTCCTGGCAGTGCTGGTGCCTTATAACTGCTTATCTCAAAGGCAAACATCTCCCATTGCTTTATCTGGACACCTTCTCTCAAGTCATCTTTTGGCCTAAGTCATGCCTTTAGTACATCTGGAAACAGGGAAAGGCCAAGATCAGCCCAGTGACCCAGTTTCCAGCAGAGGAACAAAGATGGCATGAAATGGTCAGCAATTGGTTTGGGCCACGTCCACATCACTTCATGATTCCTCCCTCATAGGAATCTCTTTCCTCCTCTGCCTAACAAAACTTTTGGATGGCCGTGTGGCCCTAGATGATGCCTTCAGAGCCCCTCCTTGGAACACAGTCACCACAGTGGCTTTGTTCTGGAGCCCACAGACCCATTTGCCCGCACTGGTTACCACAGTATCTTAAGCCCTGCTGCAGAAGGGAAACACCTCTGAGTGTTTAGCGTATCAACCTTGTTTTAGGAGCCCCTTTTGAGTTGTTACTTGCAAGGAAATCACTGAGCTCTCCTTGTCATCAATGAGACTCTTAGCTGTTCTCCCTCCTTTGTTCTTTTGTTTCACTGAGTTAAGCTTATCTTTTGCTTTTGTTTTCCTCCAGTAGTAAAACTCTATTATGATGCTTGGCAGACAATTTAAGTTACTGTGACAGTCATCTTTGAAAAGGGAATCTGCTTTCATAAACCCTTTCTACATGCCTAAATATTCATTTCTGAGCTAGAAGCAGGCTAAGACCTCGCTCTCCCCACTATCTAGCTCCTGATTTTAAAGCTACTTAAAAAGAGGAGCAGCAGCTGTTTGCAGAGGGATGTTCAAGATACCCACAATACCCTCCGTGACAACAATTCCCCTCAAAGATTTCTTTGTTATCTCTCCCTCATCCCTTTTCTTTTTCTGCAAAAGGGGTAAAGCAACACAAGATACACATCTGCAGGGTCTGCTCCACACTTGCCTCCCACAGTGCACTACAGCCCAGACTGTTCACAAACAGCTTAAAAGAGTGGCAAGGGGATCTTTTTCCTTGCTGTGTGTTTTGATATAGAAATAATACATTATTTTTTAATTTTCTCTGCAAGTTTTGAACCTTAGCGGGTGACATTTTTAAAATTTTCCCTCTAAGGAGCAAGGGATCTATTTCTACTAACCAACAACTCGCACATGAATACAAAAAAACCCAGAAGGCTTCTCCTATAATCCCATGTCTCCAGGAACTAGGGCTTTGAGGGAAGCAGTACTGTAGGTTTCTGACTAAATATCACAAGAATTGGCATAAGCTGTATACAAAGAAGTCAAACTACAGCAGGTCATTAAGCCCTGGAACAGCCTCCTTCCTGCACATCCCTCTGCTCTGTTCATCCCCGATGAATCGTTCAGCCCTAACACACAGGAAAAGCTCAGTGTAGCATCATAAACACCACACCAGGGGCTTCCCAGGAGAGCAGGCAACAATTCTGGCACCGAGGGTGGCCCAAACTTGTCTCCATGACTAGAAAGAAGCAGCAGCAACAGCAACATGTGGTAAATAAAACTGAACACAGAACCAGCAGAAAATTAGTTGGACGTAGGGGGTACAGGGAGAATGGAAATGTGTCAGATCCCCACTGGTAGCTAATACTAGAAAAGATGGAAAGCTTCACTCAGCGCTGCACACAACTGGCTGATGGCACACCAGGCCTTTTCTCAAACTGACAGAGAGCAGCACTGATCAGACGGACAACAAGAAAGAAGCAAAATGAACTCAGGTCTCTGGCCTAGTAAAAGCCAAAGGCAACAAATAAAGATGAACCAGTGATGAGAGGGAAGGGGAACGTTCTTTACATTTTCAAGTCTCTCACAGCCTTAGATGCATATGAATTAGAAAATATTATTAAAAAAACCCAAAACAACCAAACAACAACAGCAAAACAAAAACCCCCACCAACACACAACAAACAGCCAAACAGACTAACCCTACATATAAATGAACAAAACAAAAAACACCATTAATAATTAACACTGCCTTATATGGATGCCAAGAATTCCATGTGTTACGGGGAAAACAGCCTGAACTGTCCATAATAAAATATTAAATTGGCAAGGAAAAACACAGAAGGATAATCTGTTGCTCTCCTAGTAACATTTTGCTAAATCTTTGCCATTTGTTTTTGTTCCATCAGGGCTTTTTCCTACTAGTTATTTCATTAGTGAATAAAGCACGTTCCTAAAAAATTAAGTCACAACTCACTGGCCCTGACCATGACCACAAATCCACCAGGCTCAGTTTTGCACAGCCACAGAGACACTCAGGTGTCCTCCCTAGGAGTCATTATTCTATTTTAAAAGGAAAGGTAATAGGTGAGGATGCCAGAGGGAAAAAGCACAGAGGATCACATCATGCAGTTATGTAAGTGCTCAGTTTAGGTCACCAAAGTAGGAGAGAAGGTAAAGACTTGAAGGACTTGCTGAAAACATTTGGCAATTTTGGCTGGAGGTTAAGACTCAAGAGCTGATGACTTAGAAAGGGCAAAGTCAGGGGTCATTTAAAGAAAAAAAAAAACTGGTTTAAGAAACTTTGGTACAAATTGGGCAGAGGCAACTGCCTCTGCAAAACCCCATAATTACAGTGTAGGCTACATTCCACAGACTAAATTTACAGAGCTGTTTTAGAAAATTTCAGTAGACGTCACTGGACACTGCACACTGATTACTCCAAACCTCAGTACCTTTTAAGCTTCGACATGTTTATTCAGCCATTCTTACTCCCTGGAGTGAATATTATCCTGTCTTAAAGGTTTGATGTAAAATCAAACAGCATGTTGTTTGGCAAGGCTTTGGTCTTCCTTTTAAGACTGCTACTTCTCAAAAAGACATTTCAAAACACAAATATACCAGGGCATCTAAATATAACTGACCCCACTTGGACATAAGTTCTTCACACGTATGCCATCTCTCCCTCAGATCTTTTTAAATTGCACCTACTGGGTAATAAACTATGCTCTCCCATAAAGGCACCGCCGCTTCGCTCCCCAGTTTGGCGAGAGGATCAGCCATAAGCTGCACAAAGACTGTCAGCTCAGAGTATCCCATGTAATCGCTCCAGCAATCGCTTGGCTTACTCGAACATAAATTCAACATTAAACATGAATTGATGTTTAAATTCCCTCCAGAAAGTCCCCTCAGGGTCACGGTTTCCTGGGCTAGTTCTAACCAGCAGCACAGAGCACGAGCAACCAGTGGCACAAACTTGCTCAAGCTGCTGGCTCAGGGAGAATTTCACAACTGGAAGCAGCCCTGCGCTCTGAGCTGGCCATGCCACAGGACGAGCAAAGCCCTCCATCCCAAGTACCAAGTTTAGCTCAGGATCTCGCCTGGTGCACAAGATGAATCTCCCACTCACAGACGACCCAGGCTACTCAGCGGGCAGCTTTCCCTGCGTTAAAGCACAGCTACCTCCAAACCACAGAAACAATGCACAAAGCCATGCGCTTTCTGCTGTCGGACAAAGAGCGCTCAGAAGAGTAAGGCATGAATTAAAAAGGCAAAGCAGCAAACCTGGGAGGATCAGAACTCACTGCTGCCTCTAGAAAGCTGTGTCTGATGCACCAGCCTATCAGTGATACAAAACTGGGACTAAACTGAAGTGCTGTGTGAGACACCCCATCCTTGCTCTGTATCACTAGACCTTTCATAGCCCAATTCCCACACTGACACGGACTTGAGGCAGCAGCTTCAAGGCTTTCACCGGAGATGAGAGAGTTAAGCTTTCTTATTTGCACAGCCATTTTACCAACTGATTTGTGAGATTATAACATATACTGCTGAATATTAATATATCTCAAAACTGTTTCTGTAATACTCTCATCTGGTGTACAGGAGCACTAAAGGCATTCAAAAGCAGTCTCAGTGAACTGTTCTTAAAAATTACTAGTAAAACTGCAGAAGAAGTTCTCTTAAAAGCATTGACCTAAAAACTCTTCACACTTGTTAATCTAAAAAACCCAAGGTTTTTCTTTTTTTTATTCAAATGAAGAAGCTCTATCACTTGACTCTAAGTTGCTCCACCTTTACAGATGCTCAAAAGTTCTTGCCTTCTTTCAAGTTAAGTTTTCCTCTTGATAAACTCATTAAGGTCAAGCAACTCTACTAGAGATTAAGAAAGCTGAAAACAGAAATTCAATGCTTCCCACATCCATGGGGAGCCCTGCTGATTACCCTCTGAAGAGCAACCGTGGTTTATCAACACACAATTTACTACTTATTGGATAGTCTTGGTTCTTAATGGGTTTGAATATTCTGGGATACCCTTCTGAAGGATGGTCAGAAGAGAAAATTAAGGACAAAGTCCCTAGTCCTTGACCATGGCAGGTGCTCCAGCTTTGTACAAGCGTGTTATTGGAATTTGGATTTTGGCTTAAGGCAAGGTTTAACTCGGGATTGGGGAATAATTAGCTTTAAAAGAAAATGCTTCGTTAAGCTTGAAAAAGTAGTGTTTCAAAACTTGCCAGCTCTGATGTCTCTTTCAGCTTAACCAAATCTACTAAATTGGATATTTCTTTTGGGAAGGGTTTTTGTTGCGTCCGTTGTTTCCCACCCCCACGTTGGCAAAACAATTCAGAATTAGTTTCAGCCAAGAGAAATAGCTGGGCTTTGGAAGAAAAAGCTTTCTTCAACTCTTTTTGATCTAACAGCAGATATACACATTGTATCATCACCTTCTAGTGACTAATGAGTCTGAGGCACTGATTTCATTTCAATAGTGTGCAGAAAGAATAAGATGCCTACTGGTATGTTTTATTGTTTCTTGCAGAATTCCTGCAGAATTGCAGTTCATTGCCAGACTTGCATATTCATGGAGGTATGTGCTTATTTGCTGAGAAGTATCTTTATTCCTCACCATTAACAGCAATAATTAGTAGACCTTAAAGTAACAGTTTTTGATCCTGAAAGTTCAAGACCCACCTGAAAAATATCAGAAGGCTCTACCCCATCATCCAACGAACAATAATTATGACTGGCAACAAAGACAAGCAACTGTCTTGATATAACCAAGACATTTTCCAAGACAAGGAGCCCTGTGACCTACTGCAGCCTGCTCTGCCGTGCACTCTCTCCCAGCAGGTTTCTTGGAGCTCAATGAAGGAACAAGGTAAAACAAAATCCCACATAAATGAGAACTTTCTAACTATTTTCTCACAGGTCTTTTTGTTCACTCTAAGTTAACAGTTCAGTACTAGCCAGAGGTGCTTGCTTCACATGAGACTGACATTTAGACGCACCTACACATTGGAACATAAAGCAGCAACGTTAATTAGTTATTACTTTTACATCAGCTGCGAATATTAAACAACAGCAAAAAAAAGGTTAGCTACTCCTTTCAAATCAAGTTTCTTTTCTTTCCTCTTACTACTTATACTTCAGAAAGAAGGAGGTTATGGCAAAGAAATCACTCTTCCTCCTCCCTCCAAGAATTGAAAAAACCCCAAAAATTAAAAAAAAAAATTGTGCACGAACTTAAATTTCAATAAGCAATTATAACATTCATCTGGAGACTAGCAGGTTTAAACCTCCTTCCTTGAAGATCTGGATCTTCTACTCCACAAGTGCCCTTACACCACTGAGCTACAGGATATTCTAAGGGCAGCCTATTACACCAAAGCTACTCCTTGTGCCTAAAAACTACCTGCAGAAGCATATGCTGGAGCTGTAACATCCTCCTGTTTCCCCGCCACCAGTAAACTATACTAAGCATCAGCATATGGAGTTATTCTTGTTTGCTCACTTGCTCTCAATTAATACATAGCAAATATTTGCATAAAATATTTAAATATTCATTGGATCAGAAAAAGGCTCAATTGCTGGGTGCTTGGAGAATTTGCCACGGGCAGAAAAAGGGGAAGAGGAAAGAACTCAATTTCCAGGTTGTGCTAAAATGAGTATTTAAACTAAGCAGAATAGAAGAGCTCCAGTGGAAAGCAACTAACAAAAGACCTGGAAGGGCAGAAAACACATTTGATAAGCTTGAAATATTTCATGTCCCTGGAACACTACTGTAGCAATCCCGGTTTTCTATGGATATGCTAACACCTTCATCCAGGCAAGCTGACGACTTCATCCCAATAAGTAAATTAAAACACAAACAACAGACAGCTGTCAAAACACAAAAAACACAAATTGTCCCTCTGACATAAAGAGACCTGGAAATCATGCATAACCCACACGGAATTTGTGCCAAATCATCACAGCCAGTGAAAACTGATGGTAAATGCTATTCCATACAGACTTCCCACAATCAGATCAGAGAGCACACGTGTAATGGGGTGCTGAAATGACAACACAGAGGGAGTAAGAGATGAGTGAAACTGCAATTTTTAGTGCCCAATTTGATTTGTAGAGCCTTCCTGAATGAGTGAAGAAACATCATCTGAATCTCCCAATTTTGACAAAAGAAGAGGTATAAAATGAGAGCAAGAACACAGAGAATGAGAAATATGACTCCTCCAAGAGTGAAGTATTTTGGAAAAGAGAGCTAAATTATTTGGCTTACTAAAATCACATGGGGCAGGAGGGCAAATTCCTTTGGGAATGAGGACAGGAAATATACGTCACTCTGCAAAGTAAGGCCAAAGTGTATTTTGTACTCACTTTTCACTTCTGTCACTGCTTGTGGGGCAACTGTTCACTGCTCCGAGAGCTCCTGGGCAGCCAGGAGGCTTCTGCACGATGGAGCAGAACTGATCCACTGGGCAGTACTTAATGTACAGCCTCTTTATCATCACCAGAGCCGTGTTCAGAAGACACTTCACATCCTCACAGCGCTCCAGCCACTGGAGTGTTCATCTCCTGCATTCAAACCCTCAGGAGCAGCTGTGCTTACCACTCTGGCTACTCAGGATCTCTCAAACATACACATTACAAGTGTTTCTTCTGAGAAAGGTCACTGGCACTGCAGATGTGGAGGTGGATTCTCCCTTTCTGTAGGACAGCAACTCCTCAATCCAGGTACATATTTAGAGGAAAAACAAAGACACACAAAATCTGGCAGGAGGTAAGTTTAGTGTCTCTTTCACTCTCAAAATCCTTGTTATTCTATCAGGAGAATGCATCCATTAATGTTGCATTGAACAGTCACTGGTGCCCCAAGGAAGACTTTGAAAAAACATTCTATTTAAAGACAAGCCTGTTAATGTGTCATCTACAATATGCCTCTCTTACTCCTGGGAAATTTGCATGAAAACAGGATTGTTATGGCTCTGACATTCTTGTGTTCCTACTGTTTATTCTCACTGGAAGAGGCACACTACCCTGCCATCTCTGCAAACCCTGTGTCCCATCAAAAACAACAATAACAAAAATTTAAAAAAATTAAAAGGAGTTTTAAGTGTAACCCCACTGAATTTTCAGCTCATGTTCTTGAAATCCCAGTTTTAGTAGCAGGGAAGCTCACATGCCAAAGGAAACAGATGCTATAAAAGCCAATAAAAAACAAATAAACATAAATAAATAACATTTTGTCACCATTAGTGAAGGTTTGTGATTATGTGAGTATTCAATAGGAGCAAATACAATTCCAACAAGAAAAAAGCACCAACACAAAATACATCCAATGAAATTAAATGGGAAAGGCATGGATCAGAGCACTGGAACAGGTTGCCCAAAGACGCTGGGGAGTTGTCTTTTCTGGAGATGTGCAAAACCTGCCTGGATGAGAGCCTGTGCCTTAGGTGGACCTGCTTTAGCAGTGGGGTGAGACTAGACGATCTCCAGAGGTCCCTCCAACCCCAGAGCATTCTGTGATGAAATGCCAGTTCAAACAAGGATAATAGACTATAATTTTAAGCTGGTATTTCCCAGATACGCTTTTAAGTGTGCTGCCACACCAAACTCAAGTCTTTCTCTTCATGGAGGTGGAAGACAAAAGCACCAAGAGCATTTAAGGGGATTTAAGTTACAGGGGCAATGACAATTTCCTGGATGGTTCAGCACTAGTGGGAAGCTTCATTGCCTTTTTTTCAGTGCATTCCTATCTCATTTTCACTGTTACACATTCATTTCTCCACATTTTCACAGACATATATTCACAACAAAAAGGTTCACAGAAGGGTTTATTGTTTAAGACTTCATTTGAAACAGACTGATCTGCAACGTCAGTGCAGCTGCCTCATATGCAGCATCGCATTCTAAAAATCCTTTATGACATTTCTCTTTAGACATGAATCAGCAGACTAACAGATGTCTCATTCACACCATGTTTGAGTTTCAGTTTTACTAATGAAATTAATTTAGGGCCAAATTGCATCTTGAGTCGCACACAGAACTCTTGTTGACTTGCATGTCAGCCAAATACGTGCATGGGAGAAAGGAAGTCTGACCTTAATTTTAATTTGATCTTTGTAACAGATTGTTAATTTAAAGAGACAGATTGCGACGTCCCTTACTTGTGTTACATACTACCTTGCATCACAAATCATCCCACTGAAGACAGCATGATTTCTGGAGTGCCATACACTCCTAGGAGGGTGAAGGTCTCACAACCTGCCTCTTCCTAGTGCAGACTGTCTCTGAATCTTAAGATGCAGTAGACAGCTTTCCAAGCTCTTTTTCTCTTTGTACAAACAATTGTGCTGTCCCAGCAAGACCTGCTGCGTTGCTGCTGAGTTTCATCGTGCCGTGCTCAGTACAGGCAGCAGCTCTCAGAACAGGAGATGAGGAAACAGCAGGGAAGTTGCTCTTCCACGCAGGTTGTTCACGCAGTCTTTTGCGGGCAGATACAAGCTTGCCTGGGCCAGAGTCTGGGCAGCTGTGTTGGCCAAACTGGATTTCCTCACTTTAGCCAATAATCCACTGTGTTAACTGCATGATCACAGCTACCTGTTGGAGCTCAGGGCACAGCCACGTCTGTTGGAAGCAGAGCGTGAATTCACATCTGCCTGCAAATACGCTCCCTGCCCCTGACTGAAGTCATTTTGACAAACAGAGCTGTTCCACAAGAACCAAGCCTTTTTAATCTCCCAGTTTTCTCAAAGGAATGTCTGAACCATGCCCTGAGCAGATCTTTTAGTGAGTAAACTTTTTTTTAAAAAAGGTTAAAATCATAATGTGCTACAGCATCCAGCCTAACACTCCCTCCTTCCCTTCACCTCAAACACCTTCTGCAACTTGATGGAGAAGCAACTTCTGTGCAAGTGACACTACATTAAAAAACCCCCAAGCTACTGTTGGCACAATGTTCAAGAGTTTCCACTCGCATGACTTCAATTCCCAATCACATTCTGTTTCACAGTGCTCCAGGAACACATCCACATTTCTCAGTCCCATACTGTCTCTAGCAGTGAGTGATGTTTACTTGGAATCGAGATAAATTTTTAATTATTTTTGTTTCTGAAACTTTTGACTTCACAGTTAACTCTAAGGACCCAGTCATACAACTACTGGTCATGTTCCAACCAAGTGAAAACAAGGATCCTTAACAAAGCAGGTTATAACAAGAGCTGAGGACAATTTCTTACTTGAAAAATAAGCACCTGGAGGGCAGTGGGCTGTAACTGTTGATAGGGCTAAAGATAGTCAGTAGTTAAAAGTACAAGGTCAGTGAACTCCATGCATTCAGCATCTTAAGCCTGTAACTTTCTCAGGAATACCAATGCTTTTTTTACTTAGGGCTGTCAACCAGATGTTACTTCTACACTTTCACAGCAGGTCTGCTCTCCCCATGTTTGCTTCCCACTTAGTTAATGGCCAATGTTAAGTCAGAGCAGAGAGATCCATCCCCTGTTCTGGTAAACTACATAAAGACTTGTACCAAAAATCTAATACTGATACGAGCAACATTTC
Source organism: Empidonax traillii (assembly GCF_003031625.1). Taxonomy (NCBI): domain Eukaryota; kingdom Metazoa; phylum Chordata; class Aves; order Passeriformes; family Tyrannidae; genus Empidonax; species Empidonax traillii. The sequence continues at coordinate 1,920,325 of NW_020955297.1, read as the reverse complement.
AAAAAGTGATTGTTCATTCACTTACTCAGCAGCTTAGGCTGGTTCAATAGCATTTCTCTGGCCACCTTCAGTTATTCTCTCTGCCTGCAGAGATCACTGAACCATATCACTGCTCCCTTTTCCATAACATTCTGAGGCTGAATTCAACTATGACTATAGGATAAATAGCAAGAAATCAGCAATAGCACCTTGAATTTGCTGTTGGGTTATCTATTTCACCAGCAGACCCATTCCTGGGTGGTTACATAGTTAAAAATGCAGAACGTATTTTATGTCATTTGCCTTCCAGTTACTTTGTGAGAGGCTATTTCTGTAAGAAAATCTTGTTTATCTTTTAAGAAAATTCTTCCTCATGGCACAGTACAATATGGGAATCCATGCTTTAGTAGCCTCTTGAGAAATTCAAGAATACCCAACTAGAAGAAGAAAAATATACAAGAAATCTCAGGAACAAAAAGTTTAAACAGGTTGGCACAAAAATTGCTACAGAGTCTCACACGTGCCCAGTTTTCCTCGTGGTTTTGTTCCACCTTTTCTAACCCCAATTACCTTTCATACACTGTAACCTTAACTTCAGTTCCATATCCTATTTCCCATTACATTTTGAATTGTTACATTTATATTTAAAATCAGTCTCAAATACTTCCAACATATATTAATGACCTCTAAATAATGTAGGAGGCATTCGGAGCATAAGGTGTGCCCTGCCAGATACTCCAGAGCTCTTTGACAGAAGGTCAAGACTTTGGATGGTCTAACCAGGTAATACCTCAACATCTTCTTTTCCTTGGCCTGTGTCAGTTCATAAGTGGGTCAACCTCTGTCTTTGCTTTTGCACTTTTAAATACCCTGAAATAGCTTTCATATAATTCTGAATAAAAGGAGCTGAGAGTATTGCTGTTTTCTGAGCTGCACCTGGGCAGGCTCAACAACATATCCCATTACAAGTCAGTGGCTGATACCACATATCTGTAACTTGCTTGGACTTCACAAGAGCTCAGACATTTGTGCATATCACAGAAAAGTGTAAAGTCCAAGCAGAGTCTTCATGAAAAAACACACAGAGTTGCACACGGATGCCTGTACATGCCTAGATAAAGGAGAACCCTTTGATTGCACTGAAGCCTGAGCTCTGTACAGAGCAGGGAAAAAAAGATTTTTCTTTAAGAACTACAAGAGAAACAAAGACTGTATTTTAGACTTCAGCCATTTTTATGGACATCACAAGCAAATAAATAAAGAAAGAAAAAAACATTAACCAGTGATCTATCTGAAACAAAACTCTTCACATGATCTGCACCAAACCTTCACCCAAGTCCGTTCTGCCATGAATGGGTAACATTCCAAATGCACTGTCTGGGGTTTAGCACATGGCTAAAAGCCCTTAGTTGGGTGGAGGGAAGTAGTAATCACACAGCAAAAAGCTCTGAGTCCTAAGCACAGGCCTGTCTAAAGCACAAAGAGCTCAGTACAACACGACTGCAGAGATGCACAAGATGTGCCATATCGAAGTTTCCCATGTTATGTAACGATCAACAAACTCCTTCTCTCACCTATTTTTCAATACGTGCTGCACATAAACTACAGTTGGCTCTGCCCAGTAATTGCTGTTTATCACTGCTGATTTCTAGCCCAGGAGTTTGATCTTTATCATCAGCGAGAGAGCAGAGGTGGCTGGAAGACGGCTTCCTCTCAAAACATCACAAGGTGCTTCTGCTGAGGGGGTTGTAGGGAAGGAGACAAGTGGTTGTGATTGCAGGGGGTTGGTAAGTCCCCAGTGGGAGAAGGTGGGTCGTGTGCCACCAGATTCGCTCAAAAACCACAAGCAGAGCTTTATGGCCACAGTGAGAGCTAACGGGTTGGTCTGTATTTAATAAATATTTGAGACACAGCTTGGTTCTTGACATTTTTCCATATGCATAAAACCCAAGAGTTTATAAAAAGACACTGGGATTGTTAGCCATGCTGCTTCCCCAAGCCAACAGCAGGGAACATGTCCCCATTTTCCAATGTATCCATAATGCATGAAAAGCTGTAAAAGCCAGAATAGACGTTGCTGCGTTATAAGCTCTAAGCTATAACACACCAGATTTGTCTGTGAAGTTCCATACGTATCCTGTAAACTGTTCTAAAATGTGCACAATAAAAGTTAAATTTTCATTTACAGTTTAATTTTGTCAACAAACCGTGATTTACTACACCTATCTGTCAAAGACTACACTGCTCCCTTTCAACTATTACAGGAAATAAAATATAAACTTCTAATTAACTTTGTCATATGAATAAGAGTTGTTCTAAAACTTCTCTCTTCAAAGTACTGAGATTTAAAGTAATAAATATTCCTTCAGAAGTAGGCCAGTTTGAATTTAATATGCACCAAATAAATATTCCCTCAATTAGATGCAAGCAAGTAAAAAGCTTTATGTTATGGCTTATAGCAATTTCAGATAAAGAGCTTGTGTGATGGAGTGAATCCAGTTACAAAATGATTGCAGTAGCGCAACGTATTTTTAGCACAGGATAGCACTCATCTCAAAAATAATTCTGAGAATTTTTGTGATTTTCAGATCACACTGTGTTTTCAGCAAGGCTACCATGCTTAACAGACTTCACAAATTACTCCTAGAAATTAATAAGGCAAGTTCAGGATCCTTGTAATGAATCATGTAAGTTCTTATTTGGCAGAACTACACCCTTCTTCTCTTTGAGCAGGAACAAACATCCAAGCTGTACCAAAGAGAAAAAAAAAAATTAAGTCACCCATTACTGTGCTAAAATTTCTACATTATCATTACTTTCACGTTCCAAAGAAAATTTCAACTCATCAGTTTGACTGAAATTTAAATCTCCTTTCAAGACTAGAGAACTGTTGTTACTAGTGCAGAACAGAGTATCACTGACTTTTTTTATTAAAAAAATGCAAGTTCAAAGAATATTTATGAAATAATCTAAAAAAAAAAAAAAAAAAAAAAAGGCATACAATCCATAACTGAATCTCACACTTTTCCCATATCAATCACTGTGAAAACTCCCTTCTGTGATTACATCTCAGAGCTAAACACTGACTACAGCATGTCAGATACCATTTGGACTAAGTTTGCTTCTAGAAAACACGACCAACTATTTTTTGATCTGGACTGTTGTAGCTCTGTAAATAAAAAAGCACTTTTTCAAGGGTTCACACATGCCCTATTTTACATATACCCCCAGGTCAGCCAAACTGCACTTACACAGGGCAACTGCAGGTATTGATACACAGCACGGCTAGACTTGGCAGGGTCTGCTACAAGGCACTGATTAAGCAATGGTTCCACTAAGTCTTGTCACCAAATCCACAGACATTGCCAAAAATGAGATCCGAGCTGGAAAAAGTGTCTACATGAGGACAGAGGCAGTGACAAAATCCTCCAAAGGTCAATCATGATCTCTTCTAGAACGGGGAATCGTTCAAGAGAACAGTGACTATTTCAAGCCATAAAAGTCAATATTCAGCTTGCTGACTTCAGCAATGATACATTCATTTTTCTACGAAAAGAGCTCACACAGTCCTCAGCCAACAGAGCCTTTGACAGACAGTCGCTGCAGGGAGCAACTGGGCAGTTATTCCCAGCCAATACCTTAAATGCTGTGGGAGACAAAACATCTGGACAGACTCGACTGATCAAAAAGACAGGCGAAAACATACTGCACCTCTTTGTTTTCCTTTATTTTTCTCCCAGGTCTGTTATGCAGACTCAGATCATCTCCTCCCTGCCAGAGCTGGTACCAGCTTTGCACATTTGGGATGTGGCACTGAGACCTTCAATTGAGTATCTACAAACGTGCATTGCTGACTGTCAAAGCATCCCTTGGGTTTTATTTTGGTTCTGCTTTCAAAACAATCATATGAGGACTGAAAGATAATCAGTGCTCTACATAGTAAAGTATTCTATCAAATGAGTACTAATACTCTGCTTCTCCTACAGCAGTTTAGAGAGAATCATTGTTATGTGAACTGGAAGGGGAGGAACACCACACACAACACACCAACCAAGAAATCTGAACACATGATTACAAGTTTACCTGTAATAAACCCAGGAATAATTTCATTTAGTACTTTCAGTCCCTTATTACAATCAGGAACGGGTTTGTAACTTACGCAGGGACTGCTGAGCCCTGCACTTCTCTGCTGAATTATAGCAGGTACTGTGATCCTGGACAGTGGGGACCATTACAGTCACCCCAAGCTTACACATGTATCACTCTTGGTAAAGAACCCTAAAGCACACAGTTACTCACCCCTTACTTCTAAAGTATCAAATTTATTCCTCCTGCAGGATCTTCCTGAATTCACAGTTAGTGTTGTTTTTCAAACATCAAAAAACTTTCTGACACAGCATCTAGTGCTGGGTTTGAACGTGTCAGTGGAACAGCTGAAGTGAAAATGACAAGTGGCTTCAGTATTCCTTTAGACCAGGGCTTATGGGTAGAGGCAGAAGATGAATTTCTGGCAATGCTTTTCAGTCCCTTCACAGCCCTTTGTTCTGGGGGATCATTGCCTGTTATTAGCCTAAATCAAGAAATCCAGGTTTGTCTCATTTACTTTTAAATGATTTAAAATTCATCTTCTAAATGGAGTATAGTCTGCTGTGATTCAGAGCTGCAAGTCTACATCTCTGACAGTAAGAAAGATATGACACAAAGTTCAATCTTAGTCCTGCTCATAGCTTCACTTTTCGTAAATTATTTACCATCTGTTCACAGTACTGTCTATTTAGACGAAGATGATTCAGCCATCCCTGCCAGGAGTTACAAGTGGAGAAGTTGTACCAAGAAGTCAGACTGATTTCCACTTCCAGTATTACTGCTTTGTGGGTGATGCCAGCAAATATAGATGCCATGCATTTTCCAAACACTTTCCTGAACCTTGATTGAGGCAACAGTCGGCAATTTGTCTGTCTGTCAGCCCGGTTCACTGAGCAGCACGGTACTCACAGGTCCTTCAAGAGAGACTCAGAGAGCACACAGGAAGGGGACCTGAGCAGATGAATGCAGGGAGGTCACAAATTAACACATAGGGAGCCGCAGAGAAGGCGGCACAAAGATGCCTCACGAAACATCTGACGAGCAAGTGGCAGAGCAGAAGTGACAGGAGACCTCAGAAAGCCGAGCAAGTGACGCTAAATGGAGAGGGTCACAGTGGTGGATAGCTTTCAAGACTGACAAAATGTATCCATCATATACAGTAACTGGATGGGGAGTTTACAAGGTATTTCAAAAAAAAAAAAAAAAAAAGAAAAGAAAATAAAAAAAAGAGGAATTTCATGGTTAGTAGAAGTGTTTTGGCTCGACCAACACCAGTAAATGACTATGACTGAAAAGACAGATTTACTTAATATATATTAATCAGGACAGGTTAACAGAGAGATGCCTGAACAAGTAAACACCCTGGAGAGATGGAGAAAATTTAGAATAACCTGTCTGGTGTGGTCCTGAGCCAAATGAGATGCTGAAGTTTCTGTAACACTCTGTTTGCATCTGAGAAGACATTTGTGAGGTATTTTATAGAAACAAGCCGATACACACGATCGAAAAGCAGAGGCTTAGCAGTGAACAGAGAGACACTTTTACAAATCATCTGCATAGAGATATGAAAGCCTCAGTTACCATTGATTCAGCTGTGAATTGAAGAAATTGCCTGAAGATCAAGGTGAAGAGCAAAGGGGACAAGAACAAAGCCTTAAGAAATAACGTCTTTTCCCACCCAAATCGTTGGGGAAAGCAGAAATTGAAAACAGCAGCATCTCATATAAGATGAGAAGTGTGAAGGACTGAACACTTGGCCATTTAAAGCGAGCCTATTATGATTTTTATTACAACTGTCAATGGCAACAGCTGTCCTTTCTGTCCTCAAAAAAATCCCCACACCAAACATAGCCTAAACAGCTGACCTCTAACCACTCAAAACACCTCCTGGAGGCACTCTGCAGCTTTAGAATGCACCATCTCCCTCCCTTTTGCCTAGTTATAGTACGTTATTACTAATCCCACTATTACTAATCCCATGTAGAGAGCACAACAACAGCAGCTCAGAGGCTGATAAAAGAAGATAACATATATCCCCTCAAACACAGCATCATTTTCTCAGGGATTTGTGCTTATTTATTTGTATCCTCATGCTACTTGGGAGATGGCTTCATGTGCCGGGTACTGCAGATCTGAATTCTGTGCTAAAGAGTGTCCATCGATTGTTGCAAGCTTTTACATTTAGATAAGCATGCTTTAGGTGTGTTCTTCCATCTATTAATTAACTGAGGAGACAGCAGAGAACAATGCTCAACAAAGGCACATTATCCTGTCCACACAGGATGGCAGTTGTCACCACCACTGCAGGTTTTCTACAGATAATGAATCGTACTAATGCAAGGAATCATTCCAATTCCAGATATGCAAACCAGCCTCTTACAGGTCTTCTGAATTCCTACTGCCAAATGCAAACACACACACACACACACACTCCCTCTCTCAAAATACCAACACAAAAGCGTATTGGGAATCTACAAGCACACAAAAAAACTGACAAGTTGCAAAGCTGCAATTGCATAGAAAAATAGGACATGAATAACTGCTGCATATTCTAAATTCCTTTGGGACTCTGCAAAAAAAACCCAATGAGAAATATATATAAACCTAAGGATTTCTACCATGGCACAGAACAAGTAGCACTCTACCAGCAAAAAAATTAAGCTTACATTTTAACAGTCCTGCCAGAAACAAAGTACAAAGGATATTCTTTCCTCATAATAAAAAACCCAAACAAACAAAAAAGTTGAAAGAGACACTGAAAGTACAGATACCAGAGAAAATTCTTCTTGCCTGCCACAGGCAAGAAACAAGTATCCATGTAAAAAGGAAAAGCCAGTAAAAACATGTATGTATTGACAGTAGTTCCTGATTTAGGGAAAATAAAGCTGCAGTATTAACCACAATTATGCCTTGACTTAGTGGCCTGTTGCCACCCAGATCCCATCGACTGAGCAGCACAAAAGAAAGTTGGCTTGATATGAGATGCTGTTCTCATTTATGAAATGCTGATATCAGTACCAAAGTTAATAACAATGAGCTATGGATGATGAGATTCAATTTTGCTTATGTGGTACCCAAGCTGTGCCAGGTTCATTCTAATGTACAGATAAAGCTATTTCCTGTCTCCATCAGTGCACAATCCAGAAACTGCATGTCCAGTGTGGGAAAAAACCACATGAAACTATGTAGTTTCTTATTCACACACCATGTGAGATGCTCTGAGATAACCCACCAGGGCTTTAGAGGTTCCTGCAGAAGGACCTGGGGAACCCACAGGTCCAATAGATCATCTGCTGACCCTTGGAGGTTGTCTCAAATGCCCCACAATATTTCAAAAGGTCCTATCTGTGCTTATGCAGCAGGAATGTGCCCAGACTACTGAATTTACTGTGTTCACATGGGTTAAGACTAACTTTCCAGAGCAGATAAAAACAGACTAGAGAGCAGCCCCTCCACTTCCAGCCAAAAGAAGTTGGGAGCCAAATTCCTCTGTTGTTAACAGCACCTAAGAAAGCCCAGGTGATGAGAAGGTTTCAGTTGTTACAAACTCCCAGCTGAGACTGCACCCTCCACATCTCTTCGGATGCTGATGCCAGCGTTATCTACCGCTTACATCTTCAGGAAGTTCCTCAACAGAATTGGCTCAATCAGTGTTCAGCAAGGATGTGTGTGTAGGAGGGGTGTGGTTATCCTATTTTTAGTGTACAGAGAGCCATTTCTGGGGGTTTTGTTGTTTGATTTTGTTTTTCTTTTAAGCTATAATCATCTTTAGAAGATATCAAACACACAAAAAGAGCTGGCAAGAGTATTTACCCTTGCATTAAAGCAATGCCCCAGGGCACACTCCTAAGCTCAGAGCCCCGCTGCGCAAGGTGCAGGAGGAACAGCAAGCGACACGACTTCCCTTCCAGGAATTCACTGGTTCCTGGCCGAGACAGGTCACAACCCACAAGGAAGACAGGACAAGCTGGAGACTAAACATGCAGAAGGGGCAATAAGTATTGGGAGGAGGAGGAGGAAACAGTAAGGTGAACAGCATCTAACAAAAGAATAAAATAAATACCAAGAAAAAGTCATAGTAGTGCGCGCTCAAATCTATTTCTGATCTTGTTCAAAGGATGACAAATATTCTCAAGGGAAGTAACAGTTCCTGGCACCACACCCACACATCACTACGCTAAAGCTTTAGCATTTTCTGACTGCTCAAATCAATTCAAGTTTTAAAGAAGCACAACCTGGAAAATTCAAAACACGAGTTGGAAGATTCTGCCCCTATTTGTGCTCCAGCTCCCATTTGCAGTCCCAGCCAATTCTCACGTGGCACAAGACAAGCCAGCAGGGAAGAGCACAGACCTGGCTGAACAGAGTGTTGTGGTTGGAACTCAGGGTAAAAAGGAGAGCTTATGACCTTTGAAAGTAGGGGCAGGCAACTCAGAATGTACACAAGAATATCATGAGGTTATGCAGGGAGAAAAATCAGAAAGGTCAAAGCCCAAGTAGAACTCAATCAGGCTACTGCCATAATAGACAAAAAATAGTTCCTATAAGTACATTCTACAAATACGACTCTAAATGGACAGACTACAAAGAACATTAAATGAAACAGCGTGCCTAAACTGTACATAAACATTGGACTCTTATGTTTTGTAGTGCTGTTTTAAACAATAGCACTGACAATAACAAAACGTTTTATGGCTAAGGAACCATCTAATGCCAGTGGCACCCTTTGGTATCAAGGCAGGCAGGTTTCAAAAGTTCAGCTTGACTTTTTTTGCAGTAACCAGGCAACAACCACTTGTACTACAAACTGACCCACCAGCCCGGCCTATTTCACCGGCCACAGGGCAGAAGTTTTCAGTTATCACACCTCACATCAATGTCTGTCCAAGTGCAGCACTTTGTAAAGCTCTGACTGAAGACAGTAGGACCCAGGTCCATCCACAGCTGAACTTCCCATGTATGAAGTCTCCCTTTCTGTATGAAAATCGAGCTGCTCCACCCTTCTCCAGTGCCTCCCTTTAGCAGGAGGCAACACTTTGAACCCAGTGTTGGGCCCTTTTTACACAGGGATGGGAGAGGAAAAAGCAAAAGAAGGTAGGCAAGAAAGCGCTCACAGGAGGCACACTCCTTGACCTGCCATGGACACCCACTGCTCACCAGAACGAGGCCAATGATTCCCACGACAAAGCAGGGTTTTCTCATCTCTGCCAGCCATTCCACTAAACACAGCAATCCAGTCCACAGAACCACGTTACACAGCATTTGCTAAGAATTTGCTGTTGTATTTCACTTAGATGTACCATTTCTAATGATAACTACGTAAGAGGACAGTCAGGGGGAATTCAGAGTGGATACACTGAAAGCCACTGCTCAAAAAACACACATTAAAATCATTATCATAATCAGAGAGGTGCATAGCACTGGTTTCAGTAGTGCTCCACCTGCACAGATGAAGCAGACTAAGTGCCTGTCTCTAGTTCCATCTATTCTCATCTGAAAAACAGAAGTAAATTTCCAATCTAAAGAAACAAAAATACTCTTGCATCCTGAAGAGGATGGAGAGAACTTAATGCCGCAAAACAGAATGAATTAACTTGAATTTTATACTCTGTAACTTGCATGTAAATAAAGCTAACTTTATTATGGCTCTTGTGTTAGCACCCAGGCTCTGAATACTTCATCATGGAGGAAAATGGAAACAACTTAAAAATCCCATGCACATGATAATAAGGCTTTGCAACGTACTCAAAGAATACATATTCACAGATTTACACTCCTTGTTGAAAAACTGGATACGAAGCTGGAACAACTCAGAATTAAGCCTCAAGTTTTATGTAGAAAAGAAAATCCTCATTCTTGTTGGATTTCTGGGTTGAGCTTGTTGTTTGTTTAAAGGTAGAACTATACTAAAGAACTTGAATTCCTATTAATACAGCTATTACTGATCTAAATTTCTCTATTATCACTCTTGCTCCAAAATCATGTTGAGATAGTTTGTTGAGAGACACAGGCAGAACTACAGTACTAACACTGGATGGGACAGAATATCCTCGCCTTCCTTTGGTTGCCCAGCAGAGTTCCTTCTCAGGTGGGTCACTTGCTCCACTGAGCTACAAAATAAAGCCCTTTTACTTCACATTAGAAATACGAGTAAGATCTGCAAAAATAATTCAAAACTAGGTCCTTGAGTGTTTCCCATTCTGGCGACATGCCTTTTTGCAGCAATTAAATATATAAACAAACAGTATTCCTCTAAAACAAAATAATTAAGAAGTCTAGGCATGATATTTTTTTGTTTTCCCAATCACACAAACAGACTTCAAAAAACATACGGTATCTACAAGCAAGACACTGGGGGGAGATTTTTTGTTTGTTTCTTAGTTTCTCCTACATTCTTACTTTCCATGCTCTAATTTTCATTGCTTATTATTTCAACTTCAAACTTTGTGCTTATGCTGTCAGTAACTTAGGGAGCAGCAAGATATTTCTAGCTCCACACTAAACAACTCCTTCTATAACTAAATGGTCAGATTTTTCAAGCACACTTTACCTAACTTGAAAATAACCATTTTTACTTTGGGAAAGCAGCCTAAACTTGTAACTAGATTCCCTGCTGGGCTAATGTATTCCATATGGAAGCCCATACTACCCAAGTTCACGGTCAGTAGTACAAGAACTCTCTACTCCAGAGCTGCAGTGTCAACACCTGCACATCCTGCAATCCAGATTTCCGTGTAGCACCAGAGCTTCTTGAAGGAGCTGCAGGACTCTGAGCACATTTGCACAACAGCCCCTGAACTTTTCAGAAAGCACCTCTATTAACAACACAATGCTTTCGTGTTTCTGGAACTAACACAGTTTTGGATTCCAGCTTAAGTAGCAGCTCAAGAACTGAAAGAAAATGACGCATTTTGTTAAAAGTGAGAAATGTGTTGCTGCTGGCACTTCTCTGGAATCTCTGCTCCACGCTGGCTTTGGCCAACGCCAACCGAGATTCCAGATGGGCTGCTGAGTGTTTTTGGTTTTTAAAAAACATGGCAGCCAATGCACCCATCTGGCTGCATATAGAAGTGATGTAGGAAAAGAGATCAAGCTCTACCACTGTAATTGAGATTGATAAATCAGGCGCTAAAATTGTGCACAGCAGGGAAGAAATATAAATGTATATACAGACAGGAGAGCAAGTACAATTTATCTGCATCATTAGAGCGAGCATTACCATTGAGTGACTGCCACCATGTTCCACACACAGAGAAACTTTCCACTGCTGAATCACTGTGAATTTTTAAAATGTTTGTTCTGGTATTCTAATAGAGTTTTCAGCGAAGATTAGAAGCTTAGATGTGCAAACCTGCCACACAAATATAAAGAAGCAAGCAGTACAGGTTCCCAAATTTATGCTCCAAGGGAAGTCAGAGGTCAGATTACCCAGGCACCTTGCATTATTTTCAACAGTGCTAAGTTAATAGAAGATTTTTTTGTTTTATTTTTGAGCCAGCTTACATTTACTTGCAGCAATAAGTAATCTCAAAAATCACACAACAGTAGAAAGCCCAGCAGGCCTTGACAAAAGTACATTAACTCAATGGCACAGCAGATGAAAGCAAAGACCTCAACTTATTTAGCTTTGGATCCACTGCAGTAATTCTCAAGTATGGCCAGTTACTTCTCATATGTGGCCACAACCAGACAAAAAAGATGGAGCATATTTTGCCATTAACACAGCCTTTATGTACTCTTTATTGTAAATGTCACTGGTCTCTGACCTTCAATTTTGACAATACTTGATAGTCTGAGGGAGGTGAGATTGAGGCTGTTGTTAGTTTAACAGGAAAATATCTATTCTCAGTTGCAAATACCAAACCTGTTATCTTTCAAAGAATTGCCTTAAAAAAACCCGCTTTGGTTTTGTTATTTTTATTCCTTTGAATTTAATAGGCACAAGTATAATTCTCTTCTCACAATGCTGATTTAGTTACCTCAGCAGAGCAACTTCTAATTTACAATGGCATACGCAGGAGGCAAGTGAGAATGACAGAACTCTCGGGAGGAGCACTGATTAGGCAGACTCTTTTGGAGGTCTCTGTGTCTCCAAGTTCACCGTCAAGGCGTGTGACCACCAGAGTGTCACATTCCTTCAGCTGCCACACAGAACAATTGCAAAGAGACACTTTAACTTACGTGCCTTGCTTTGCTTTCTCCTTTGCCTGAACAGTTCATTGCAACATTAATAGAAGGGGGGAAAAAAAAAAGTCATAGCAACCAAGACATGGAAGGAAAAAGCCCAGGCATATTGAAGTCAGTGGGCGTTCTGCCATCCAGAATGCTGGAGCCAGGATTTCATGCATTGTCTCATTCTATTAATAATACGTAACAATGAATACAGATGCACCCAAAAGGACATATCACTCAAACTCTTAGATCACTGGCATCTTCTAAACAGCCAGCCAGATGTTCCCAGAAGCACATGTCCTTTGCATCCTAAAGAACAGAACCATTTCAAGAGGCACCCACTGAAGCATTAACAAAGCAAGGCTCTGGACATAACTTCTACCAAGGATCCTGTGGTTTTAGCTCACTGAAATGGCAGTTTTCTTGGAAGCCTCATGTGCTGCAATACAAGGGAGATTCGTGCCTATCAGTAGAGATTTTTCTCCTCTTTACAGCTTTTAACAAAGCACCAAGAAGTAAATTAAATTCTGCTTTCATTTAAAGCAAAAACAAAACTTCCTTTTTATGCTACAGTTGCATCTAATAAACACTTAATGACTGAAAGTAATATACTACTTTCCTAGAACCATTGAAATTATAAGATAGACAAATACTTGAGTGAAAAGTAAAAGTGACAGTATGATCAATCCCAGCTGGGAATCCTGCTTTATAATTCAAGGACTTTTGTTTGCTATTTCAAGTACCTGAAACAGCACAGCAATTACCTGACCCTGCTCCATCTGCACCTGCCTCACCCCAGAGCTCAGGAAGGCACCAAGGAACAAAGATCCAGCCCAGTTGTTAAACAGAGCTCTTTATGTATTTTTTTTTCTTTTAAACAGTATTGCTTGCTAACTAGGATTCAAGACTACTAAATATAGACTGTTGCTCTATAAACAAAGACAAAGCAACGTTGAGTCTACTGTCATTCTGTCAACTGCAAACATCCTGCTTAGTTCGGACTGTCAGACCCAGAACTGTAGCAGCAGCAGCATTTAAGTCACATTAACAGCCTTCTCAGTGCTCCTCCAGGCAAAGAGACAACATTGGAACCTACTGTACTCCGTCAGCTAATTCTTTTCAATGTTAATAATATGTTAATACACTTGATCTTCTGCTAGGTCAGGGCACTAACAATCTCTTGTAGGTAGACATTATTTCTAGGAATTTCAGCAGATTTTTGTAAAGCATATTTCAGTATCAATATTTATCCAAGAAGAAAATTGAATCAATCTGGCATCTGTCTGCCTTCTCCACTTTGAGGTCACAAATGGATATACAGAGATGTAGAATTTTTTTTTTAATTGATTTTTAAATTTCAATAAGCCTTAGCTGCTCCTTTGTAAAGCCACCAGACAATGAACAGTGGTTCAAAGGTGAACAAGTAACTTTAAATGAAACTGGTCCAGAAATAATGGATTTCTGCTTCACATCATTGCTTTCACTGCACAGATGTAATACTACATATATATAAATAAATAACACGGCTAAAGGTTTCTGCTCCACAGAGATCACCCAAGAAATCTCTGCGGGCATTAGGAACTCCCTGCAGTGGCTGCAAACATCTTTGCGGGTTCTACATGAAACAAAACCAACAGAAAATGTGCTGAGGCACAGTAATTACACCTGTAGCCTCGCTCCCCTCCCCGCCGTGCATGGCAGGGGCAGGAGCACAGCAGCTCATGAGGGAAGAAACGCTTCCCTACCTCCTGTGATCACCTTGTACCACTGACAACACTCCACTCACATGGGAGATACCTGGAGGATTTTGCGTCACGTGAGACAAGCGCCCTTATCACTGAAAATATGTGTTAAAAGGCTAAGAACTAAAAAGAGCATGAAGTATTTGAGGCAAGTAAGTCTATGTAGGCTTAAATGTTATGGCAACACCGGGCAGAGTCTGATCCGATTTTGACAATTTCGAAGTCCTGGACTTTCCCTGGAAGAGCCCAGTTTTCACCTTCTCTGAATGTATAAGCTTTACACACGTGTGAAAGTTCGCCAAGTCTTGTTTTACAGTATATTAATAATGTTTCTTTCTGAGGCTCAGACACAGAGGAACTGGTTTCAGTTTCATCACACAGCACTGCTATTATAAGCTAAAATTACAAGTTATACCAGAGAAGAAAAATACATATTTTTCCACAATATCCTGCAGATTTTAGATGTATTTATGTACATGAAAGATGATCAAATTTATTAGCAGTTGGTGTACTACTCAGGCTTTCAATAGAGCTTGATTTCACAATATTTTTACAGATTGAAAGCTAAAGAGCCAGAGGCAAAATAAGCACATATCAGACAACTGGGTCCACTCTAGTCTGATAGCAGGCCATTTCACTGTAATAAGAAATAGAAATACGAAAAACTGTTTTAAAGGTAAGATCTAGCAATATCTAGCTCATGCACTTAAAAAGAACAACATTTAGCTGAAATGCATAATGACGAATTCATCCACTGGACATACAGAAAACACAAGACTTAACACACATCAAGTCCTTTATGTGATTTTTCTTCAGCTAAGGCTACTGAAGCCATGTATCAAACCATTCACTTACATTTCTCAGGACACTCCCATATGAAGGGGACTAAACTGTATATTAAATACAGTTACAAGTCAGAAAAGAACCATCAGTTTTACAGCACAGGTTTTGCTCACATAAAATTCGTTTATTCACGCACACACACACAAACTGAACAATTAAAGCTACCAACGCCACTTATAAATTCTGCTATTCATCATCCCAAATGTTACATTTGGGAACTGGGGGAGGAAGGAGCCTACAACGAGTCAGATTTAATCATAACATCTGCCAAGAACTCCCAACCTTCGATTTCGTTCCAACGAGAAGTAACCTTTAAGAAGAACACACAAAAAAAGCTACACTCTGTTCAACAAAACCCACTTGAAATACTTAATGTCAAAGCACTGATAAATTTAAGAGAAAAGGTTGGATGTTTCAGTAGCTGCATAAGGCAGTTGAACCAAGTTGCAGATTTACAGTGTCTGCCCAGAGCTGGGGGATGTAGCATTAAGGAGGCTCAATCAAACGTGCTGCTTAAATCCAAGCAAGCTTTGATTTATATTAATTCCTTCTGATTTAAAAGATTCTGTGTCCATCTGAGACCTCCCAGTGCACTAACTGTCTGACTCACCAGGGAGACACAGCACAAGCTGTGAGGCTGCCATGGTGGGGATGGTTATCCTCAAGCTACATAAACCTTGGGAAACCTGTCAATAATCCAGCCCCAGACACCAGTTGGGTGCTATCAAGGAAATCAATGCAGGGTCAGAAAGAAATGAGTCCAGCAGGAGTACAGAACGCTGGTGACGCAGGTGGCTCTGGCTGTGCTGACGCTTATCACAGGCTTTCCCATCCCCGCCCTGCAACCAGGAGGGGAAAAAAAAGGCAAAATAGAAGTTCTGCACTTTGGATTGTTCATGGAGAAAAGGGGAGGAAATGGGTTTAAAATCACAGAGGAAGGAAAGGTCTGCAAACCCAGGAGAACATTTTTTTCTCACTTGCAAAAACCACACAAAGCTGGAAGCGCACAGTTCAAAAGAGTCATTGCAGTTTGAGCCCCTCAAGCTTCCTTGCACCCCACTGGAAAGGGACAATTCCTTAACTGAAGCCTTCAGCAACACAGAGCCTCCATAAACTAGTGAAGTTCCTACTTGGAGTATATCAGAATACAGTGTAAATATGAATTAACAAACAGATGGGCAAGTAACTCCAATACAGTAACTTAGATGGCAACACAGTCCCATCTTCCATTCCCTCAAGCCAGATGAGGTCTCCTGTAGCCACCAACAAATTCAAGGTCAAACACCTTCAAAACCAGGCACATGCAAACGTAATACCACCTACATTTGGAGGCTGATCGAGAACTGCTAATGAAGCTAATCCACATTCATCTCCAAAAGAATTTACAGGTTTCCCCCCCACCCCCCATCATCATGTTACACTTCCAGTTTAATTTTGTTTCAACAATATGCTTCACAGACTAAGATATTACACTTAACATTTGACACTAATGTGTTCTAACAAAGTTGACGCATTAAAAGGATTACACATTTGCAGATTACTGAGCAGGTTCTTCCTGGATGTCTGCCGAAAAAATCCAGCAAATGTTCTGGCTCTAGGCTCTCCCGGTTACACCCAGCATTCATCCTGATGGGGTAGTGTAATCGGTTTGCATGCCACCGAAGGATCTGAGGCAAGCAGTTGGGCTGCCTTCAGGAGAACCAAGCAGAGCCATAGAACCTGAATAAATTAAAAAGAAGGTTAAACATCAGCTAATTCTCCTCACAACACACTGCTGTTTATTCTGGTGCTTTGTCAATTTAGTAATCCAGCAAAACCGTATATATGACTGTTATCTTGTATGTGCAAGCAAGAGATTATTACGAGGAAAAGGAATTTAAATTGTCTCTAATAACAAACCTTGAACATTTGGAAAGAAGAGAGAAAGGAAGAAAGGGGAAAGTTACCAGATAAATTTGGGTTGCAAAACTGAAATAAATATTTTGTTTGCTCAGTTTATTTTTAAGCAGTAGAAATTCACATGTTCTGCAGCCATTTTACTTCCACGGATGTAAGTATTGAAAATTAAGTGAGAGAAAAGTCACACAGCAGAAGGGCTGGCACATTTGCCTCCCAGGCTGCTGGCTGAAGGGTCTCAGAGGGAAGGACAGGACTGCAATTCTGGAACAGGTTAATTTATACAACAGCTCTCCTGAGGGCTTTCTGCATTTCTATACTTGCCATTTCAAACCTTCAGTG
Source organism: Empidonax traillii (assembly GCF_003031625.1). Classification (NCBI taxonomy): domain Eukaryota; kingdom Metazoa; phylum Chordata; class Aves; order Passeriformes; family Tyrannidae; genus Empidonax; species Empidonax traillii. The sequence continues at coordinate 1,903,265 of NW_020955297.1, read as the reverse complement.
TCAATTTGAACTTCTACATCCCTGGAGGGAAAACATGAGTTTTGAAATAAGTCTTGAATCACTTCAGGATACAACCGCATGTTCCACCAAGAAGTGCCTCTTTCAAGCCCTGTGCAGGGCAGGGGAGAAGTATTGTTTTATGTTAGTAATTCATCTGACAAAGAATTATGAAATAGTTAAACTCACACACACCCTTCCTGCCTCTCTGGGAAAGGAAGAGTGCCTTTATTTATATATTCCATTCAGAAAGCTATATTTGAAAGCTATTTTAAGGTTGTAGACTGAAATGTTCTAGAGGCAACATTAAAGCAATTTGGACAAAAGGGACTTTTTTGCTTGCTGTATCTGCATGACACCATAGTCTTTAGATGAATTATATATATTTTCAATAGATCCATGCCAAAGTCAGTGCACAAATGAAACAGGAGCACTAAAGAACGCACTACCATTACCCTTAGCTACCTATGAGTTTTACACCTGTAGAAACAAAATGTTCTAGCAGGGCTCTCTGATACCTGTTTCAAGTTGGGCTGCAATTTGGGAAGCTCATTCTTGACAGACCTCAGGTTTCTGCTTCTGTTCAATTAGTCTTTATCACCTTACCAGTTGAATTTCGACACCCATACATATTGCTCGAAAAGAAGAGATTTCTAAAGGCACTATCAGGAGGTACAAAGCAGGAACTTAAATCCTCAGCGTTTGATGAAAATGTCATAAGTGGGAAAATTACTCCTTTGTATAATCTGGTGCAGTGAATCGCTTTCTTCAAACACTGAATATTTCCTTTAATGGTACACAGAGTGATCCTGGCAAACCTGGTGGTCTTGAGTAACCAAGTCATTTTCTTCTGGCTATAAAAATGCAACAAGTTCCAATCTGACAACTTCAGTTCACAAAAAACACCCCAAATTTTGCTTTCCTTCCCTCATTCATTCCACCACCACCCTTGTACTGCATCCTTCTATTTTCAGCATCAGCCAAATTAAAGGAAGTGTACAGAATTCAAGCTGCTAATCACCTGCTTGTACTATTGATCAGCAGCTTTTACGACCTACTACAATTGAATGAGAAACAACCCCAGAAATCTAACAGCACACTACATTTAGACATTTGGAAGCAGACACCCTCCCACACCTTTCCAGTAGTTAATTCCCCGCTCTGCTTTAGCACAGCAGCTTGAAAACTGTGCACTGCATCAGACAGGAACAGATCTATCTGGAAAAGGATGCATTTCTAGAGGTTTTGGTGTTTCCTCCCAAAATCTGATCACTGCCCTGACATGGAGAGTACTTGTGCTAACACAGCATGGAGGACTCCACCCAGAGCTAAGAATGAACAGGCAGCACTTGTCAGAGCAGCAAAACCTCCAGCAAGAACTGCACAGAACTCCAGGCTGACAAAGGAAGGACCAGCCATCCACTGCTCCCCTTCAAGACACAATACAGTAAGCCTGCAGCAACAGCTACTGCATTCTGTGTTGATCAGATATCAGGCAATCAACTTCGAGACTCCTGGACAGTCAACAACTACGGAATTTTGGTTGGTTGGTTTTACTTGTGTTCTTGTTTCCTAACAGTCCTAAAAAACATGTAAGCAGAGGCCTTAATGGCCATATTCTTTCCCTCTCATAGGCTGCTGTTACCTGTCACTGGTTCATGAGTAGAAAGTTTTCAAGTGTGCAGTGTTCACCCACCATCTCCAGAATGACAGCAGCTTCAAAAACAGCTCCCACTGAAGAAGCAAGGGGTAGGAAAGGGAGGACAAACACCCTTGCTTGAATACTTTCCCATTAAGACAAGTTGTATTATTTCCTCTGCTCTCTAAAACAGCCTTGAAAAAAAAAATTTAAAAAAAAAAAAAAAAAAAAAAAGAACCCACTAAGCAGCTTACATATTCATGAAAAAAGGATGCACAAAAGGATGCATTTCTTAAAATATACGCTCTGGTTTTTTTATATAGTCTCAAAAAGCAGCAAATATATTTTTACCCAAATTCTCAGAAATGCTATTCTGCACTACACAGATTTGTCAAATTGGTACCTAAAAGAAGATATAATGCCCTAGGAGGGGACATTCAGAGCGAAACTATTTACAGAGCCTCAGCTGCAGAAGTCAGCTCGTACCTGGGCTATCATGCAGTTGAAAGCAAACATTTTATCAATGAGGAACAGACTACATGCATTTGTTTTCCTGAACTCATTACCCTACCTGGGAGGGAATGCTTGCTGGATAGAGATGGCAAAACATGAAAATCACAACAAAACTCAACCATGTAATTAAAACAAACAAACAAACAAATCACTTCCTGTATCTCATCACTCTGTCCTCCAATAATGACAAAATATATGTTTTACGTATATAAAGCAGGTAGGGCACCACCTGTACTATCCACATCAAACTAAGCAGCAACCTGCCAACATCAGGCAGACAGTAATTTCACATACCATTAAATAATTAAATAAGCTAAGTGTCCAAAGGATTCTTGTAACCACAAGGTTTGACAGTTTTCAGGAAGCAGGACTCAATTTCACTGCATATTCAAAACTGAGCTCCTGTGCTTTACAAGGTCTCTGCACTCCTGTGAACCTTGTCCATTATAAACACAGGCTCGAGATATATTCTCACTTTGAGATAACTTACACAGCTGACTATTTGCAGGGCAAACGAATGCAATCAAACAGTAAAGCTTCAAGGAGATTAGAGAGCTGCCAAGGTCTGAACTATATCAACAGCTTGGAGTCAGCTCATTCAATAAAGCTTTGACAGTATTACACTGGCAAAACAAACAAACCCATGGTGTTCCCATCGGCCGGGGCTTCCTGTTGCACTCGCTCTTTCTGCTCATGTATGGGGGAAAAAATACCTGCTAATTGCCGTTTCTAGAGAAAGGAGGAGATCCTACTGTCCCAGGAACATCACACCGGAGGGCTGCTGGGCCGGCACCCAAGCTCAGCTGCGCATCCCTGCTGGGTGGTAACTCAGTGTTCTTGCTTTATTTCAAACTGCATTTGCCCAGTTTTAGCTGCTGCTCCCCTTCTACCCATCCTCTTTTCTAAGCTGTCATATGGAAGTAAGTCAATTGTCTTACAGAAATCAGAGTGTATCATATCATTGTGTTTCAAACTTGCAGCTCCACAGCAGAAAGCCTGACTGTGTCCCATAAAACAGTGATAGTGGCATCAATCACATTGCTGTGTTTTACTCACAATATTCACGGCTTCCCACATTCACTTTTCCTTATTTTGCCTGGAATGGATCTCAGACCAACACCCATATTTTAGCCACCTGCAAGTAATGGTTGTTCTCTAATCAATTCATACGTCTCAGTGTCCTACAACGTACTGGGAGTCTTTAGTATTTTGGGGGGGTGAACTGTTATCTGAAAATATTTATCTTAAGTAGTAGTTGTTTAATATCTCCTTTACTTACTGGAGAAAAGTTCTTATTCTTGCAGCATGGAAACACCAGGGCTGGTTCTCCCCTCTTACTGTAAAGCAGCCACTCATTTAGGATCATATAGATGAATAAATATTGGCAAATTTACCATCCTCATTCACAACACTTCATATTTGGTTTTTCTCAATTAATTAAAAATATTTCTTCTCATTAAGCATAAATCAGTTGTCCAGTACTTCTTAACTTACCCTCCTTTACCAGCTGCTTTTACTGCTACTGACTTGCTTGTATTTTTTTTCCCAGAAGTTTCCCTTTCTTATTATTTATACATTCTAGACCCTCAAACCAGGACTTTTTTTTTTTAATAAAACATACTTTTTTTTTTTTCCCTCTGGAAAGAATGCTTGGTTTTGAAGGGTGTATAGCAAAGCAATTGAAATGGTTTCCATTTATTTCTGTTTACATTCGTTTTCTCCTTAATCAGTAAATTCTTTGTGGCTCTCTGTATAGAAATAACAACCCTTCCCAAGCCTTTGCACATGGCTATATGCATGTGTGCATACAAACACACCATGTCTCTAACTTGGGTTAACATTTTATTTGCACCTAAATTTAGTGGCTTCAAGCTCATGAGACTTGAAATTCATAGACACAGCTGGAGGTGCTCTTAGCTCTTTTCTTTTTAAAGGTCTTCTGCATCTCCAATAGATTTACAAGTGCCTGGAAAATCTCCATTCTGCCTCCTCCGACAGATTTAACGGATCTTGTCTCCCTAGTTTTTGTGCTCAAGCACTAAAAGAAAGAAAGCAGACATTAGAATACCCGTGTTCTCAAACACTATAGAGCACACAAGGATCAATGAACAGCAGTCAGTTAGAAATGCAGCATTTCCAAGCAAACCTAAAACACCCAAGTTCACTTCTGACTCAGTATCTCTTAGCTTATTATTTCCGTTTGCAAGAATCTGCTTACTAAAGTGCTCTGGATTTATACACTGATGACAGAGAAACTTATTTTCAGAGTTATTAGAAGAAAACTGCAGGCAGCAACGCTGGGAGCTGGTGAAGCTTTGACCCTATAGAACAGAAGAGTAATACATTGAACAGCTTGTATTCTCCACGACCTATAACCAGTCATTTTACCTACTGTGTAGAGAACGCTTTAATACTTGGGAGAAGGCAGAATCTCCATTTCTATAGCTCATTAGTAACCAATTTCCATAGTTCATTAGCAAGCAAAAGGAATGTAAACCGACACCTTGAAAAATTGTCCTGTGCTTAGTAATAAACTTCCCTTCCTTTCCAGGTTAAGGCAAATATGCACAGTATGCACACTCTGGATTTGCATTTCATGAATTTAACACCAGTGTGGCAGAACAAAAATAGAACAGTGTTATTCGTCCATGGAAGATAATATACTAAGTTCTAGCCTTCCCTGCAAAACCAATCACTGCTCTATCAGATTCTGGACATTTTAAGCACTTGGGAACTGACAAAATTGAGGTTCTTTCCTCTGGAAACTATAAAGCCTAGCAAAACATATAACCTACTTAGTACATCATACTTCTTATAAAAACTTTCATTAGGGCTCTCTGAGCAATTGCCAGCACAAGTAGATTAAACCTTTAAGCGTTCCTGTGAAGGACAGAGGTGCAGGAAACATATTTTGAGGTAATAACAGCCAGCCATGACTGTTAGATCATCTCACATGGTCCATACATCCATAAGAAATGAAAAACAAGACAAACTGGAAAACTGTTTATAAAAACCCTCCATGTTTATTTCTATTTTAGGGTGTATGGGTTCATGGAAACCCATGGTGCAATTAAGTGCAGTTCGTACCTGCACACCCAAAGCAAACCATCTGCCCGTGTCTGAAGTAGTGAAAACAGGTACAACTCCACTGACTTCACCAGAAATGTGCTTGTTCTGGCTGATGGTAAATTTGATCAAGGCTCTGCGTGCAGGCTCTGTATTCAAACAGCTACTTATCTTAGCCTATCACCATGTTCATCTAGCAGTTGCAAACTCAGTTGCTCTCCACTGCAAAGCAACATGTATCGACACATTTTTCCCTTTGTTCTATTGCAAAGCACCCAAGCCAACATTTCATCACTGGTAGCAACACACCAAGCCATCAATGTCACTTTGAGGAAGTGATTCATGGCATATTGTGGTTTTAAAGCTGCTCATCTGTACCAGCTCAACCAGACAGTTTTTCCTTCTACCATTTCCTAGCAGTATTAATTATTATTTTAACATTTTAATAATAAATACTCATCTCCCCTTCACTTCCAAAAAAATATTTCTGCTCTTAATGTTCCTCTGGATCCTTAATCTTGTCTTCAAGAACATTATCTCTTCCATTAAAATGATGTGTGTGTATACACACACAAATAGTCATTCAGTCTTTCATCACAGTTTTAAGCTTACTATTCCAGAGGTATTCCAGAAGGGTCCTTTCCATAGCTGAAATTTTTCAGGTGAAGCCATTTCTTGCCAGCGTGACACAACATGATGCCTTTGATGAAGCGGCCAAAAAGCTGAAGCCACTTACTTCTCTAACACTGGTTAACACTGGAAGTCTCGCTGAGATCAATTTTAATCTGCCATTTATTACTGCTTCAAGAACTCAACATGCCTTCGAGAGAATCTACAGTAAACCCCTTGCCCTTTTTATCTCCTTCATACCTGAGATCACAAAACTAATATAAGTCACAAGCTTTAAGAAGATATTGCTTTCCTGTTGACTCAGATTGCTTCCAAGCAGCTTTGCACACAAAGGTATCATTGCATTACATCACACAGACCTTTTAAACTTTCAGTACAAGGCAGCAATAATGCATACAAAACAGCTGGAGGACAGGTTTCATTTCAGCAAGGCATTTTGGTGATTCTCTACAGAGGAAAACCTTTGTCTTCCTCTCAATGGATTGCTACCATAAATGTTTCATGAGCATAATGTTTTATGCGGGTGCTAAGTAAGGAAAAGCCAAAAAATACTTGCTACTTCCAGTAAAACAACTGAACCCTGAGCCATTGAACAAAAGTATTCAGATAAATGCCTGCACATACACAGATACACCATTAAAAAAAAAAAAAAAAAAACAATTTCATTGCTAAACAAAAACATTACTGGGTTACACTTGACAATTCCCTCTTATTAGTTCAGTACCACCAAAACACCTCATAATGGAGCTGCAGCTGTGCTAACCTCTATGGAACTGCAGGAGACAGGACAGAAGACAACCCACCTCAGAACAAACCAGAATTACATGACTGTCTTTTATTCACAGTATTCATTGCTTCCCACATTCACTTTGCCTTATTTTGCCTGGAATGGATCTCAGACCAACACCTGTATTTTAGCCACCTCAAAGTAATGGTTGTTCTCTAATCACTTCATACTTTTCAGCATCTTAAAATGTACTGAAAGTCTTTAGTATTTTGGGGGTGTGAACTTCAGACTTAATAAGACTTAGATCCAATCAAATCTGGTTGCAATGATGCATCAATTTTCTTGTCTTTGTAGTGTGTGAAAGGGCATTTGAGGTGTACATGCAGTAAATTATTAGAGCAACAAATAAATATTTTGCAAAATAGAAGGGAAACACCAAGTAGTACAATCACCTCCTTGGCTTCAGAAAGAATTTACTTACAGTTTTTTAAAGAAAAAAAAATAAAATAACAGCAATTTACTTGTTTAGTGGGAAACTTCTCGCTTTCACTGTTTTGGCTTAAATTCAATAACACATTTAAGGAATTCAAGAGTTAAGTTCATGTTTAAGTATGCTCCTGAGTTAAAGCCAAGAAGTAAAACTGGGCTGTTCAGCCAATATAGAAGGAACACAGCATTAAACCAAAGGTACTGATGGCTGCAACCTCACACACCCAGCTGGGCACGCACAGTATGAAACTCAATATTATGAGGTACGAGTCTCTCCTATATCAGCTAACAGCTCCTGCTCCAAAAATCAACAACAGAACGGCTCTATCCACATTTCTTTGTCTGTGCCTTGAGCACAAAGTCAAAATGTCACATAGGCTGCCTGTAGGTGGCTTTACCTGCAAGTTCTCAGGGCTCCCATCAATACCTGCAACTCTGTGCTCTTGGAGAGACTCCCACAAACCCTGTGTGTCAGCTACACTTCACAGCTGCTGCCACCTGACCTTTCTCAACACTCACTGCACCGGGGTGAAACTGCAAAATAGCTTTTCAGGGGTCCACCTCTCTCCAAGATGAAATTCGTTATAAGTGCAAATCTTTCAACCTCACCCATTCTGTGATATCACAGTACACAGTTTTAGACCCCTGCTTCACAAATGTGAATTACTACATAATGTACAAGAAATCAGCTTGTTCAGCAGCCAATCCTAAATCACAAAAGCAAAATAAAAACTAAAATCTCTCACAGAAAATATATTCCCTTGAAACCAAGGCAAGAGGTTAAAAAGGCACAACAGGGTTTTTAAAGTAACCATGGGCAAACCTAGTTTTACCTTAATATTTGGAAATTCAGAGGGGAAACGTTTAGCTATTTCATAGTCAAAACAAAATTCCTTGATTCTTTCAGCACTTATTCTTTAAGCACTCTTTAAAGGACAGACTCAGCACAGGTTTCCTGGATTCAGAGGTGACCACTGGGGAGTGACGGGCACATCTTCATATTTCCAGCTTTTCTATCTGCAGAATGGACTGAAACAGCAGACCAGAAGAGGAAGCTGCCATCCTCCACAAAGGAAGGAGACAGGGAAAGGTGCTGTCCCTTAATGCTATTTATACTGCTGCAGTACTCCCAGCTTGGAGAGGTCTGCAGCTGCTGAGCCCTGTGCAGAAAGGGGAGCAGCCTCGGCCCCAAACTGTTCACCCAAAGGGGATGTCAGACCAACCCCAGCCCACGTTGATCTTGCTCGGTTCTAAAACAAGCCAGCAGTTTCCAAATACTGATACTTAAACAAATGAAACCCCACCCACAGCCCTCTGAGCAGCGTGGCTCTCCCTGCCTTTAGCTTAACAGGATAGCAAAGCCAATTAAAATAAACAGATTTATGATGCTCACAGCCTTTCTGCACCGGCACCATTCATGGAACACTTAAAAAAAAAAAAAAAAAAAAACCACAAAAAAAACCCACCCAAATGCAGTAAGGCCTGTAGCCAAAATAGCTGGAGTTACATTGAAGGAAATACTTGAGGGATCGTGCTCACAATGGGCGGTTTCCTGCGGCACCAGCAGTCCCCGCTGCTGCTCTCCCCTAGCAAGGCCCCACAAGAGCATTAAGCCAAGCTCTTGTTCAGAAAGCTCAGGCTTTAATCAGTGGCAAGAGGAAAACAGGGGCAATATTAACTACAGGTAAATCAGTGCTGGCTTTCCCCACACACTCCCCTTTTAGTCTGCTACAGCTTGAGAGCAGATAGATTCACAGAATCACTCCCAGTGACCACAGAGAGTCACTCGGAGTTGGAAGGGATCCACATGGATCATCAGTTTCCATGATGTGGGCATGTGTGCATGGGCCTTTGCATCTGAACCCCTGGCTGTAATGGCTTCAAATGCAAAAATGTATAATAAGGAATATATTTATAAAACCAGAAGGACTTTTTCCTATACTCCATAATTACTTCTATTCATACTTTTAAATCACACAACATTTAACAAGGACTATACTCTGGTTAAAATGGAAGGCAGTTTACAAGTGTGACGTTCACTGGTCCAAAAAAAGAAGGCAAAAATAGAAACAAGAGGAAAACAAAGCCAAAAATCCATCCACACCATTAAATTATCATTTTCCTGTCACCACCAGTTTATTCTGACCATATGAACGCTGGTATGTCATTCTTCTCTTGCTCTCACAGGAGGAAAGACGGAGCTCCACTGAAATCAGAGCAACTCAGAAGTTACCCTAAGGCACATAAAACTGCACCCAGGATATAAAAAAAATTCTGCTGCCCACTGGCAGCCCAAATTACAAATTCAGACTACAGGCTAGACAGGACTGTCGCACAGGAACACAAGTACCTAACACGGCACCTCCATGTAAGGCACCACAGTTTGATCATAATTAGCCTGGAAAGTCTTCAGGGCCAAGTCTTTGCTTATCCAGGCGTGGTGCAAAGTGTCTTGCACATTTGTTGTGCTACATAAAGTATGGACTAGGTTGATAATACAAATCTATACTTTTTTAAGAAATCACATCAATGTACATTTTGCTTTTACCATTGCTTAAATCTCAAAGAAGCACTACCCCGACCACGTTTTTCCCCTCTTAGAAAAACAAATGACAGTATTCCTTCGTTCCCCTATTGAAGTCTGTGGGAACAGGCTCCAGCTCAGATTTTGCATACTTATTATTTGCCATTAGCTAGTAACTCCCACTCAGAGTGAACCTGTGCTACTTCCATAGTCACCTGCATAAATATTTTTTTGTCAAACCACAAAATCGCAGAAAAAAATGAATGAATGACCATTACAAATCCATTTGGGCTACATCATTATCATTTCAGACTACAACCAAATCCCATTTTCCCTTTGCAAATTCAATTTCCATCAATAGCCCCATACATCAGTAGCTGCTCATGTTTGTGGCCTCATTTTTTACATTAAAAAAACTGAAAGATTACTGCCAGTGTATAATAGGCAAACTGCATTTTCAATTCCCAACACATGTGCTTCAGGGGGAAAAAAAAGCAAACACAAGGTAAGGGGAAGAAATGCAAATGAATGCACTGCTATCAGCTGTATATTACCCTAGTGACATTACCATACTTCATATCTCTGGTTGCATACTTCAGAGGGGAAAAAAAAAACCACCACTACACTGCCATTCAAGTAAATTCTTTTATCATTTTACTGAATATTAGTTTACTCTTTAGGTTTTTATTTTATTTACCTAGGGGCAACAGAACCGAGCATAGATTTGCCTTTCTGCATATATAGTTTTTATCTACTTGGGCAAAATTTTTTCCCATGACCAACACAGATAACAAGCTAGATTTAAGGTGAAATGCTGCTTTCCAAGTGACAAGACAAAAATCCAAAATTAAAAAGCATCCCCCAGATAGTGAAAAGGTTACACAACTCCTTGGTATGCCAAACCTCTTTTTCCACCTATTCTGAGGAGCAGCAAAGAACAATGAAATCTGCAGGAGTCAAAACTCCAGATTTCCCACCCAAAAAAAAAAAAAAATATTTGCAGTGCCTCATTATTACAGCCACCAGTACCCAGCACACTGAGTAAATAACTTGCACTGAATTCAAGCATCTGTGCTGCATGGATAATTCAGTCACGTTAGCTGGTCACTCCTGGTAAACACTCATTTCATCTGTGATGTGCTGCAATGCAACAGAACAGCTCTTAAGGGAATTAGAGCAGGCAGGTAGTTCCTGCCAATCATTTCAAGGGTCCATTCTCACACGAACACACAGAAGATTCAGACACAACGCCAATTAGTGCTAATTGTAGTTTTCTCCAAGTCCCTCTGCAACCAAGATGACAGAGACTTCATACGTGGTTTTTAGCATAAGTGGCAACAGTAATTTTGTTCATTTCAAAATCCTTTCTGGATGCAGAGCTCTAAGCTTGATAAATAAGGCTTACCAAGTTTTTAAATGGCAAAATTACCCTCTATTCTAAGGACTGTACACAAACATTTTCCTTTACCTCAGTGGCCACAGCTATCTGAATGGGAAATGGTTGTCCTGTAGGTTTTCATTTACCTTAACACAAGGATATTCAGAGACCTTGACAAAGTTTTAAAATGAAAAAACATGAAGAGCTGCCCACAGCTTCCTGAAGGGCCACCTCAGTTAACCACAGACTGAGCACAGCCCACCAACAAAATCTTGGGGAGTTAATTTCAGATCAATACTGTCATATTCATTAATGGAGAATTTTGAAGGCAAAGGTCATTTGGTACAAACACCACCTCAGTTCCTCCAGTGAAGTACCTCCATTATCTGTGAAACCCATCATGAAGGACAAATACAGTTTAGAAAAGGATATTTTAGGAATGAAGTGTTTACACTGCAGTTCCACAGCAATCCTACAAACACCAAAATTAGTCTAACAAAGATGTCCAAGAGTCTGTCCATCCAAACAGACCCCTTCAGGCAATGGATACAAGAGATTAAAACTGTGTTTGCTGCCAGCATTTCATGCCTTAATCATTCTATGTTTAAATACACACATCTACAAAACAAATGTCATGTCCACAGACCACAAGCTTATAAAGAAAAAAAAACAAAACAGAAAAATGTTAACAATTAATTAAACCAGTTCTCATTACCTCAATTTCCATCTGCAATTATAATCATTTCCCATTTAAAATATCTACCACATTTTATTCTTAATTAAAAATTACATCCTTGCAATGAAGTGCAATATGAATTAACAATTCAAATGTTATCTATGCAAATGCCTCAGTCCTTTGATTTTTTCCCCCATTTATGCAAAGTCATGTGTAGGTTTATTTTTATTAAGCTTGTATAACTTCACTCAACGTCTTCTGCTCTGAACTCTACACAGATTTCAATCCAAGGACACAGAAATAAGTTGTAAATTATACAATTTCTTTTTAAGTCTCATACCATTCACTGAAGAATCAATACATATGTGAAGAGGTATCTTGCCAAATAATTGGAAAAAAAAAATCTGTGTAATTTTAAGACGTGTTAAATTTTCCAATGGTTTTGACAACAGTCATTTCTTCAGGCCTTGCTGTGTAAAGCCAATGGAGAAATTACTGTAACATAACAAAAACCCATCTTTAAATCAGCTTTGTCTACACCCAGAGTTCAGTGATTTGACTCCTCAACATGACTCTCTGCCCTCAACCCTCCCAGAGGCACCTCTTATCCAGTTTGTTTTTATCTCCCTCTGCAGTATTTTGAGCTTTTATCCCAGATATAAAATTTCTTCCTGCTTCATCGGCCAGGAGCAAACTCATTGCACATTCTCCAGGTGAACAAACCCAACAAACAATATCAATGTCTTAGAATATCAATCACTTGCCTCCAATTTCTGTTGATTTCAAAGTAATTCAGCGACAAAGCAGCACAAAAATGGTAACTTTCTTCAAAGTCTGCCTAAATGTTTCACCACCCACTTTGTACTGAGAAAACCCAAGAGTTTAGAGCCCATTTAACAAGAGTGCCATTATAATACAACATCCACAACTACACACATCCTACCAACACTGCCTTGCCCAAAGCTGCTCCTCCATCCCATTCCAGCAGGAAACACCCCAAGTACAGGAGCAGCTGAAACTGTGCCACACACACACAGCGATGGGGGATTTCTCAGCGAGGATCAGCCAGCTCCAAGAGGATGCCTGGGATTTTGTGTTCTGGCTTCCCTGCCAAGAGAGGGCATTCTGCAGCTGGGAGGAATTATGGCATCACAGAGTAAGTTTTCTTCAGCTGTGTGGTCGGGGTTATTCCGAACGGCAATCAGCTGGGTATGCTCAGTAAGGAAGCAAGCAAAGGTGGCCAGCTGCTTCACAGATAAGATCCACACAGAGATTATCATTACAGCCCAGAAGATGAATTTTTCAAGGTCCAGAGGGCAGTGCAATGGCTTTAAACTGAGTATATACTTATGAGGCAATTAGATGCGTCAATATGAGGCACAAGAAAAACGCGGCAGATTGGAGCAAGATCTGCAGTTTACCAAATTACAAGGACAGATCTTGAAGTCAAATTATACAAACACAATTACACAAATTATACTGTAACCTTCAAAGGAAGAGGTCTTCATTGTATTCCAGAAGCCTCATTTTGTTTTATTAATAAATTCTGCCAAGACAAAGTCTGAAGTCATGCATTTATTTCAGTGGCTAGTTTAAAAACCCCTTTATTCAATGATCTTTTTCTGTCATAATCTCCTTATCTAATTTAAACAGAGTGCATTCTCCTGCTATGAATGTAATTTTCATTTAAGTTGCTATAACTTGTGCACAAAGGAATATGTCAATTCAGCTCACCAGCTTATGTGTTCTCCTGTACTGTATGAGGGCAAAGGTAAACTATTTATTACATTCCAAAAAGAGAGTTCCTTCCTTCTGCTTTCTTGTAAAAAGGCCAGATAGCATCAAGCCCCAATATAGCACACCTGGGAGAAGTCATGGGAAGCTTTTACACAAATACTAACTCTCTTTTCTTTCTTTCCCAACCTGCAAAGTCTGCTTGAGATAAAAGCAACCAGCAAGGACTAAGATGTCTGAAGGCAGTTCCCTAGCATTGTCTTCTCCCTTTCACTCTTTTAGAAGCAAGCACGTCTGAAGTCTCTGTCTCCCCCTCCAATTATGTCATTTGTCCTCTGCTAACTCTTATCCACATAAAAAAAAAAAAAAATCCCTCTATCCAACATTGTAATTGGAGGAGCTTTAAATAGATAATTTAACCTTGTGAGGATGTTCATTTTCACTGAGCGTATCTCTCCAATCTATGAAAGAGACAAACCCTTTCACCTGAGCATGCCATTCTTTAATTGTGACAGCACTGTGAGATAATGCATTTCAAATAGCTGATCAACCTGGGGGGAGCATGAATGCCCAAATATTTAACAATGATGCCTTTTCAATAAAAACTCAGGCTTGCAAAGACAGCTGTTGCATGATCAACAGCATACCAATACTATCATACACAGACATGTTTATTTCACACACCAAAAATATCTGCTTTTTCAGAAACTAATCAGTAATTACTAGCTGTATCAGTCTCAGCCACTGCACATCAGTTTACCAGCTGCTAGCCTCTCTCAGAGCAGAGACTATCTAATTAAAGAGAAATGGAAAGATTACTGCTATTTGTCCTCTATGAAAAATTCCACCAGGTCAGTATCAGTGTTGACTTCATGATTCTGAAGCTCCAGAGCAAACCAGATTTATCCTGTAGTCAGCCTCACAGGAGCTGAAAGGGTGAAGGTGTAGCTGTAACACGCTCTAGGTGAGAGAAACTCAGGTAACACTGAGGAAAGACTCCTTTATTCTGAAGTGTACTGAGATCTGATAGACAGGTGCATCCAAAGGGAATTCCAGCCATTAATGGGGAAAAAAACCTTTCCCTGGAGAATACACGCCTTTTCTTCCTCATTGCCAAGGTATTCATCCCCAGCACTGTCAGACATGGGGACCTCTGAGGATGTCTGCTGCCATGATAAACATTGCACAAAAAGATACCACAGAGTCCTCACAAGCATTTGGGATCTACTCAGTTCAATCTATTGCTGGGCAGCACAAACCTCTTCCTTGCCAAAGATGGAAATCACCCAGGCTGATACCTCTACAACTCCCAGGCCAAGAAGGCTTTCTGGCAGCCTAACTTCACTGGTAGCATTGGTAAGGCATCAAGATCCTGAACTCCCCACCAGAAAGTTGCTTCTGTCTCTGAAGATGTGAAGAGTTTTCCATACCCTCTCTGCTCTCCCACTCTGTCTTCACATGGACTAAAGCAGGACCAAGTCTTGTCCTTTGATACCTAAACTCAGCTGAGCCCCACTAACTGCAGCAAAGAGGCTGAGCTCCTCCTTTGCCACAACAGTGAGAAGCCATCCTGGCTTCAGCAAGCTGGTTCAGTCAGCCTGCACTGCGTGTACTGGGCATGGAACTGCTCATCCCTGGGCAGCAAGTCTTGAAAGCACCACCAAACACTTTACCAGCAGGCTGATGAGCCAGAGTTTGGGAAGGAGAAAGCACAGCCACCTCCCCAGAGCTCCTCATCCAAACATACATCTTCAGCTCCCACATTACCAGATCAGAACACTCAAGCCACACTCACTGAGCTGGAAGAAGGCAATGAGGAATTTCATGGTGTTCCTCTGGCCAAAACAATCCATGTCACTGAATGCAAGGAAACAACCGGATGTCTTTCTTAGTGTCTCCTTTCACTGTCACTTTCTAGGCATTACACAAGACACAAGAACATAAAAAGCCAGGACAGACTGTGTTTTATGGGTCTATTGTGATGAACACGGTCCAAGTGGTTGAAGTGTAATTAAATTTAAATGCTTCTAATTCAAGGGTGACTTTGGTCTAAGGAGAACTGAGGAGTTGAGTTTGCCAGTCACAGGTGCAATGTGTTCACACTGGCCTTCACTGCCAGGAGGACAGGCTATCAGATTCAGCTTTTCTGTAGCTGTCAGATCCAACCCCAGTGACAAAAGCTAGAGCAATTCAACCTGGTTCAACATCCTGGAACTGATGGAAACACAGACTGTCATCTGAGGAGGGCTGGGTACACACAAGTCAACTCAAGAAGGTATTTTTAGCATGTTTGTTCAGCTTCATCATTTCCAAAGATAGCTACAGCCTAGTCCATTGGTGCCCTTCTCAGGGATGCTGGAACATCAGGAGACATCAAGGTCTTCAGGGGCAACACACCCCAATGCTCTTAAACGCCTGCATGTCTTCAAAGGTTCAAACCAGGACACTAAAAACTCAAGTTTAAGATCCTACAATACATAGTCCCCCAGGATCATAGCAGGGTTTGGGTTTTTTCCCCCCTCAAAATTATCATTAGATCCTTTCAACTGTTTCATGCTTGGGCAAGTCACCTATGATCTGATATATTATACTATGTTGTTCCCTTATAATTTTCCCTTGCAGTATTCTCACATTTTCCATGGTGAAAATTCTGGGCCTCAAAAACACTCCTGGGATGGCAGGGAAAACAACTAAACTGGGGAAGAAGAGGCAAAGAAAAATATAGCTGAACTTTAGATAAAAATACGTGCTAAAAATAAACTGATTTTTAGAACACCAATGTGTATTTTAGACACTCTGTTGTCATTGTTTCTATTGCCTTTTTCTTGAAACACTAAAGAAAATATACAGCTGCTAAAATGGAGCCTAGACAGGAAAAGGGAGAAATCTGGCTGTGAGCATGATTGTACAAATAGCTTGTTTCTTCACTGCTTTTCCTCATTGAAAAAAATGTGTCCATAGGCATTAGTGTTTGAAAACAAGCCATCTCCCCACAATTCCCCTCCATGATAGGAACTGCCCAAACTGATGAAGCAACATGTAAGCTATAAAACATCAATGCCACTGCAGCTTTTCAGGGAAGGAACTGCAATGAAATATCATTGTCCTCTATCAACGTAGCCTGCGGTAGATAAGTTTCTTTCCTGTCAACATTGCAATAAATCACTCACTAGTCAGATTTCATCTGATGTTGCACCATCACACTCAAGGTGGAAATCTCCACTAAACTGAACAGCAACTTTTTTTCCCCCAAGACCAAAACCAATAGTACCAATAATATAACTGATTACCTGCTGCTTTGTGATGAAGCCTTTTCCCACACCACTTCAACTCGGGTACAAGAGTAACCAGTGTTATGCGTTTTTATATGCACACTTACAATTCTGGCTTCAAAGTCAACAGAAAAGCAACAGCAAAACACATTTTAGCCAAAGGAATCACAAGATCATCTGCCTTCAGTATCACCTACCAAAGAAGTTTCTTGCCCTATGAAGTACCTCATTTGTTGCTTGGACAAGACTATTCTTAGGGGGGAAAAAACCCTCCAAATTTCATTTTACAATTGTGTCTATAATCACGGATTCAGACACACATTATGAATCCCCAGTGAGAAGTCAGTTCTACTCTACTACTACAACATCTGCTGAATATTTGTTCTAATCCACCTACTAACTGCTTTACTAATGGAAGAAACCTATTCAGGTATATAATTCCTAGGCTTAATTATTGTTATGCTAGGATTTAAAAGCAGTTGTATTCATACATAAATATATATATAGCAATACATAGCAACTTGAATGCAAAATAGCACCTTAGGAGTGCTCAACAGATCAGACAGTGTTGCAGACTGATCCAAGAGCATCCTCCTTAGCAGTGAGACAGAAAATATCTGAGAAATCAGGTCCCAGTGCCTGGAAAACTGCTCCAACCACTCAGCCCCAAGGGGATGGATGCCACTACACCCTCAGCTATGCATTCAGGCACTGGGGGATTCCTCCTTGCAGCTCATCTAAAGCCTGGACAGCAAACACTGTGCAAGGGTAAGGGTCCGATTTTTGTAGATGCTGCTTGTATCAGTCACGGCAGAAATCAGCAAAAGGCATCAAAGGAAGCACGAGATAGTTCATCAGCTTTCCTGGGCAGACAGGACACTACCACTGGCTTTGATCCTTCATTTCACACAGTACTGCATGGCCCAGCCAGCCAGTGGTAACAGAAGCCGTCTTTGCCAAAACCATGTATTTCATCTCCAGCTCACCAAGAACAAGGCCCACACACTTCAACATCATTTCCAACGAATATAACTGAAAGTCTGCAAATCAAACTGTAAGGCCTGTGTCTCACTCAGTGTATGTAGTTCAGAAACACCTGGTTTTGTGAGCAAGAGAGCACTGCTTTATTACAGGGGGTGCTCATAGCCTCTGTTAACTGAAAGCACAACTGTCAGGCACATTAATAATTCCATTCTGATCTTCAGCTTTTTAGCAAGTGAACTTGTTACTAATAGAGTGCAAATGAGACAAGTTAGAGTTGTTACTCTTTGACAGTGTGCATCTTACAACCCTCATCTGTCTCTGCAGACACTGCCTGCACCCAAAATGCCTGATGATGTCTCCTAAACAGTGGAGCGAACAGGGGAATGTAATCTCAACACAGAAATGAAGAGTCATTGATCAAGACAGCAATCAAAACTGAGAAGTGTGAGGGTGTAATCAGGAACACTGTGAAACTCTAAGACTCCTCAGGTCCAAAGAAAAAAGTTAATTTTCTTCTTAAGTTGGTTTTCACCTTGAAGGCTAAAGAGAAAAGGTCACACTGCTTAATAACATTAAACAGAGAATACAATACATGCAGATAGTGTTTGACATGAAGTATTAATTACCTTTTAGACAGACAATCTGTTTGTGCTGTGATGTATCACTCCTTGCATTGAACTGTATACTGAGATTCACTTACGACAGGTGTCACTAACTGTGTGGGCAAGTCCCCTTTACCTTACAATCCTGCATCACTGTATACCAGGTTTGCTCACATATTTTTAAACACAGCTGGCTTCTTGGCACATAAACATGAAATCCTGTGTGGTTTTAAGTGATTCATTGAAAAGAAATGCTTTTCTGTTTTGATATCACGTTCAAGAAATTGACGCACAACTCTTACATTGCCTTCAAGGGTGAAGGAAATGTGCTCTTCATCATGTCATCTATTTACTAATTATGTTTTGTTCCTACAAAACACTACTTTAGCAGTTTACTCAAGAAAAGTCTCTAGCTTTGATTACCAGGGTAGCCAGATCCACCTCTTTTTGCCCTTGGTTTGCCCTCTTGCTTGATTCATAAACATAACTGAACCAAAGTAATTGGAAGCAAAAGAAAAGGTGAGAGAAAACTAAACCTGAGAAATTAAAGTAACATGTAGCTCATAAGACTCAGGCACTTCAAAGGAAAGTTAAACAGGAAATGAGATTTAGACCTTCCAAAAGGTTCTTTTAATCAGAATTAAGAATTCCAGGAATTCTTAAACATTTCTAAACTTACAAGAAGCACTGAGCAAGATGACAGCAACCCAAAGAACTACCTGATAAAAATACTGACATTCATTTTTCCACAGACTCAAGTTTCACATGGCAGAATTTCAACCAAGATGCAGAAGAACAGAAATGCTCATGTAGATACTGGCCCAACATTGCCAGATTCTGAACTCCACAAGAGGTAGAGCAAACACCTCCCCAAATGCTTCCACGCACCACAGCACCTGGTCAATCCTTTCTGGAAACGCTGTTTCTTAAGATACAAATTATTTCTCCCAAACCAGATACCCTCTCCAGTGACAGGAAGCCTTGCCACCGAGAACTGAACCTTGATAAACACAGAGGGCAACCACCCCACAGCACTGTGTCCATCACTGTCCATTTGAGAAGCCTGTCCTGTAAACTGCATGAGGATGGTTTCCTGCACCCTGTGATCAACTCACCAGAGCACCAACACATCTTCTTTTGGACACTTCATCAGAGCACTACCTTCAGATATTTACTGGTTCACCATTGCCTTACTAGGAAGCACCACCATCGCTGTGGTCTGAATTCCACTGAACTTGACTCAGGTCAATCACTCTTGCTGACAACCTGCTGGTCACGGGGTAGAAGCCAGCTGACAACACAACAACAGCTTCTTCCATCAAATCGTGTAAAGCAGAAATATCCAAGGTAAAAAACTCAAGGCATAGGGATCCAAACTGCTTTTTCCGTTGGAAACCATCCCTGCAGAACGTTGCCCAAATGTGCCAGGGGAAGCCTGTGCCACCCTGCCAGTACGGGACCCCTGGGTCTCAGCATTTCCCACAGCCCCCAAGATATTTTTAAACTACTTTTAACTGTCAAGTATTCTTTACTGCATTTATTGTTCAGTGATGACTTAAAGTATTTATTTTTAAATCATATTTGACATTTCGGAAAATTAACCAATTCCTATATATGCAAAAATTAGAAATTAATGAGATCTGGCAATTATCTTGATGGAAAGAAGCAAGTGACTTAGTCGAACATACAGAGACTTACTAAAAAAAAGTCTGCTCTAGTAGTTAAAAAACAAACGAAATTGCTTCTTATTGATTTTAATTTAGGTTGAAACACTAGCTGTCTCTCCAACAAAGCTAGAAATGGAAACAACTATAAATGAGTACAAGATGTGATAAGATAGACAGATTTTTAAGCAATCTAGTATAGAGATGACCTCCAGTTTAGACTGTAGTTAAAATATGATATTATATGTATGGATCAATAAGTAAGTTTGCATTTGTTTCAGCTCCAAAAGCTAGAGAGCTCCACATCTTTTTTTTCTTTAGCTACTCTAAAATGTTGTCCAATTAAGCTCCACTGTTTTTTTTCTTACAGATCCTCTAGATTCTAATTTACAAATAAAATCAAGAGAAGCAATTAAATGTTAAGTACTATCAGCATGTTTCCCCAAGTGATGCACATGTGCAACAGAACAGAAGCAGTCCAATCTTGATACAGAAGACCAGGTTACAAATTGAAATACATTCCTATTACCATTACTTGCAGCTTCACGCTCCGCCAAGTAACAACATCAGGCACCACACGCTGCCCGTGCCTGCACACAGGAGGCTCCTGGGCCACAAGTCTCACAGGCTGCAGCAGCTCCAGAGCCACTTCACTCCTCCAGCCTCCAGAGCCAGCACAGGCACAGAGCAGGGCAAACAGGGGCTTAGAGTGCACAGGAAGAGTAAGTGCAGCGCAGAACAGTGCTGGAAGGGACTTTTGGTGATGGCCATCCAGTCCATCATGTTCAAGGCTAATTAAAAGCTTCCTGGCAGACTGCCTGGTCACTCCTCTCTGCTCTCCAGACAGCACACACTGCCAGGGCCTGCCTGGCTCACACGGCACTCTGTCCTGAAGCACACCAGAAGCATCAGTATCGATCAAACACGATTTATGATCCTTTCAGCGTGCCAGAACTTGAGGCAATACTACCTGATAGGTATGGATCAGATCTTCTCTGTGCTTTTTGTGAAGGCTTTTATACTTGCAAGACTGGACTCCCTTTCTCCTTCTTACATAAGGATCTCTCCACATTCTCACCTTCACGGGCACCAGCCTCTTCCCAGGCAGGATAACACTTATTGAGGCAGAATTTTCTCAATTGTTGCATGATGCTAATTTGCCAAAACAGCCAAGATCAATGTGAAAGCTAGAAATACCCGAGGGAGGACACTGTCAACCAAAGCCAGTAGCTTGAGTACAGTAAGGAGAGGAGGGTATGGATGGTGGGAAAAAAACCAAAATAACTCCACCACATTCCAAGAAACCTACTCCTCTCTGGGGTCTCATCCAAATCGTAATCCCCACTCCAAGGTTCTGATGAATCTCATCTGTCAGTCCCATCAGTGTTAGCACACAAGGGCAATAACTGAGGCCAGGTCACAGGCAGGTTCTGGAGCTGTGTGAAGCTTTCAGTGTATAATGTTTAACAGAAGTCAAACCCTAACATTACCCCCTTTAGGTAACTCCACAACAGTTACGGGATGCACTGACTGCTACTGCCTTAAAAAATGTTGGGCTAAAAAAGGAAGCAAACAAAACCACAAGAAATTATATATCTGAGACACCAACACTGCAGATGACTTAAGCCTTCCTTTCTATTTCTAAAATTGCCATTATAGCACCATTCAAGTCACATTTAAAAAAAAAAAAAAAAAAAAAGGAAATAAGATAAATTCAAAGAGTTTATTTTAGGCTACATCCACTGAACTGAGTATTTTGTTCAGCACTGACTCCAATAATGATCTAGAAGTCATACTAGGCAAACAATCAACACGAGCTTCCTTGCTGTGGCAGAAAAATAGGCCACTGAAAATCCTTGGACAAACAGAAAGGGCAATAGCATTGCACATACATAATATAAACAAGACCAGTGTTGAGTTCTGGTGTGCACCTTTCTGGAAAAAAAGAAAAATGGAAAAAAGGCAAAGAAACTCCAGATTGCTAACAAAAATTAATCAAGGACTGGATAAAATCTGGTGGTAAAGGGCTTGTGGGGTTCAGGTCACTGAGTTAATCAGGACATTGTGACATGGTTTTATTATAATGGGCTCTCATGGTAACAAAATACCAGAGGGCTCTTAAATTAGTGGAGAAAAGTGAAACAGATAAGAGACAGTTGTTAAAGTGGTTGTATATTTAGGATTTGATCTTCAATAATTTGAACAACCACTTTTTTTTGTGGTTTATTTATTTTAGTAACTACTTTATTCAAGGAAAGAAGTTGGGTATCATTTAAAAATGGGCATCAAACAAATAATTGATTTACAAGAGACAATTGACAGCTGCTGACAGGAAAACTCTCAAATACACCTTTGCAACAGCCACAGTTTTGCTAAAAAAAAAAAAAAAAAAAAAAAAAAAAAAAAAAAAAAAAAAAAAAAAAAAAAAAAAACAAAAAA
>NW_020955297.1:1733799-1880819 GCF_003031625.1 Empidonax traillii | reverse complement strand
GAAAAACTCTCCAAGAAGCATAAAGACAGTAGTAAAACTGTGCACCTTTGACACAAAGCCACCCTATAGAACTGCTGAGAAGAACACGCCCCCAGTTGCATTTCAGAATAATGCCATGATGAGGTTTATGGTGCAAATCCCCACCTGCTGAAAGCTGCCACAGCAACAGCAGCATCAGTCGTGCCACGAAAACGTGCAGCAGCTGAGGACCTGCCATTACACCAAGGGAAGACATCACTGCATGTGCACATCTTGCACCCCCAGTTTGCAAATTTAACAATGAATTAATTCACGGTAAACAGAAGGGAAGTGTTTTGCGATGCATAAACAATGTAGTAAGAAACAATTTAAAAAGTCACAGCTTTGGAAACTGCTGTCGCTGAGCACAAACTTTTAACACTTGCTTAAAGAGCTAAAACTGCACAAAGGTGTCACTTTGGAACACAAACAGTTATACAGAAGCCATATAATCTGATGCAAAACCCTTGGGCAAAGAAGGAAAAATAAACAACTAATTTTAGAACCTGAACACTCCATTAGCAATTCTCACCAATTAAAATATGATGCAACTGCTGTCAACAGGCAAATTTTAGTTATATTTTAAGGATGGATTTAAATACAAAATACACAAGCTACTGCACTTCAAGAATAATAATTCAGCTAGCTTCAAGTAGCATGGAGGCCAACAAGAACAGACACTCAACCGGCTCTCTCTGCCTACCCAGTGAATGGATGCCAAATTTAAGAGACAGCCATTCTGCACAATCCCTCATTTCTCTTTTGACTGCAGTAAATCTATATCATAATCTCCAGAAGTCTAAAAGCACCTTAGGAATCTAAATGCCAATGAAAGTCTATTGAAAATTTAATCCCTAAATTCACTTGTGATAGCCATGCAGATCTGTACCTCATTATTTCAAAGCTACTAGGTATCTTTTTTGTTTGAGCTTGGCATTGCCAGGGAGTGGGAGAGTAGGGAGGGATGGACAGACAGAAGTCTGATGCTGAGGCCCATTAAACTGAAGTTTCTATACACACGCATCCACCATAAAAATCCCTAAACTTCCTCCAAAAAACTCTTAGATAATTATTTATTTTGAGACATGTATCACTAACTTTACTACCTCTTGAGATATAAAACAAACTCTTCTAAAATCCAGAAAGGAAGAAAAAAAAACCAAACAAAACCAAAACAAAACAAAGAAACCACACCAAAACCAAACAAAACCCCCAAACAAACAAAATCCCCAAAACACACAAACAAACAAACAAACAAAAACATGGGGAAAAAAGATCTTACAGGAGAGCATTTCTAAGCACACCAAACTGACTCAAAGGCAGAGATTGGTCCTCAGGGGTGCAGGGACTACTTTCTTATTTTAAAGAAATGTAATGAGGCCCAAAGGAAGTAACTTGCTCACTGGTGAGGACCATCAGCAAGGGTGAAGACAGAACTGTTTCTATTTACCTCTGGAGTAAAAAAATGATTTTCCAGTGCACTGGCACAACTGAACCTACCACCATTTCCTACTTACTCAGCATTCACCTCTTCTTACAGTGAAGTTCCTCTTCCACTCTGGGACAACTAACATTGGCAATCAACCAGTCTGACAAACTCCCCAAGGACCTCCAGGTCTAAGAATTCAGATCGTTAAAAAGCAGTAATCCAAACTAGGAATAAGAAAAGGGCAAGGCACTGCTGTGGTTAAAGCAAGTATTGCAGCATTTCCTATGTCTCTTACAAGCCTCCTACAAGGATAGAAAATTGAAAGAGTGAGGTGTGGGGAAACTGAACCACTCTCCACTCTGCCTGCAAGGAGTTATCAGATAGCTTTCCTTTGCTGTCAGAAGAATAAACTAACTCCAAACAGAAGAACTTGAACAGCACTCTGTCAGGGAGACAGGCACATTTTATTTCAAAAAAGAAAAAAAAGAGAACAAAACAGCTGCCACAAGACCAAATAACATCCCACATTTTGCTCCTAAATACCAGTGCAGCTCTTCAGGGCTCAAGGTCTCATTCATTACACTGCTGCAAGCAGAGAAAAGGATTTTTCAAAGTAGCTTTCCTAAGCTAAGCATCCAACTCTCAAAGGCCTCCATGCTGTGAATGCAAAGTCCCTCAAACCAGGTACTGGACAGGATAAACATGTATCAGGCATCACTGCAGCATTTATGCACAGAACTGCAACACCCACATCACTTATTTTATGTGTCAGTACTGCTGGCAGGTGCATGATGCGGTCAAGTTTTAAGTTCTAGAAAATGGTTCATCGTTATTCAAATGACTTGATAATTAAGAACACCAGTAGTTCAACTCTCAAGCAAACTCAGAGATGCATAATAAAACCACATCAAAAAAAAAAAAAAAAAGGGCCATGCACCAACTGATTTTACTTTAGCCATAGTTGACTTGAAGACTAATTCAAATTGCTGTAAGGTGAGCCATTCAGTGTAGTAAAAACACGTCTTACAGTGATTACATAAACTTCTTAGCTTCCTTACTGCCCTGTGTCCTCCCTCCTCTTCCAGACAGGTGGGGAGTTTATTCCCACCACTGTTTCCTCCAGCTTCCCAGCAGTAATCAGGGAAAAGGAAAAATTAAACAAGAACAGCAATACCGATGGATTATCTCAGTATCATCACTGCTGTGCTTGCAATCTGCACCCTCATTCATCTGTTCACTTTCAGGGTGGGAAGAGATTCTGCTTAGGCCACAAATATGTGACAGCTCAAGGCATAAAGCAGGAATCTGCCATGTCCTGGCAGCTGTGCCTCGAGAAGATGACTGTACATTCAAAGGCAAGCATTTGGAGACAGTACCAGTGTAGCCCAGATTCATCTACGAGTACACCTGCCCTCACTGAACTGGGGGAGATCCCACTGGAGAGCTGTACGACCTGACAGCAGCATCAAAAGAAAGAAGCCAACTTGAGTTGCCCCAGGGCAAGTGATCTGTAGCCTCCACCACAGATAACACGATCATCACCACTAACACAAGGTATTGAGTAATGGGAAAATTACCAGCAATCAAGGATCACTTCTCTGATTTTTTTTTCTCTAAGGGTTTATTGACACACAATTGTGAAAACGAGCTGCTTTCATTGAGACTTATTCTCTAGTTGGGCACCTTTCAGTTGGCCACAATCCAAGTGCTGCTGTTTAATATGAAAGGGCACAGTAATGTACATCTTCCTTCTCTGCCTTGCATCCAGCCCCTGCATGTCTCCCCAAAACTGACACAGCCCAATTCCACCAGGGAGTATCTGGCAATCGGTGAAGTCACATTCTCGCCAACCTGGTGCAAGAAGATGCAGATCCACAATTTTCACATGGAAGAAACACTGACAGGAGTTTACCTCACAAAGAAAGGAAAACTTCGCAAAGATATTTAGACACATAAAGCAGCAAGCAGTCCCCAGAAGGGATACATAAACCAACCATTTGGTGCATATCTGCATCCTCAGATGACTCCATATTTTTTAAGAGCATTTCTCTGATGAAATTCCACTTCCTAAAATACTTAGTAATTGTTGTTTAGAATTAAAGTCGAAGTAATGTGACACATAAACGTAAATAATTACAATTTCATCAGCACACAGGAGCAGCTCTGATCTTTAAAAATGGAAGCACAGCAACTTGGGCAAAAAGAAAATCAGGCTCATTTTTTCATAATTTCTCAGATTAAAGTTATATATTAGCTAAAATACAGTGTTATTACTAAACCCTTAGGCTTCAGAGCACATCATGCCACATGTTCATTTGGCTGTTAAAAAAGAAGCAACCAAATGATTAGCATTTTTTCCAAGGACAGTTGAGATTAATAGTTTGAAGTAATTTTTTTAATTTAACCATGGAACTTGAACACTGAAATTAGAGTCAACTTTAATAACATTTTATTTCAGAAAACTCTAAGTCCTTGAGCACTGATCATAAGATGGATAGAGCCCTCACTGTTAGCAATCTTGTCTATAATTGGAAACAAACCCCAACTATTAAATTTGCAGAACTTGATAGCAGCACAGCCAACACTTGTCCCTGCAAAGACCCAGAAACCAGGAGTGAAATCATCACCCTACTGAAATCAGTAAGCGATTTTCGGCGACTTTTATGGTACCAAGCAGGATCTATTTGTTCCACAAAGATACCCACAGCAGATGCAGCTGGGACGGGTGAAGGACATGACATCTCTGTGCCTGACTCACGGCAGTTCCTCTCTGCTCTAAGACATCCATTTTACTGAACAGAATCAGAAACCCTTTTATCCCCATTTCGTAGACAAAAAGAAGAGAGAGGGGATGAGAGAGCAGTAATAGAACTCCCAACTCACATACACGGGAGAAAAAATCCTCCCTGCTCTTCCAAGCGAACATAGGCTTTGTAGGCATCGCAAACACCCCAACGGGAGTCAAGGAATTCCAGTTGCCCTCAAATTGTGTTCCTTTCTTTTTTTGGATGCACAGAAATCCCTTCTTTCTGTGATGCCTCTCCCTCACTCCCAGCTTTAAGACGCCTCTCACTCTGCCTGCTAGCACCGACAGACAAGTGACTACTTGAAGATTTTGGAAAGCTGGGTCCAGGCCCCGCTAACCACAAACCCACCAAGAGATAGCAAAGCTCTCCCTGGAGTTTCCCCCCCAGAAGCAAACAGCAAGCTCAGCTCTTACAGCCTGGGAAGGCTCACTTGACATTCTTTATCTGCAAGGACTCCATTAGCAACTTCCCGTAACGTAAAGCATATTTTAAAACGTCACTGAAAATAAGGGATAATTAAAATGTAAGAAGTGTCATCTTCATAAAAGCCACAGGACTAAATAAAGTCTTGGAGGGCCCTCTCCTGTACATTCCGTATTTCTCTACGTGCACAACGTACCTTCCTCTGTAAAATCTTGAATAGACAAAGCCAGTCTCCTCTGTACCTTTAAAAATATCTGAAGTAGTATTTGATTAGTTCATTAGGAAAAGCTCCTAGTATAATTTTTCCTCCAAGCAGAAGACAGTTACGTGCAAAAATTAACTCTCAATTCAGAACTACGAAGACTCAAAATCCAAATCCCATTTAGGCAGTTACCAGGTCAGCAACAATTTGATTCATTACCAAAGAGCTAATCTAGACTCGAGAAAATTGCTTTCATTTATGCATCTAGCCTAAGAAAATGGTAGCAATCGTCATTCTTTAGATGACAGGATTGTCACAGCAACAGCTAAGAACTGCACAAATGTGTACTTTTTCCTTTACAAAAAAATATTTACCCTCTCTTGGCAAAGCACAGAGAAATCAGGTAGGAAGAATATTTTCATAACACTAATATTTACGTCTTACTGATTTTTGGTACTGTGAATTTAGATTAATGAACAAACAGACCCCACGGAAACAACCTCTCTTACCTTGTCTCAGTTTGATTTATTAAGCAATGCAATTACCAGTGACAAGCCCACAGAGAAATGCACTAAACACTTCAGAAAGAGGAAAACCTTACCCACATATTTTTTGTGCCAGAAAGACTCCTTTCTCTTACTGAAACCAAAGGAACAGCAACAAAAATACCTACCTAAACAGTGAAAACGTATTACGACCCCCCTAACAAAGGAATACTGCAAAGACTTATTTTCTACATGGTTCATTTATTGTTGCTGAACAAAGAAAAGAATAGCCTTTATGTTTCCTCACAAAGTAGAGTGATTTGCAGGGGAGAAAATAAATAGTGACCTCTCTTTCATTTAAAGGGAGCGAGATATGAAGCAGTGGGAAGAGAGATGCTTGTAAATTACCACCAAAACAACAAATACTTTAGTTCTCTAATCCTCTCTAGGAAATGCTATGAAAAGGTACGGAAACATTTGTGGTGGATATTAAATGGTTAATATCTGGCCGGGATTCCCCGCCAACACAAATTCCGATGATTTGCCATTGGATGTTGTCAGCACCGATGTCCTGTTATAGTCAGTCCACCGAGATCCTCCCTGCAGCTTTCCTGCCTCGGGCATCTCTGATGTACGGGATCAGAGTCTGGAGCGTCCCCGTTTATCACGATGTTTCCCTCATCCCCCCTAGCCTGCACACACACCGGGCACCGCTGCTCTTCAGAAGAAGGCACACAGGAGCAGGCAAGTCACTAAGGTCTAACATGGTAGCTCCGCACAAAAACTAAATGCAATAAAGCCCTTCTGGAAAAGAGTTTGCTTTCCAAGCAAGCCTTTTAGCCATGAACAGCCCTGAAACATTCCCAAGTATTACACAGCTGTTTTATGGCTTCTGGTGTTAGAGAGTTTACCAACACACTGCAAATGTCCACAGACCTGCTGCTCTCTGCTTGCATCCATCTTCATATTCCAACCATAAAATGCAAATATTATCTGGTTCAAACCTTGCTGATCTAAATCAGTAAGCCGTACAATACTGTCATATTAAAACGGCATCAGAGCTTGTTTTCCTGCAGCGTTCCTGGAGCCTGCATTCTAGATGTAATTACTGTACAATATATATAAGAACCAGAGAGAAAGGCTTCACTCCGAGCGCTGAAACTGAGAAGAAATCAATACAAAGAAGATAAATGTTTCGTCAAAAGCTGCAGAGGTATTAACCCTCTCTCCAACTTAGTTTCTTTCTGCTTCAAATCATTTTACCATGTGAGAAGCTGCAGAAAGGAACGGGATGTGGTAGGTCTTATCTGCTTAGCTCTGTATTTGGCAATGGAAAAAAAATATATTTCAGAAAGAAAAATAAGAAATTATTAAAAAAAAGGAAAAAAAGGAAATAGAAGTGGAAGTTCCTCTAAAGCCTCTGGAATTTCATTCTTTCTTTGCACACTTGCACACCTGGAGGCAGCGAACAATCGAGGCTGTCTCAGGAGCCCACGGAAGGGACGTGAGAAGTCGTGGGGTGGGGGTGGAACTCACCTCCCTGGGGAGGGGGCTCGCCCTGCCCCGGGCGCCTGACCCCGCACGCACCCCCACCGCGGCCCCCCGCGCCGCCCCCGCCGGGAGGAGGAGGGGAGGGCAGGGAAAAGCAAACACAACGCAGCGAAGCCCTGGGGGGGTCCAAGCCGTGCTCACCCCTCAGGGCGATCCGCGGGCCCCTCAGGACACGCGCGTGTCGCGGGCACGCGCCGGGCGGGGCCCGCGCTGCGCGCCCGCGGAGGGGCGCGCGCCCCGCGGGGGCTCCCGGCGGCGCCGCAGCGCCCCTGGAGGGCGGCCCGGGAACTGCGCGGGGAGGCGGCGGGAGCCACGAGCCCCGAGAGTTCCCCCGGGCCGGGGCCGCGCCGGGGAGATGCGGGTCCCGACGGGGGTCCCAACGGGGGTGAGGGCACACTCGGGCCCCGTTAAGCTGCGCCCCTGCAGCTCGACGCGGGGCGAGAAGCGATGCAGGGACACCGGCCGTGCGGGGCGAAGTGGGGGGGTTGGACAGCGCGGCGGGCGCCGGGAGCCCCCCAACCGCGCAGCCCCCTCTCCCGCGGGAGATGAGCCGTGGTGGCCGCACAGACCCAGCCCCGGAGCGGGGCGAGCGCGCAGCCCCACGGCCCCCCCGCCCTGCCAAGGTCAGCAGGCGGCACGGCGAGACACCCACCGCGGACACGAGTGGGGCGGGGAGGGCGCGGACCCGGCACCGCCAAGTTTCTGGCGGGGAGCGCGGGGCTGCAGCGCGGGGTCGGAGCGCCGAGTCCCGCTCCCCTTCGGAGCGGCGAGCGGCGGTCCCGCAGCACAAAGGGAGCTCCAAGCAGCCCCATGGAAGAAGGGCAGCGTGCGAGGAAGCCCCCCTCTGCCCGCCCCACGCTGCCGGGGGCTGCATTGCACCGGAGAGGGGACACGGCGCCGGGAGCGCGGAGCCGAGCCCGGGCACCGCTCACGGCCCCACTCGCGGGCAGCGCTGCCCGCAGCCTGGAGGGTGCAGCGGAGCGGGGGGAGACCCAGCGCTGGGGCCGCCCGGGCAAAGGGGCCCCCGCGGTTCCCCGGCGCATCCTCCGCACTCGCTGTGTTCCCCGCCGGCACCGCACGGGGGTCGCGGACACGTGTGGCGGAGGCACCGGGAGCCCCCCAAGCCGCCGCGCTCACTCACCGGGGAAGCACACCACATCATGGAGCACGGAGCTGGTGATTTTCAAGAAAAAGATCCACCAACACGGTTGCAGTAGCCTCCGCATGTCCAAAGCCGCACATCGAAAGGGGAGAGGGGCTAAAATAATTAACACACGGGGGAAGGGGGGGGGGGGGGGGGGGGGGGGGGGAGGAAAAAAAAAAAGGAGGAAAGAAAAAAAAACTTGTTGAAAATAAGTTTCTCCCCGCACCCCTTCTTCCTGCGGGAGATAGCTGGGGGGCTCCTGCTCGCCTCCTCAACGCGGGGGGGAAGGAAAAAAAAAAAAAATCCCGCAAAGCGCGGGGCAGGGGGAACACAGCTAGGAGCGGCGGCAGGGCGCGGGGATCCCCCCCGCGCGGTGTGTGCGCGGCTCAGGCGGGCAGCGGGGCGCGCCGCATGCCGCGGACCGAGCGGGCGCTCAGAGCCGCCTCCGCGCACGGCCGGGCGGGCGGCGGGCAGCCGGGGCCCCGGCGCGCTCCATCCTGCCGTACAGGAAGTGGCGGGCGAGCCCGGATCCTGGCGGAGACTTTAAAGCGGGGCGAGGGAGAGGAGGGAGAGAGAGAGAGAGAGAGGGAGCGGGAGCGCGGCGCGCTGGCGGCGAGGCGAAGCGAGGCGGCGGCGCGCCGGGCGCCCCGGCGGCGCGCCCCCGCCGCCCTTAAAGCGGCCGCGGCGGCGAGGCGGGGGCGCGCTCGTGTGCGCGCACCCCGCACCGCAGCCGCTGTGTGAGCGTGTGTGTGTGGGTATATGTGTGTGTGGGTACCGGAGGGGTCGGGTTTGGGGAGCACCGAGCCGCGGCGATCCGCCGTTTGGAATTTCAGATTCCGCTCTCGCTCCCGGCGGTGTCTGTTTGGAGTTACTCGTGTCATTGTGCCGCGTGCGTGCTGCAGGGGGCCCCGGGATTGGGGATGGGTGTCCGTGTGCGCCCGTGCTCCCCCCCGCACCACTTCCAGCTGTGTGCATCACTCCGGGGACTGCCAGAGGTGTCCCCCACCCCAACCCCCCGAAATCACACAGTTCTCCATCCCCTTCCATTCTCTGTATCACTTCCATACACTGTATCACTTCCATATCCTTCCATATCCTGTATCACTCTGTGCACTCTGAGGTTGCCCCCACAACACCACACAGCTCGATCCTTTCTCTGGGAATTGCCAGGAATTCTCATCAAAATCATATTGTTTGTTTTTGTTTGTTTGTGTCTTTTTTCTCCTCCAATAATATTTATCTTTTTGGGTATTGCAAGAGACACATCCACCCTCACCACCCTATAATCGCAGCTTTTCCTCCCCCAGTAATGCATATCATTCTGGGTATTGCCAGAAGCATCCCACAAAATTGCCCCCAGTATTGTGCATTTTGCCACATACCTCCAGAGAGCCACCTCAAAATGAGGTAGTTGTCAGATGTTTCTGCAAAGTCAGGTGAAAGCTGTCCCAAGCCACGTTGCATCCACAATCCCCCCTGGGCAGCAGCTTTTGAGTGACTGATAATTTTGCACAGGAAACAGAAGCAGAAAATGGTGTGAATTCAGGATGAAGGGATGGCTGCTTGTACTTGGTATTTCCTGGCTGTGCTGTGCTCTGCTGAAGCTTAAATTTCATTCAGAAGTAGTTTTTGTCTGTTTCTTTGGTAATTATTTCCATTACAGGGATTCTGTTTCAGAAGGGAAAGGGTTTGGCTGGGCTTATCAGTGAGTGGTGTCTTCAGCTCTGGCTCTGTCGTTTGCTGTGACCAGCTCCTCTTTGCTTACCTACAAACCTTCCACATTTGTTGTGTTTCCCGAGGAGAAGAGGCAGTGGGCAGGAGAAGGAACAGAGTAGGAAAATTCACAAGTCATTTGTGGAATGGTGGTGATTTTCTCTCCCCCTTCCTCAGCTTAGGGGTCACTAGAGCAGAGCCCTTGGGTACTTAACATGCTGCACCCTGACTGTTTTGGAAGAGACTGTGGCTTTGTGTCCATCCAGGTTTACACCACACAGCACAGGGTGCCAAGTCAGTGGATTATGCTGCAGCCAAAGGGTCCCTCATCAGGAGGCAATCGTAGGCTTCCCTTTGACTTTCTCTTCACATCCCAGGTCATGCCTCCCAAAAGTTACAGCTGGAAGTTCAAAGTGCAGTCCTTACTGGGCATAACTGTGATCCCACTAGGGATTCTACCAGTATAAGGATTTAAGGACCTGATTCCATGTTCTCTGCCCTCAAGGACACGACTCATTGGGGTCTGCAAAGAGTAGAGAAGTCACTTGCATAAGGATTTATCTAAAGAAAAGAAAAAATTTATAGGCCTTGGAAAAAGGTCTTATCCAACTTACTGTTCATTAAATCATTTCCCAAAACAGGTAGGGGTTGGAGGTTTGTTTCAACCCTCATAAAAATAAAGCTACAATTTTAAGAGCTTTATTTCCCTGATTTTTTCAAAGCAAAACTCAAATCCCCACCTACCTTGACCTTTTGGATTCTGCAGTGACATCTGTGCTCAGTTACTTGTTGGGCTGCCCAGAAAAACCTGCAAAACATTCCACTTTCAGCAACTGATTCCAACTTTGCTGATCTAATGCAACAGATAAGTAGGCAGGTCCTACCCCAGTGCTGAGACTTGCCTCTTCAAATTATACCTCCCTGGTATCATAAGAGGCAATCTTATAGTGTTTCAATCTTAAAGTGAGTTTCAACAGGTCTAAGTACTTGAGAAAAGTAATCTCACAAAAGAAGAATAAAAGCAATGGATTTTTTCAAAGAGCAGTTTGCATCAGTATTTTTCTCAGTGATTCAAAATGCTTTGCGAAAGCCGTTAATTGCACCATTTTATATTAAAAATATATTTTTAAATTAGTTTAGGGTTTTCTATCCTGGAAAATGACAAAACTGAAACTGCCCCCGTTTCTTGGAATTGGAAGAGTTTTACATTTTCCATCCTCAGAGCAAACATGCAAGTAAGATACAAAATGCATAATCAGAATACTGTCTCCTGAGGAGCACAGATGACTTCAGGTCTCTCTAAGCTGCTAAGGAAGATTTTAGAAAGGCAGTGCTTCCATCAAAACCCAGAAGTGTTCAGGCTGGATATCCACGGTAGTCCCCTCAGGTCTGAACTTAAAAAAATCTGTAAAACCCCAATGTCAGCATGACCAGCTTGGTTCAGTCTGCTGTGGTACAACATGTACAATGACCCACTTTTCCTGGAGTGGGAAATCAATCATTGCATTGTCACACATCAGTTTAGGAGCTGTAGTGGCGGAAGCAGCTTTGTTTCACATTAGCAATTTGGGTGGGCAGAGAAATGGAAAGATGTATGATGGAGATGCAGGGAACAAAATTAAGCACGGTTAAATGAGAATCCATTTCCTGCACGCAGTATCTCTCTGCCCGGGGCACACTGTCTATCAACAATACACAGGTACAAATTGGCCCGGAGATGTATCTTTAACTATCCAAACAGAGCAAACTGCATTAGCAGGACGCTGCTCTATCGGGCTGGTGCCGGGTGACTGGGGAGCAGGCACATCAGATAGGACAGCAGATTCTTTCCCAGTGACTGAAGTACTGTGGGGTGATTAAAATAACTGCTACTGGATGAAGAGATTGAGAGGGGACATTATAATACAGTGCAGTTAAACCAGACTGATGGGTGTTCTGCAAATCTTGCAATATTTACCGTCAAGCATAGCGGGCGCTGTCAAGGAGAAAGCAACGGGATCAGCGGCTCTGGTTTGCATGGAACAGTGAATAAAAGAGAACTTCTGTCTCTTTTTTTTTTTCCCCCCTCCTGTTTGAACAGGTAATATTTTTATGCTGCTTTCATCAACATATGGGCATCACTCCTGGGAAAGAAATGAAAGTCTGTTAATTTATTTGATCAGGCATGAGAAATAATAGAAAACTGAAACGAAGACTCACATTTGTCATATGTTTGAATTAGTGAAAAGCTGAAGAAAGCAGAAAAATATTGCAAGGAGTTCAAAGATGAGAGGTTTTATTGAATTAGAAAATTATTAATAGCATTAATCATTTCCAAAACAGGCTTCTTAACATCTATAATGACTATGTAAAGGATTGGAGAAATAAAAATCAAAGAAAAAAAATCAGACATAGAAAGTTACACTTTTTGTGTGTGTTTAGAAAGAAAGGGATGAGTTTTCACTGATTTACAGTCAGCCAGCCTCACTGGAATGGTTAAGCTGTGGGGAAAATACCAGGTGAGGATCTAGCCCTGAAAGGATAATTCAACATGAAGTACCAAGAGGCAGCTACAGTCCAGATTACAAGTAACGTGACGTATAAACTTACAGGTTAATTCAGCAGCCCTAGTTCCTCTTCAGCTCCACACAGAAAGTTAAAAAAGGATGCTGAACTTGTAGTTTCATATATTATGTTATTGCAGAGTTAGTATCTCGTAGCCTCAGGACAGATGCCTTCTTCTCAGAGTATGCTGTGAGGCTTTGAAAGCCTTGACAAGGCATATGAGAACCTGCTGAGAACCAGAGGTGGAGGGCAAGCAAAGTACTGTGATAAAAAAAGAGGGCTTTATTTCAGTATAATCACAGCAAAGAGCTGTGTTGTTTGATTTATGAAGACATAAAAATAGATGAACTCAGAGGTGCAGGTAGAGAAAAAGGTATGAAAAATGTCGATGGGTGATGCAAACTCTGGGTGAAGTCATATGCTGTGGTCAGAGATTACTGCAGGTATTATAAGATGCACTCTGCAGCTCCACCAGCATTACAGGAATGAGCACTGATGATGCTCTGAGATGTCCTGGCTGGGCCGTGTTGGGTTTTGCACGGGGTTCTTTTGTAAGACCAATACATTTATTTCGTTGTGGTCTAAAAGAGGAATCACCACCTTAGGGCAGCCTTAGGCTAAATCATTCTGAACAGAAACTTGGTCACATGCTGGGATACCTACTTGAAAGCTTCATCTTAATCTTGAAGTCAAACAGCTCTTTTGTCTTCCAAAATGACCTAAAAGTGGTTGTGTTTGTAGAACGGTGTGTTAGGCCTGGTGGAGGGTCAGACTGATCAGCAACGTGTTTCTCTCTTCCAAAAGCAACTGTAATTCAGAGTCCTGTGGTATGACCTTGCCAAAGCTGTGTGTGTGTCTAATTCACAAATCCACTCCTGTTAAAAGAAAAGAAGACAAAAAAAAAAATCCATTCTCAGTGTAGCAGTGAGCAGAGATAATGTGTTAATGACCGGAGCTGAGGGATGAGCATGAGAGACCCAGTTTACCGTCCTGCTTGTCTGTTACCACTGCCAGTAACTCACCAGCAATACACTGTCTTTGCAGAATTTAAGCTGAAAACCGAGACAACAGACTTCTGAAATTCCATTGTGGGTGAAAATATTGTTTATAGGTTTCAAAATAATATTTGAGTTTAGTGAAAGTCTTGGGATCATCGGTTGCAGAAAAGTAGAAATGCTTTTGAGTGGGAAGGCTCTACCCGTGCTCGATGTTTTTACACTATCGTGCAGCTTGCCAGGGAGATAACTGCAACTGTCAGGTTTTTTCTACACAGTTAAGTTGACTCAAGGACAGGCAGGGTTTGCAGGCAGTGTGAACTCAGCCTGAATATAAGCTGCTGTAGGGAGTAGAGGGGGTGTGGTGTGATGGATCTGGATATATTATAGACACAGTTAATATGAGCAATCTTGTTGCCTCTAATAAACTCAACTTCCAGACCCCTTGACTTCCTGAGGACTCCAGAAAGCCAGTATCACAGTGAAATACCTACTCTTTTAAAGCCCTCATGCATTACAAGACAAACATCAGACTCCATCTTTTCTCCTATGAATAAACTGGTGAGAATGAATAAATTCATTGGAGGTGGAATTTCTGCTGTTCCTTTCCCCTCTTTCACTCCACTGGTGCTTTCTGCCAAAGGAGTTAGTGCAATATGCTGCTGCCCTGCTGCATGCATGTCGAAAAGATGTGTCAGAAGCTACTGGTGAAGGGTAAAGTCGCAGGTGTGCAATGGTCCCAAGGGGAGGGGCAATAATGGCTCTGTAACAAGAGGTGACCTTCTGCTATAAACCCATTGCTAATGGTGTCCAAAGCCAGACCCCTGAAACTGCTCCACAATGAAGACCAATCAAGCAGACTGCAAAAAACCACTTTTCTACTCAATCCCAGGAGGGCACTTTAAGGGGAAAAAAAAAAAAAATCTGTTCTATAAATGGTAGAACCAGACTCCAAATCTCTTTAAGGAAAGAAGTTAAAGAGGAACAGTTGCCATACCCATATTCATTCGGAGATGCACTCTTTGAGTGCAGGAATAAGATGATGTGCAAACTTCTGTGTTCTGGCTGCCTTTTTTAGTTGGAAATGTCTTACAATAGCTTGTACAGATGGGAATAATTACATTCCAGAAACTAATGCAGCCCCTGGTGGGGGGGAGGAGAAGGGGAAGAATGGCCTTGACAGAATAAGGAAAGAAATAACTTTTGTGAGTTACAGGGACAAGTAACTCCTTTTTTATTTTGTGTCCCTGTGTTGCAACAGGGAAATGCAGGTTGCAGATTACAGCATAGTTCTGTCTTTGCTATTCCTCTCTGGTTTCACAGATCTGTGTTTTTAGTGTTTTGGTTTTTTGTTTGTTTGTTTCTTTGTTTGGTTTTAGCAGTTATTCAAATACGGACTTGTGTAAAGCACTCTGGATTTGAGTGTGGACAGGCAGTACATTAGCTAATATGATTCCATTAAAAAGGGATTCCATAGTCAGTGCCCCAATTAAATGAAGAAGTGTCAATATTAATAAACCTTCCGAAGAAAGAGATAAAATCAGATACCCACAGTGACCCCTCAGACATGAATGCAAGTCAGATCAATACATACCCAGGAGCTCTGATGGAAATAGATAAACAACAACAATGTATCCAGGCCACTGTGATTTGGCAGAACTGCACAACCACAAAGTATCCTTTGTTTTCTCGAGTTTTACTTTGCATTCCCTTATTCTCCATCCAAAGAGCAGTGTCAGGGGCATAAGCTACTTGTCTGCAAACTCCAGTTTCTCACCGGAGTTCATCCTGTCTCCCCTTGATGCCTGGTCTAAAAAGGATTTCTTGGAAGCGTAAAGATGCCGTCCAAAAAGTTGAATAAGCAGTAATCCAAATCCCTGACAGCTTACATCCCTAATGCAACCGAAATGATTTTCATTCATCTTCTCAATTGTCATCAAATACGGATCCACTGCAACTGGGCACAACTCCCACAACTGCACATTCACTTTCCTGGAACTGCACCCACTGGGGTCCAACTCAAAGTTTTGCCAGCGCAAAGAAGGACGTAACCAAACACCACAAAAATGCAGTTGTTTCTTTCTGCAGTGTTTTGCTACTTTGGGAGTGTGGCAAGGCTGTGCCCTTATCTTTTCCACCCAGATTTCATGTTCATGATGCATATCTCCGTGCCATCAAGGTCTGCTGGTTACAGTGCACTGTGCTCACTGCTGCAGGATTGGAGGGTTTAAAACATTTTAGAATTTCAGCATCTGTTTTATGTTGATTTCAGGAGAATGGGAGAAAGGATGCCAAGTTCCAGAGAACAATAAGCACTTTGGGCCAAACTCTCCCTTTGTTTATACTGGTGTAAATCTAACGTCTCTTCATCCAGCTGACAGGTAGATTTGAGACAGTGTAATATAGGGCAGAGTCAAGCCCTTTAATATGGAAGAACACAATTGCTAGCTCTGGTCCACAGCCAAGAAAATATATTTAAGATATACAGTAGATATTGGAAGAAATTTTAATTAACCTTTTTTTATGGAGCTATTGGGTAAAAATATTCCATTCTGGACGGAAAACTAAGACAAAAAGGGGGAATGTTTATCATAAGTGACCTAAAGAGGAGTACAATTAACACATGTTTAGAACCTTGAATTGTTCTGTTAATCCACATGCATTTATAATTCCAAGTTTCAAAATAACTAATGATGTCCAAATAGATTTTAACATCTATTAAAGGTATCATCCTAAGATACATTGTTGGGGGAAAATGAAACTGAGAATGAAGTTGTTACGACTAATTCACAGCAAAGAAATATGAGACCTCATAATTCTTCCCAAAGCATCACAGTTAGTAAAATATTATACTTTTTTTTTTTTCCCTGCAGCAGAAACACAACAGAAAAACATTATTCTCTAGCAGTTAACATTAACTGCAAACTGGTGGCCACTTCTGAGCACGGGAGTGTTCTCTGGGCTGCATTTAATCCCTGTGAGCCCGGGCAGCCCCAGCCTTGCGGGCTGAGCCGGCAGCGGCATCGGCATCGTGCCACACGGGGGAGTCTCAATGCGCGCTCCGAGAAGTTCGTGTTCCATAAATCACTCGCTTTGAAACCTGATTTCTCCGTTCTGCCGCTTTGTCAGTCTGTCTGAGAGATAACACAAGATCTGCAACACTTAGCACAGCAAAAAAAAAACCCCAAAAAAACCCAAGCTGAAGCCACGACATTTCTGTAACAGAACGGCCTGTAAATGCAGCGTGTTGGGTTTTGGTGGTGGGAAATCTGTGCCAAGCATGATTTCTTTATTAAACACTGTTTGAGCCACCAACTTGGTGCTGGTATTGCCACAGAAAACACTAAGAAAAATTAAAGAAATCTCAGCCACTGGTAATGAAATACTATAGATTTGATGCGATCCATGAGGAAAGCAGAGGGTGCAGTAGGCTCATTGCATGGCACAGCAACACGGAATCTCAGCCCAGGGACAGGGATCAGCAATGCTGGAGCAGGATCCAGGCCTCTCAACATCACATTTCTCACTGCAGAGTGTGGCATAATTTTCTTCAGCTACAGGGATAATGGGCCCATGGTGTGGGCAGTCTCTGGGTGCATCTGTCCTGGGATTTAACGAGCCTGGTCATCTTGACAAAACTCACTTTCCATGAAAAACAGGCCATGAGCACTGGACATACAGCCTGAAAACCACACAGCACATACTGAGGGGTAAAACTTCCTCATTCCCTAGGCCCATTTCAAGCTGGAGGATTCAGCAATGACGAGGGTTCTCGAACAATGCACTAAGGGAAGTGTGGACAAAGGTCCCTCAAGATGGCACAGATTTTCTTGCACTGCACAGACCATCCTAAAGAGCTTTCTCTCAGATTTTTATACATCATTCATATGACCTTACCATGCCACACAGGAGACTTATTTCCCAGCTCATTGTTACCTGCTGCTGATATAGAGGGCTGCGAGCACAATATACTATTATCCAGCAAAACAACATGTACTGACAAACGCTGTTTAGTGAGCATTGGCCACCCATCTGAGAAAACCAGGGTCACTGCTGAACAATACCAAGAGAGGTCTCACTAGTTTCTTCTCCCTCCTCCATTCAATGAGCTGTTAATAGACAAGCTGTTAGAGAGAAAAAGAACTAAATAGTTTACAAGCTTACATTTGAAGGCCTGTGAATTGCATTAGCTGAGCCAGCTGAGTGAGAGCCAAGGCAATCTCCCCACGATTGTAGAAAATGTGGCATTGAGGCATGTGGAGGCAAAGAAAGAATGACAGTGACCAGGTTTACAATATGCAAAGCCAGAATAATTACTGCTTACTGTGATATAGAATTTTTAGCTGAACTATGATATGGAATTGAAGCATCTCCTTTAAATGCACAAATGTGCTTGTGTATTCCTATTTGAAAACTTTCTCTCTTTGACGCAAATATTATTTTACAGCCTTAATATAAACTTTCTGAAGTTGACTTTTAATATTTCCCCATTGGACCTTTCCCCTCTCTTCCCCTCTTTCTCTGCTGCACAGGCCATTCTCAGCATGAGCAATGACCACAATCTTTTTCATTACTCACTGGGTTTTTTTGAGCCTTGCAGTTATGAATAGGAATGTGAATCCCTTCCTATACAATTACCTGGACAATTGTTTGGGATCTGCGGAATTGGAATGTGCAGGTGAAAATATGTGGAATCCTTTGGTTGCCATTCAGGTCCTTGATTATGAAAAGTTTTCAGGTATTTTCTGTGAAAAAAAAATCCCTTTAAAGGTTTCAGAGAAACCATCATGTCAAGGTCAATCTGTTTCAGTGAAAGGCTGAGGATTTATCTAATCAAACATGGGAATCCTTCTCTTTTGTTTTGGTGGGTTGGTTTTTCTGAGCTGTTCAGTTTGCCCTCCTGTTAGATCCTTTCATTCAAGTTAGTAGTTTCCTTAGGTTGGCTGATCTTTATTTCTGCTTTTAATATTCCCTATTGATTTTATTGTAGTGCACTTACATGCTGTTCAACAGTCCCCTATTACTGTAAATAAAATAAGATAAATAACTTGGCTTTCTTTCTGCATTTAAAATATTTGGCAGCAGCCACCTCCATCCTTAACTGAGCATCTGACAGTGTTACTGCCAGTATTGGGAGGGCAGCCCTGCGTGCCCTCTCGTGTCACTGGTATCCATGCTAGTTAGATAAAGCTAGCTTGGAGTTTGCTGATATTACTGGTTGGCTTTATCTAGCAAGCAGAGGTACCAGTAGCATCTGTGCATCTGTTGGATGTGCAGATGGAGGCCGCTGCCCTCTTAGACACTGGCAGCAATAGCAGTGTTAACACGTGCATCTATGACCAAGCAAGATACTGCTTATCTGCAGTGTATGGGAAAGTCACTGAGGCTCCCATTTTCAGATCAGGCAGGTGTTATTCCTATCTATCACTGACAGGCTTTGGCTTAACTGGTCACTTAAATAACAACGATAAGATCCAAAACACAGGTTCATCTGTTTTCCCAGTTGGGACTCCTCTGCCCTGGCCTGTTCCACTGTCCTCAGGGAAACAACCAGCACAGCCAGAGTAGAGAAGGTGCATTCCTCTGGCTAACAAGAGTCCAAATGGCATTCCCAGCACCCGCAGTCCCTTCAGGCTCCCTGGTGCTGGCACTGTTAGCAGCACAGCTGGAGGTCGAAGCCGCTGCCGCAGGGCTGGGGCAGCTGCCGGAGCGGATCCTGCAGCCTGTGCAGGGCTGTGATCTGGGGGGGCTGCCCCTGCCTGGCTCGGGGGGCACCACCGCAGACTCCTCTCCTGCAATGGGCCTGGCCTGTGAGCAGGCACATTCCCACAGCTTGTCCTGGCTGGTTTGGGTATGGATAGCACAGCAGCTGACTCGAGCGCTTGAATGACTGTCGGGATCTGCTGAAGCCAGCACAGAGCACCTTCATGGCTATTTCACCCTGGATGAGACAGATCAGGCTTTTGCTTCTCCACGATGCCCAAGACTGACTGCACCAGGTCTGAGTTGCTCAGTAGTGATGTCCTCTACTTCTGCCAAGGTTACAGATTTCAGTCTTACTGCAGGTGATGCTCACTCCTCTTCAAGTCCTGCAGGTTTTGTTCCTGTTATGTCTGTAAGCCAGCTCTGGAGATCAAACCTGAGTCAGGCTCAGATCAACACTGCCAACAGATATCTACGCTTGTTCTCCAAAAATATACAGATGTATTGTCCTGCTGTGCTTTGCATGGCTGCAGCCCAGATAACCTGTAGACCAGACCTTCACAGGGAGTGTGTTCACATCCAGACGTGCTGAAACAATGCCAACACTTCCCCCAGTGCCCCAAACTTCGGAGTGTGCAGTTACTGGTTTTGGCTCACTTTTACTTAAATGCATACTTGAGATTTAAAAAGACTGTGTTCTTTTAAATTTGTTCTTGTAAAAACAAATCTATTCCAGTTAGTTAATACAAACTGTTTTGAAAAGAGCTGTGGAATATCCTTGTAAATATCTTGTGAAAGCAAGTAATTAAAATAGTCAAAATAATAAGGAAAAATCACATGACTTTAAGAAAGCATATAAAAGGTAATCAAGCAGCGTAAAACCAAATAAGATTAATTTAAGTTACAGGCTCAGTATATGGTGTATTGTATTCTTTGGACTGAACAGAAATGCATGCTGTGCAAGGGTGTTCTGAACTCCATTAAAGAGTAATCTTTTACACAACCTGTAGTGCTGCACAAATAAATGTTGTGAGGCAAAATAAATAAATTCTGAGAAATGAATGACTTTAGCATTAGTTTGTCAATTAATTAGAACAAAGAGGGAAGTCTGGCAGACAACACAAAGAGATAAATAAGGAAGAGTTCACGTTGCCATACAGCTTTTGGTATCTCTCACTTCACTTTTTGCTAATTCTTCCTTCTCACAAGCTTTACGGGATTTTCTTTAAAGGGGGAAGGGAGCCAAAAGGATGCAGTAGCAATTCTGCTCACTCTCGAAATGCTATCTCAGGGTCTTTCCTCAAAAAAGGTTAATTGTAACTTGATCCTTTTGTTCTAACAGGGCAATGGAGTGTGAACTAGAATGGAGGAAGAATTAGAGAAGATTTAGTTAAGTTGCATGTATTCTAGACAGCAAGACCTGTTCCCCTAAAGCAGTTAAGGAATTAACCAGTGCAATTTCGTAATTATTAGTTATCATCTCTCAGAACCTGTGGAGGATAGGTCAAGTCTCAGAAAAGTAGAGGAAGGCAAATATAGTACCTGCTTTCAAGAAAATGGAAAAGAAACCACATATTTCTCATCTTAACTTTAAACAGGTTAAAACTGGAAAGAATAATTTAGATATTATAACATTTTCAAATGACATCATTTTGGAAGGGACTGGAAATACTAATGCAACACAATTAGAACTAGTGCTCTTGGTAAACCAGAGAAATTATTCCAATTTAACAAGGTCACATTCACTCAAGTGAATCAAAAGAACTATATATAGGCCAGAGAGGCCAGATCTCCACATACCAAAAAGGCAGGAGAAGCCTGGAAGATCTGAAGGTGATAACATCCACAGTAAATGAGAAGTGAGATGTACTTGTAAGAAAGAAAATCTTGTAAAATGTACTAACAGGAGCACTGCTTGTAACATGTCAAACACCATTACTCTGCTGTGCTCAGAACTATTGGAGGTTTACCAGTTTACCCAGAATCTGGCTTAAGCACCATATTTTTAAATAAAAGGTTCAGTCCCAACGGACAGAAACAGGAATAAATAGAAACCTATAAACTACGAGAAAAGTTTGGAGGAACTGAGTTTGTTTCCTGTACACAATTGAGGGGAGTATGATAACAGACTTCCAGTGAGTAAGAAGCTACTGAAAGAAGATAGTAATCCATTATCCACTGAGGTTAGGGCAGGAAATATTGCTTTAATTTCCAAGAAAGGAGATTTAGGTTATCTTTCTAACTATAAACCTAGGCAAACACTGGAACAGGCTGCTAGAGTGTCTGTAGAATCTCCATTACTTGGGGTTTTAAAGAACAGATTAGATAAAAGAGCTGTCAACCTTGTTGGGGATACGTGATCTGCATTCCTCAGCACAGGTGGACTTACACCAAATGTCCTTTAAGCTCCTTGCCAGCCCTACCTTCCTCAGCTCCTGAAGTGCTCTGGTTGCATAGTTTTGTAGTTGCATACACACCCTAATTTTAATTAAAAAAACCCATACAAACAAGGAACAAAAAACCACAAAAAGACACTCGAAAATGTGGATCCTGGCATTGCAAAGATCAGAGGTGAGTACAACAAGT
This sequence comes from Empidonax traillii, assembly GCF_003031625.1. Classification (NCBI taxonomy): domain Eukaryota; kingdom Metazoa; phylum Chordata; class Aves; order Passeriformes; family Tyrannidae; genus Empidonax; species Empidonax traillii. The sequence continues at coordinate 1,859,219 of NW_020955297.1, read as the reverse complement.
CAGTGTCTTTTTGCTGACTGATGATTCCAGATCCAGCTGTGTTTTAACAGAGGTGCAGAACTTAGACAAGGAAGGAGTAGGGATGCTGAAGGTGGGGAAGGCAGAACTGGGGAATACTCTGCTACCCATGCCCTAAGAGCCTTTCCTGTATTGTATCCCCTGGAAATGATGGGAAGCTCTGGTTTTGTCTGTTCTTGTCTCTGCTTTGCAGCGTCCAGGGAGAGTCAAGGAAGGGACCCTTGGAGATGCAAGAACTTGTTTGGAGGTGAAAAGAGCACACAAAGGGGTCTCTCTGAACATCATGAGCAGCATTTCCACCTTCTTCTCCAGCACCCCAGAGTCTCTGGTTTGAGACAAGATCCCCAGAATGGAGCTCAGAGGAAAACAAGAGAGTGTTTTAGGCAGATTCCTGCCCTGCGCTGAGAGAGCCCATTCCCTGCACACCGGTGTCCCAGCACACTGAAATTTGCTGGTACAAAACTGGAAGATTCAGCAAACACTGGGGGGTAGTTTAATATTTCTTCAACTATCTTCAGGTGCTATTTTTTCCTGTATGTTCAATTATGCTGTGGATTTATGGATAAATAAATCAAGTCCCTGCTTTCAATTCTCACACTGAGGGAAGCCACAGTTGAGTTGCAGAATTTCAGGAATACATTCATCTAAGCATGTGAAATTCTCTTTGGTCTTTGAATCCTCTTGCAGATAAACTACTCTTACCATATTTATGGAATACCAGCTTTTCAACACTTATTTTATAATCCATATTCCTCTGCCCTTTTGCAAATAACTTCTGTTCTGCCCTGAAAGGCAGCCTCTTTCAGCTCACACAGCCTATGTGTTTGTGTCTGTCTGCATTATTTATATCTCTGCTAAAGCCATTCCTCTTTTCCATGTTCTTATAATGGTGCCTATCATGCAATATTTGGACAGCTACTTGTTGTTGCTGATGAGAGTTTGTCCGCTGCTCCCACCTTTATGGCACAAGCTTTCAGCACAGGTTTGAATTGTTGGGCCTCCAGCAGAGTCTCAGCAGCAGCAGATGTCCATTTCAGAAGTGAGTTACCAGAGGTATCTGGTGATGTTTGGAGTTTGATCTCTGCTTTTCTGAATGATGATTTTTAACTGTGAACGCTCTCAGTGTTGATGTTTGCTGCTAAGCCATCATCTTTTTGTAACTTCCATCCAGCAAGACATCGAAGGCAGGGCCCAGAGCGTATTTTTCTTGCTCAATTACACCGAGAGAGATGTAGATTTTCTTTAGACAAGTTGTAAAGCAGCTGTTTCTACATATTAACTCTCTGTTTAAAAATATTTATATTGCACAGATGGATGAGGAGAACAATACTGCCCTCCTTTCCTTCCCTGACGGATCTTGACCCTAACTAGGAAAGCTCCTTCCCAATACCACGTGTGCTGAGGCTGAGAGAAGAGCACCGTGACATCAGGAGAGCACTCACCACCCCTTCCACCTCCACCCTCAGCCCTGTGACAACATCCCAGTGCTGGTGGCTCCACGTGCCCATGGGAAGCACGAGCTGTCTCGGGGATCAGCCTGGCAGGAGGTGACGGCTCCGAGTCCTCCCAGAACGTCTCGTTTTGTGGTGCCCTGCAGAGATGTTGTAACTACATTTAGATTTCTAGCACAGCACCTTCTGCTGAGCTACTTAGACATCGAAGTAATGCCCAATCCCTGTAGTGGGATACACCTGGGAAACAGTCTGTTCCCAGGAGTTACAAAGGAAAGGCTCCTGGGTTTTCAATATCAATATTTTAGCAAGCTACACACCCCCAGAGGAGGTGTTTGCTCCCCAGTTCAGTCTGCTGATACTTTTGCCTGAACTAACCAATTCTGCATTTCACTGTCATTTGTAATTACAACCTATCAATATTTTATATTACTTTAAAATCAGGTTTTAAAATATTTAAATGAATTGGGGCTGGTGAATTAGAAAGCCGGGAATTTGAAACTGAGCTTGTCTAACTCCCTGTTCTGCTTTCTTCAGCTTTTAACTGTAGCCCAAACACTCCCAACTTTCTGCAGGATAAACCAATGGGACAAAATTTTACCTGCAACATGTGAGTGGTTTGACTCAGTTATCAGTGTTCTGTGTTTTTTTGCAATTATTTCAGCTCACTGAAACTGGGATGAGAATCCAGGCTGACAAAGTATGAATTTGGATGGATGGGCACCACAGAGGATCTGTCTGAGTCTTGTAAAGTTTCACAGTTACAACTGGGATTGATCTGTAAAAGGGGAGCCTGTTGTGATACATCCTGTTGTCACACTGTGTGCTGTGCCCTGTGCAGCACTCCTGCTATCTCCTGAGCTCTGCTGCAATAACAAAAGGACTCAGAGAATTCTCAGGAGTATCCCCTTCCATACTCCATCCAGTGACCACATCAGGGCCTACAAAGGATGTTTTCAAAATATTATGTATTAAGGATATGTCATGGCAACTGCCAGTATATCCCAGATATGTGCTGAGTCCTATTGTGACTGCATGTAGGAATAATCCCACTGACTACATGCTCCAAATTTAGTTTTTATTTGGCATTTGAGGTACATAGGAAGGAAAGTTCAAGAGCTGAACGTTATTACTGTGATGTTTCATTTTACCACAGACTTGGGTAGTGTCCTGTTTGAAGTGAATTACTAGTGAAGACAATGTAGAGGCCCTGAGTTTAAAAGGCAAAGAAAACTATTATGCTTATCAGAGTTGGTTTTTAGGAAGGTTTTCTTTTCTTAAGGAGCTCAAGCTATAATAGCTTAAGGCTATTATCTTTAATAACTAGCTGCTAGTCTGAATTTCAAACCAAATACTATCACTCCTATTTAACACAGCCGTCCATTCACCTACCAGCTTGTGCAGTGAGTGCATCTTTCAGGAGAAGAAGAGAAGAAAGCAATCATGGATGAAAGAACATTCCTGCAAACTCATTTACAGAGTTACTGACCTCTTATTCTTTCTATCCATGAAGTGGGAGGTAAAATTTAAGAAACATTTCTGATATGACACTCAAAGATACTGAATAGTAAAGCACAAAGCATTGGTATGAAGCTGTGCCAGGGGAGGTTTAGGTTGGATATTAGGAAAAGATTCTTCACCCAGAGGGTGTTTGGGCATTGGAACAGGCTCCCCAGGGAAGTGGTCACAGCACCAAGCCTGTCTGAGTTCAAGAAGTGTTTTGGACAATGTTCTCAGGCACCTTGTGGTATTCTTGGGGTGTTCTGTGCCAGGAGTTGGACTTTGATGGTCCTTGTGGGTCCTTTCCAACTCAGGATATTCTATGACTCTGTGAATAACTGATACCTTTCAAATCTTTTAGTAGAGCTTAGAGGGATGTGAGGCCAGTGTCTTGTCTCACACACTTGGAACTCCTATTAAAAAAGGAAGTTTTGGGCAAACACAAATTTAGGATCTTTTCCTTAAATCTAGATCTTGCACTAGATTATTACATTGTGTATTATCCACAGGCTGAAGCAAAGTACAGTTTCCCCTATTATCCTACTTAAATCCTAGAAATAGGGTTTATTTCACACACAGTGACTAGGTGGGAGCAGGGAACAGTATGATTGAGTTTTGCTGTGACAAAAGCCACCTGGTTCTCCTGGAGAGAGGACAGGGAGGAGGAACCATACTTCCCCTGAGCTGAGCTCTTCATATGTTTCTGCTCTAGCAAAGTTTATCTAAGGCCATTTTTTCCCCACTTTGACTCTTGGCAAGTCATACTTTGCATTCAAAGGAAATCTGTCCCAGGACTGTAATCATGGAATTAATAGACCTATGCAGGGCCTCCCTGAATCTGCATTCACTGAAAAACCCCGTACCCAGCAGGTCTGTGAGGAACCATTCAACCATCTGACTCAGAGCATAAAGCATTTGAAAACACTGGCCTTATCTCCTCAAGAGTCGACAGCAAAATGTACGGCCACGTTGAAGGTTCTGGCAGTTCCAGAAATAGTGCCTGCTGAGCAAATAAGGTCAGAGTGGGTGGGTGAAAATAGATTGTTCTCAAAATTTGGCACATAAAACTTTAAAAGTGCTTTATGAAGAGAAGTCATTCTCTCAGGTCTTGATCCTGCAAAAGCGCATGTGGGTAGAGTTCTCGAGATCATAAATTTAAAGATCTGTTTATGTTTTTGCAGGGTGGGCTTCTGGCCTAAATAAAAGAAGGTGAAACATTAGCCATAGGAGGTTTCACCTTCAAAGGAAGATATCTGTGTCTTTCTGTTCATTTCCTGTGAGAAAAATACTTGACTAACTCTTTTTTTTTTTTTTTCCACTTGCCCACTCTTTCAAAACTTAAGAAGCAGTTTCTCTAAGGCAGTTGTTTTGATTTTTCCACTTAGGTATTCTAGGAACTTGCTTAAATCATTTGATGTTTGTGTTAATAACATAAAATCTCAGTGATCTGAAATCTTTATGTAATTAAGCAAAATAATACAGCTCCCTACATGGAACTAAAGTAGTTCGGGGAAATTCTCAGTGGAAATAAGGATGACTCATTCTTTAAGCAACACTAACAATTAAGTATATATAAGCTATCAGTTCCCAGTTGGAAAAAATTGGGACATTTATATAATAAAGGACTTTCTTAATCTGCATGAAAAGATGACAAGGTGTTTGTACCAGCTGAGACTGTATTCTGGAATATGTTTACCAGTACTCAAGTTTATTCTCAAAAGCAGCATCCAGTGAATAAGACTGTACTGGTGGTAATTTTAAGCCTCACATACTTGTAAAGTCATTATGCTGTCAGTCCTTTCTGGTGCCAAAGTCTGCATGCTGTGCATTTAAGAGTTTAGGATGAAGGACTGAAAAAATTGTGTACATTTAGGCATTTAGAACCAAATAAGAGTTGTGATTTGGGCAAAATCCAAAGAAAGAAAACCTCCTAATGAGAAAGCAGCCTTTGGTGCTATAAAATCACTATCTTCCTGATAGAGGCATATAATTTTGAAACTCTATCTACCATTCAGATTCTTCTTTGGGTGTCAGCATCCCCACTTCATCTGTGGTCTAATCACAGCCATGTCATTGCATGCCTTGTGCTGGGTGATGGACATTGTAAGCGGTGACACAAGCCCTTGGATGCATTTAGATCACTTCTGCCACTTAGGGTTTCGCCTGTCTTGCTGACAGAGAGATCCTCGTGTGGAGGAGCTCGACAATTCCTAACTTAAAATGCCAATGGGGGTCTCTTCCAAACTAATCATGTATTGGCACCTGTCTCTGCTCCAGACCAAAGTGAGTCAGCCAGTCTCCACGCTGAAGGCCATGTGGGCCCTCAGTATCACAGCATGTTGAGAGGGGTGTCAGTGATACTGGCAGTGCTGCTTGGTGCCTCAGAGCCCTGTTCTTCCCCCCAGCACGATTTGGAATCCCACATTATTTATCTCTTGCGGTATTATAACCTGTTTCCCACTGAAATCTCATATTTTTCTCAGCAGGTGGGGAGCAAGGCTGTGAGGAGAGACAGCCAGGGACACAGAGAAGGCTGTGAGGGCCAGAGAGTCCTTTTGCTCCTGCCTTCCAGAGCATCCCTGTGCACGGTGGGGCAGCAGCATTGCCCAGTGCAGGGCAGTGAGAGGGGACACACTGCACTGGGAGACTCTCAGATCCCACAGGGGTGGGACTGCACAATGACCAGGGCCAGGCACCTCCTCATAACCTCTCCACTGCAATGCTCCCATCTAAGAACCGCTCAGCTGGTACCAACAGCAGCTTTACTGAACCTGTGGCTTTCTGAACACCAGCACATCATCTGTTCTTTCACGCCTTGACTTTTCAGAGGCAGGTTTGTCAGGAGGCACAGTGTCTATTAAACACACAGCTCCACAGACACAGCTCTCCTGACAGTGAACTTCATCACCCGGGTGTCTCTGCTTACACAATGCACCCAGTGCCACTGCCTCCTTCCTGAGGAGTGAGATGGTTTTTAAACTGATACAAGATTTGATCCAGCGTGTTTATAGCACATATTGGATGAACACTAATTTGCAGGAAGTCTTTACAAGTGGAAAACCTTGCTAAAACACATATTATTGAATGGATATCTTGCTGTGCTTGGATCAATGAAGCTTATACTGTGGCTTAGGCCTAATCTTACGACAATTCAGCAATTGAATCCCTTTATGTTAGGCTGCTGGCAATGTTGCAGGATGCATTTTGTATCTACTGATTAACTGTGTTCAGTTTGTGCATAAAATGAAAAAGAAATCAATGAAAACACTTAAAAAACTGAAACAGGGAAAGACATGGACCTATCAAAAGCGAAAAGAAGAAACAGCCCTGTAGATTCTGTGGTGAAACTGGGATTTCTTGGTGTCCTGGAAGGATTTCTAGGTCATCACACTGAAAGCAGCTTTGGATATGTGGTAACTTTACATAGGACCACTGCAAGATTTCCACTGGAGAGCCTTCAGCCAGTAGACAGGACTGTGATGATAACATGGTCAAGAAATGTTTCAGACTGGATTCCTGGAATCATGTAATGTGGGAATGGGCATAGGAATTGAGGAATTGAGGTCTCTAATGTTTTCATACACAGTTGTAGGCCATGAGAGGAAAGAGGCAACCCTAAAGCTTTTGCTTCAGGGAAAAACTTCAATCACATCTCATGCCTAATTAGATATTGGGAACTACACAGAGGCAATCTGAGTGTACTCCACAGAAAACCAGGCAATGTTAGTTTGGGTTGCTCAGGGAACCACTTGTTATGAAGATGGACCTGAGAATTCAATTCTCACTATTTAAGTGTTTTGGAAGTGATTTTCACTGTTAGATTAATCTCCAAATGGGAAAAAACGTAGGCATAGCAGCCTCAATTTTGATCTTGCAAAGCATTCCCAAGGTTTGTCACTTGGTTCTTGCTAAGTGGCTTCCTGCAGCCAGGGATACATCTCTGCATGTGTATTTAATGCTTTTGAGAGGTTCTTAGCTGACAGTCTCAGAGGATGACTCCTGGGCACAGTCTGCCTTCAGATATGTGCGAGTTACTCCCCTTGATATGAGTGAGAATTGCCTTTGCTTATGAGAGATGTAGGCAACTTACATTTTACTCCTGTCTTTCCTCTGTTGCTTTGACGTATTGGCAACCCTGAACCTTCCACTTTTTAATTATCACTTTTAATTTTTACGTGATTCTTACATGACTATCACAGTGTGCCAACTGGAAGTCAGTGCTGGAGCTGCAGCTCTCTGAGCAGGGCTTGCTTCATCATTTTAACCTTTTTTTTCTTTAGACAAGCCTCAGCATCCCTTGATGGTTTCTATAATTCTCCTCCGAGTGCCTCTACTGAGTACATTATTCTGTACTGCTCTATGTTCTTACACCTTGATCTGATGCAGAATTATCTCATGTTGGATTTGTGTTCTGGTGTCTGCTTTTGTTCATGCATCTCTTCCACCACTTTCCAAATGTGTCTGCATTGCAAAGTTCCCGTTCAGAGATTCATGCTTCCCTTCTCAAAGATCCCAACTTGCTTTTTGCCAGGGCCTGGCTGTGGGGGATCACTGTGTCTGCTTATCCCAGACCCACAACTGACAGCTCCTCCAGATGCCACAGGAGAGGGCAGGACAGGCAGGATATGGGGCGAGGGAGTAGCACCGTCCTCCTGCTCCTCCCACGAAGCAGGTGGTGCTGCCTTACTGTCCTCAAATCTCTTGTTCCTCACTCCTGGTTATTTCCTTCAGAAGAGCAAAAATTAAATTCGCCTGCACTTCTGAGAAACCAGGAGCTTTTTTTCTGAAGCCATCAGACTGAGGCATTGTCTGCTCCACACTTGCCTTTATATTCCCCCCCTTCCATTTCCATTGCTTAGGCTTAGTCATGATTTGAATCATCTGCTCTCTGAGAGTAATCAGATTAAAATATTAGGTTTCTACATTTGAGATTTCCTTTCTTGACACTCACAGAAAAGAACTGAGAGATGAGGTGGTTCCTCAAAAACTGCTATCACAAAGTCCTGTATTTCCCCAAATGAGTTGAAATGCGCATTGTGTGTACTCTAAACATCACTTCCATAGATTATTTTACCACTACCATTACAAGACAAAGCTAACAAATTCTTCTGATGCTGTACTGATTTTCTAATTCCTTTTCTATTTTAATTTAGGCTAAAAGTTAACCATAGACTTCCCACTTTTCACTCTATTACTTCTCTGCCAGAAAATCATCTTCTGCAAGTGTTGTATTTGTAACCCAACAGGACACAACTCAGAAAGGGATTTTTGGTTTTCAGAGCTATGCTCAAAGGTTAATAACTGCAGTTTGTAGTGCCAAATACTTTTTCCTGTGACTTTACTGTGAGCGTGCAAGCAAATCCAGCTTTTCTGTCTAGTGGAAAAAAATCAGATAACCCCAAGTGGAAATCACACTGAATCTGCAAAGATGCTAATGTGCTAAGAAGCTGGTCAGGCCTTAGATGAGATGAAAAAAGGCCTCCATTTCCTAAGAAATAAAGATTCAGGGGAAGAATATGAAAAAAATCCTGTGGATAAAATGGCAAGTATAGATCCTGCTCGTTTCCAATAAAGTGCTGCTAGAGCGTCTCCCAAAAGATTTCTGTTAGTCCATACATTTTAGATTCCTGAAGTTTAGCTGTTTCAGCACAAAACCGATGAAATAACATAAACTAATGTCACAGCATATACTCTTGCCTTGGTATCAGTTGTCTAAAATCTTTAATGTTGACCAAGATAGTACATTTGATTATTTGTAGTTTGGTGTAGGTTCATTTTTCACCACAGAGCTAATGGATTCTTTCAGGCTTGCAAGTCTAAGTGAGCTGGACAGGTGAGGATTGGCAACTGCCCCTGGCAGAGACCCGTGACAGGGGTACAGATTAACAGCTTTCCTAGAGTTTGATTTTGAATATCATAAATGCTTAGTGTAATGTTGTACAAACTCTGATTAATACATTTACATTTTATCAGTAAATGTAGCCACATATACACAAAAGTGTTTGTACATTAAACAATGCTGACAGGAACATGGTTATGTAAGGGTATGTGTCTCTCTTTTGGCACATGAAGAGTAATTTTTGTTGTGTTTAACTGCAACAGCCACGTTTTTATTAATTGGTTATAAATTCCCTCAGCACAGGACTTCTCAATTATTATTAATTGTTCTTATCCTCAAAGAAACAAGCCCATTAGGTTTCAGAGAGCTGTCTTGTTACCATTGTACGTCTGTGCATAGATTGAAGCTGGGGAATGATTCAGCAGCTCTCGGACAGCTACACTCAGCCTGGGCTTCTGCTCCATGGGGGCATTTCTAACCAAAAAGCCAACAATCAAAAGGTAAAAGGGCAACAGAAGGTTTCCTCCAGGGCTGCATCTAAACCCCAAACCACATCAGTGGTGGGATCTTCCTCTTCTATTCCCCAGGCAGCTCTTTTACACATCTTGAACTGTGTGTGAACATTTTATGTGGAGGAGTTGTGCCAGGTGATCTTCCTGCCCTGCTGGGGACAGCCCTGGTGCAAAAGGGAGAGGGTGTTTGTCCCTCCTCGTGGAGTTCTTGGGTGCAGGCTGGGAAATGTGATTGTTCAGGCACCCTAATGCTTATAATTTTACAGGTTTCTCACTGCTCTGCAATGTGCCTGATCACTTCCAGCACAGGTTCAAACAAGCTGTGGCTTGGGGGTGCAGCAGGAGGTTTGCTCCCACGTTTCTGTGCTACAGGTACCAAGTGATGAAGTCCTGTTAAAGTGTTGGCCTTTTCCCCCTGCCCAAACAGGTTTCTGGCACTGAGCTCTAACCAGCTGCTGTCCCACTGCACAGCACATACATTTCATTTGTGATGGCCCCATCATGTTCACTCACCAGGTGCTGACACAGGGTGACATCAGTTCCTTCTCATTTCTCATAGCTGTACTCAGGGTTTAGTAAAATCTTAGCTTTTAACCTCAAAGATTATAATTTTTAGTAAGTGTTTAATAAGCAAGGAACACTTGAATCTTTGGAATTAAGTTTGGGTGATTTAATGTAATTCTCACCCTTCAACTATTGGTTTCACCTTTGCCTTTCATTCTTTTGAGTTGTTCCTTGTCATGTTCTAGTTCAGAAAACATTAAAAGTAACCTTTTCCTAATGTTACAAGATATCGGGAGAATTGTCTGGCGGAGTAATGGAAGTGTTTAATTTCAAGGGTGGGGGGTGGGGGCCAAGTTATCATTGGACTCGTACAAAGGAAAGGAATTATGTCTAGAGGCAAGGTCCCTGAACTGGGGCTTGGGGAGTGTCTTCCCATCTCCACTGTGTGAACTCCTTTTACTCTTTTCTCTTTTAAGCTTTCTATATCTCATTTACTTAGGCTTCAAGTTCTTTCGGGTAGAGGCTCTACCATGCACCAGTGCATTACCTGAAACTGTGGGGCCTTGAATGTTAATTGGAATGTCTGGGTACTGTAATAATTGAAAAGAAAAAAAAAGAAAAGCTCTAGTCATTTGCTTATTGTAGGAAACAGGCAAGTCTCACAGCCTCTGATCCAGACTCCCTCCTAAAGGCACTCTGTTCATCATCTCAGCCTTTCACCACAGTTTGAAGTTGGTTCTTTATATGTTTCTGCACCAGTAAAGTGTATGTTGAAATTCTTATCTCCCTCCTAGGGGTGTTATTAGGTTTAATGCATTAACATTTATAAGTACTTTTATATGCTTGGATGAAAGTAGCTATAGATATACAGCAACACTCTGCATTGATGGCAAGGCTGAGCATTAATAAAGCACCACGGAAAGGGAAAGAGGGCCTTGCATGTGAGATCCAGCCCCTCTGAGGGCAGAACACACCAAAGGGGCAGCCCAGTCCAGGGATCCTGTGCTGGGCATGCATTCCTGGTGCTGAGTGAGACAGGAACATGCTGGTGAGCAAGGCCCACCACGGTGGGGACTGTGCTTGCCACTGGAGCTGGAAATTCTGCTCGTCACTGTCCTTCCAGAGCACAGAGCCACGATCACCCAGCACCACAGCAGGGAGTCCAAAGAGATTTAATTGCTCCAGTTTTAGAACTGGGTAATTATAGCTGGTCAAAGTGTTTCAGCACCGAAGTAATAATTAACCATGTAGTGCACCGGTTCTCCTGACAGCCCTGCAGTGGGGCTTTGCAAAGCTGATTTCCTTCTCTACTAATGTGCACTTACAACAGAATCTACACCACTGACCTTATGTCTTAATGATCATTTGGGTATAGGAAAAGATGCAAGTCAGAACCCCAGAGGTTAAATGTATCTAACTGCACAGCAAAAAAATACCATTTGGTGTGGGAACTAATTTCGGTTCACTTTGAAAAAGAAAAACCTTCATTACATGAGATAATTTTTAAATGTCAAGATCATCTGTTTAGGAAACTCATTAAAGAGATTTTGTATTTCTGAGTTCCTAGACTGTTCAGGTGAACCTTTTTTCTCGTAAAAGCCATATAATGCAGGCAGTAAATATATGACATGAATTTATTCAGATTTCAAAAATTTTCCTTGCTAGAGCTACATCAATGCAAGTCCCTGTGAAGAAATTCCTAGTGTAAAATAAGAATCCAGTTGCTTGAGGACTGAAAGATGCAGCAATAACACTGGATAGATGTGAAGCTACAACGATTCTGAGCAACATGACTTTGAGAGAACAAAAAGAAAGAGAGGAAGGCAGGGTTAATGAAGCTGCCTGGCTGTTTGGGACAAATCCTGCAGACACAAGATATTTATAAGACTCTTTGTGGTTATGGTCTGGTGGACCCATAGTTGAGTTCAATTAGATTAAATACCAGGGATCATCAAAGCCTTTGTGAGGCAGCTGACAAGGATGTGTGGGCTGTGTGCCTACAGGGAGCATTTGGAAAGCATGGAAAGATCAAGTTGGGCACTTTTCTGCCAATGGGATTAATTCACTCAGCAGGGTCATCTCATCGGTGTTTTATAAGAGAAAGAGACTGCTTTGAAAATGGTGACATATTAGAAAAGTCAGAATTTGGGCTGATCTTAGGGGTTCAAGTCTTTCAAAGCATTATATTTTCATTTGTTTTGTTTCAGTTTGAAATCTCCACTAAGAAGTTCTACAGCAGTTATAAGGTCTTCTGCATCTCTTACAATCCCCTCACCACAGAACCGGGCCAATCCCAACCTCTTTGTTATATTTTGGGTCTCTTATTTCAGCAAATAATCCACAACCACAGCAAAGCCCTCAGCCAGGGACAGACCAGGCTGTGCATTCAGAGGAGCTGACAATTCTGCTGGGGGGGAACCTGAGGCTGCTCACCACTGCAGGCTGCTCTCCTTCAGCAGATCTTCCACCTAAATACGGCATCCACACTGTTACTGCCATCAGCAGAGATATGGTATCAAAGAAAGTTTGGGTTTTATATGCAGAGGCTCAAAGTTTTATGAAATTCGACAGTGGAAGAAAAGATAAGGAGGTAAAACGTTGTTGAAAAGTCTATGTAAAGCAAATGTATTTGGAGAGAATTTGCACAAGTTCCGTCCTAGTGCTGCACATTGCAAAAAAAAAGGATTAATTTGGGAAAAGAGAATAGGAAATATCACTATATTCAGAACATTGTTCTGCTTAGGAAAAATAACCTATTTAATTAAAGTAAATTGACTAATTTGAAGATATCTGGAAGCTATTTCTGGACAATATTAAGGTGAAGGCTAAAATGTATATTTTACAGGAAACATGGAAAACTATATCTTCTCTGATGATTGGCCAGAAGTATTTGATGTGGAACATGTCTCTTAATGAAACTGTTCCCCAAAATAATGATTATAAGGTGCTTCAGGAAATATTTAAGTCTAATTTAGCTTTATTACCAGTGTTCCATGTTAATGAAAAGCATTCCCTATGCAGCTGCACATTGCCTGATGTGTTTTTTCTCCCTGTGTATCTCATGGCATAAACCATAAGAATATTAAGAAACCCCAACATGCTACAGGTCATAATGTACTTAGAAGCTGGTGGAACAGTGTTAGCACAGAACAACCTGGCTGCCTGCTCCAGCACTCTTCCCTTAGCAACAGGAAACAAGGACAATTATTTGTGAAGCATTATCTGTCTTCTTCATTTAAGAAAAGGAAAAAAAAATAATAGTGGAACATCCCAATTAAGGCGCTGAAGCACTGGAGAGCCATTTACCACCCTAACCCCTTCCTAATGGAGACTTTTTTACTTGAAATACAGCACCCTGCATTATGTCTCTGCACTTTTCAAAGAACACCTCCAAAGAGATCTGCAATGCTAAGGTATCTGCATGCATTGATATGGTAATCAAATGTAAATGTCATAGCAGGTTACCCAAGATTATGTATTTTATAACACAATTACATTCTCATTAAATTAATACAGGAATCTTGCATTAGCAAGTCACACTTGGTAGCAAATACCTACTAAATGGTTGTCTACTACAGAGCAGAAAAAGGCAAATTTTGACTGATGTTGAAATGCACAACTTTGTTGTCATAGACAAACAATAAAATTCCAGCTGACCTATTTCTTAGTGGTTTGTGTGTTGATTTTTCCTTATCTGATTTCTGTGTTACAGCCTGGGTATGTGATACACTGACCTGTATTTCAATATGTGCTTGAAAAGAACCCCAACCAACTACCAAAAGGAAGCACTGTGAAAATGGAAAAGTTTTCATGCCCAAGGGTTACATGTTTGAATGATTTATGTCTCTAATACTATGCCCCCTTATCTTCAGCACACGCCTCTAAGTGCTAAACTTTAATAGTTTCCCAAATTACGATTTTGTGTTGCAAATTTAAAGGTGGAAGAACTGATTGTCCTCTTCACAGCCCTGAGTCTACCTCTTGGCATGCTACAAGGTTCCCTCCATTAATGATTTGTTCCTTGCAGTTGACAGTACAGAGCTCTGGGCATTTGGCAGTGAACACACCAACTGTGCTGGGTTACTTTGATACGGAGGGCTGCAATCCCTTTTTCACTTTTTTCTGGCTGCAGCAATGGAAATCCCTACTTTCAGCTTCCTACCTGTATCCTGGTGAAAACTCCAGAAGTAATTAGCATTTGAAAGATTTCCACAGGGAAGCTGTGTCCTTTTCCAAGAACTCTCCAGGTAAAAACTGGTCATTTGTTGACTAACTGTGTCTAACTGGGCTCTTTGATACACTAGGAGACACTCTCACTGTCTAACCTGAAATACTTTCCCAAGACACGCTGGATGCTGCCACCTTTCTCCAGGGACTGGAAAGAGACTGTTGCCAGTCATGGAGGCCACTGCAAACCAAAAACCAGTGTGATGGAAAGCTGGGGCCGCTTCCTTGGCTGTGGTAGCTCACAATAACTTTCACAAAGTCAATACTGCTACACTTAATTACTGGGAGTAGAAAATTTTGGTCCATATTGTCATCAGCCTTCCCAAGCAATAGAACCTTTGTCGCCCCCAGCACAGTCTTCATGGTGGTAAGAAGAGAATTAACTCTGGCTGTGGAACCAGCCCAGATCGATCGCTGAAGGAAACAGCTTTGTTACTTACAAAGACAGACCTGCATTAAGTATGCACAAATCATAGGCTGAGTCAGGAGAGCCTGTGCTGTAGCCACTGTCAAAGGCAATGAAACAAAGTATTTGTGTAGATTCGGTTCTCATCAGAGATATTAATGCATACAAAACCTTTTTGGATTCCTTTCTACAGCTACAAACCTTAGTTTGCTCCTTAATCTTACAATTTGGCTTAAAAAAAAAAAAAAAAAGCCGGTCACGTGGCATTTGCAGCTGTCTGCAACATAACTCACAGTGGAACATTCATTTCTGCTTGATTTATTGGTGGTGCTCACTTAAATCTTCTGCAGCACGATAGATTGCATCTCAGTGAAAAGGGCCAAACCAAAATGGTATTTGGATGAAGTATAAAGCTTTAGACCCTGACCTGAGCACATTCCTAAGGCTCAATGACTTCATCATCCAGCCATTGCTAGATTAGAGCTGAAGAGGGTAGGACGTTGCGCGCAGCAGATGCAAATGAATTTGATATAGAATGTGCTAACTTTGACTAGTTTTTTGCTATTGTTTGCACACCGAAGGAAAGTAAGAGGAATTTATACAGATTCTCTGTGGGTGTAGGAAAAGCACACTCAACTAATAAAGGAAATTACATATATGAAAATTCCTTTTTCTTGGAATTTAACCAAATTCATCTATGTGAAGTATTCAGTACTTGCATATATATATATATATATATATATATATATATGCAAGAGTTATTTTTTCTTCCAAGTACAAAAAAAAAATCAGTTGTCATCACAAGCCCATCTTAAGAGATCTATTATATGAGTTAAATAGTAGCAAAATGCATAAATTACATGAAAAATTCTGTGGAGATGTCCTTGCATGACAAAGATCAAAAGTTTGTAAAGCCAAAACTGAATACATTTATGAAAAAGAAAAAAAAAAGTTCCAGTGTCTGTTCTGGAACTGAAAAGATTTGAAAAAAAAAAAAAAATCTCCTGTATGTTGAGAAAGAGGTGAAAGAGAAAGAAAACTTGAAAGCTGCCTCATACAGTAAGTAACATTATCTGTGATCTGCATTTTAAGAGTGTCTTCATAAAGAATCAAGTCAAAACAAGGATTATCAATACAAAAGTATCATCAGCAAGGATAGAATTTTATGGGCCTTCTATGCACAGACAAAGAGAAATGAATGTGCAAGTAGGAGGTTGAGAGAAGATTATGACACTGCATGGAATAATCGTGCTTTTATTTCCACATATAAATGGAGAAACAACTGAGTCAAACTCAAGGCATCCTTGCTTCTTTTTCCCTTTGTCTGTCACTCTGACCAAGAAATTACAAATTTACAAGTAATGAAAAATAACAGTTCACGAGGTATTCCTCCGTTCAGGGTTGGAACTGCCAGACTGTGCTTGTTTGTGTAGGGATTGTGAACAACCAGAGCAAGGCCCGTGAGGATGGTCTGGATTTATCCACGGACACAAAGGGCCTCCACGCAGAGAAATGAGCACATCCATAGAATGGCTGCTAAAGGATAAAATGTGTGCAGTGGTCATTCATGAAAAGCAGCATTCAGTGCTGAAATGGCATTGCAGTTACTGTGGCATGAGCATCCCAGCTCTCGCCTTTCTTCACATGCTGCTTTTAACCCAGTCTTAATTTCCATTGTCATTGCCCAACAAGCCCTGACCGAATGTTTCAAGGTGAATGTTTGGGACATGTTTTTGTTTGTTTGTTTGGTTGGTTGGTTGGTTTTTATTTTGATGATACATGTCACATTGCTCTTAACTCTTGCTAACCAAGAGTTGGTACTTTTTTCTACTTCTGTATGAAAGTCTAGCTCTTTTTTTTAATATAAGCACACACATTTTCACTCACTGTATTTGACCAAAACCTTCCTCTTTTTATTTAACATTTATTTATTTACTATATCCAGATAGTATAAATTAATGGAAGCAGCGTTTTCATTATAATGAGAACACAGCTATTTCAACCTGATTGACCTTGTTACAGCTTGTCTTTCAGTTTCTTAATTAAAAAGATGCAATTTTATTTCCATAAAGCACCTAAGGAAGATGAAATTCTGAGCCAAAAATAAACTAAACCTCTTCTGGAATTTATGAAGAAATCTCTTATCATATTCCAGTATGAAAGGTCATTGATTTACTGCCTCTGACTAATTATAATTAATTTGGAAAACAGAATGTTTCTTACCTTCATTAATATTTTCCTTTACTATAGGGATAGAGGTCTGAGACTTGGACAAAACAAGAAAGGTCATAAATGTAGGGCACCATTCTTTCTCTCTTTTGAGAATCTACTGAAGTCCTCAGAGAGGCAAGATATTTAAGAA
This sequence comes from Empidonax traillii, assembly GCF_003031625.1. Lineage (NCBI taxonomy): Eukaryota > Metazoa > Chordata > Aves > Passeriformes > Tyrannidae > Empidonax > Empidonax traillii. Next base: position 1,842,400 of record NW_020955297.1, on the reverse strand, counting down.
TGTGCTTAAATGTCCCTTGTCAGTAAAGCACATCAGCACATTCTTCTCCTTGCTTGGAGATTTTAAGTATCTTTTTACAAAAAATAATGCAAGACATTAAATTAAGCCTTGCACATGCAGCTTAAAAATAAACTCAGGACTGTAAATGTTCATATTGTTAATAATAACATTGCAAACCCAAACTAAGCACAAGCAAGTGTAATGGTACCTGGCATGTGAAATTCCAGATCATTGTTACAGCCCTTAGAAATCAATGGCAGTAAGTCTGTCCACTGACATCAATCAGCTTGCTAAATACCAAAATAAATGTAGGTCATTCTAAAAGCTGGTTTTGCCTGGTTTCTCCTGGAGAACTGCATTGTGGCACTTTTAATTTCTCCCTAAGAGTCAATTAAAAAATGAATGCAGGAGGAAGGACTTTTTGCTGAGAGAAAAAGTATCTTCTCAATCTTGGATGATTATAGATTTAATGACTCATTTCATGAGTTGACACTGTTCCGAATGGCTTTAGTAAAGAAACCATCAATCACTGCTTGAAATTCAGCTTCTGCTTGAAATTCAGCCTCAAGTGTTTGCCTGCAAATAGTTAACAGCCAAGGTGGCTGATGGAAGATGGAGAGCAAGGCTGTGGCAGGAGGTGCCATGATTTTGTAGAGCCTGTTGTCTGCAACCAGCGTGTCCATTGCCCAGCCCACTGCACAGGACGCACACAGTGATTTTCTGCAGAGCACAGACTGAGGAAGGGACTTGCACGTTGGGGCTGCACAGACAGAGCTGGGAACTCTCGAGGGTCGAGTGTTTAGTTCCAGCTAAAGGACAACTTGTCAGCCACTGTCACTGAATGACACTGAGTGACGTCCAATTCATCCTTGCCACTAGATGACAGCACAGCAACACGCATCTAGGAAGGAACCAGCATTTTGCTACGGGTTAAGAATTCTTGGAAAAACAGGTTTTGGGAATTGTAGGACCAGCCCCATGGAGGGAAGAGATGATGTGTAATTTGTGTGTCTTTGGACTTCACCATCCAACACCAACAACGAGAAGGAACCTGCATGATGACTGTGCTGCTGAGCAGGACGGAAAGCCTCAGGTACCTTGGAATGCTCAGCAGCTGGATGGTTCTGGGATGTTTGTGTAGGTAAAGCAGAAGGTATGGGAGTGTGGTGGTGAGCAACTGTCAATGCCAGAACACAAACATGACTACTGAATCCAAGTGTCTGAGGAAGGTACAAGAAGAAATAATGGGCATTCTTTTGAGATCAGATGACTTATGATGTTCTAGTTTAACAAGTCCTTTCTCAGTGCTGATCTGGGAACTTCAGTGATACAGTAGACCTCTAGTCTACGTATTGAATGACTAGAGAGCTGCTCCTGATGGATGCTTTTGGCTGGAAAACACCAACAATTCTGCCATTATTTCATGCACACTTTTTGACACATTCAGGATTTCTGGTAAAACGCTTAACTTTTTAAAATAACTTTTTTTAGTTGTTCTGATGAGAAATTAAAGATACTAAAGGGGGATAACCTGCTATAACCCAGTCCACTCACTGGTGTGCTCAGTGCAGGTAGGTGGAATATAGGATCTACTGAGATCCTCTCCAATCCCATTTTTCTTTCTCTAGTCACTCTAGTCCTTAAGGTTGAATGAATACAATATTAAGCCATGTTAATTCTTCAATCCCAAAGAAGGAAGACCTAGGAGTAGGTCAATATTCCCAGGTCACGAGACAGGGCTTTACAACACATTCTAAGGAGAAGGGTCTCTCATGGTGGAACAATCTACAAGTAATTAACTGTTCCTCCAAATGAATTCTTGGACTGATCTCCCAGCCTTGTGCAAGCATTCTACTTTCAAGATATTCTGGTGTCACTCCCAGTCTCTTTCCTGTCCTCTGCCTTTTCCTAGAAATTTCTGAACATAAGATATTTTTGCTTGTCAGAAAACACGGTACATTCCTGTGAAAAGTTTTGCTTTTGACAAACCACTGCTTTTCCAAGAAACACCCTCTTGTTTCCAAATCTTTTCCAATCAATAGCTAGAGAGAAGGTTTATGGTTTTCTGCATGGTAAAAAAAAAAAAAAAAAAAAAGGGGGAAAAACTGTGGAATTAATTTCAATGTAGCAGTTTAAAACCCCTATTAAAAAAAAATTGCCCTGCTTATCCGTCCTTTCTTAAAGGCATCCATGTCTAATACTCAGTTATTGGAGTATTTTCCTCCACGTTTGGTCAACTTCCCTTCTACTGCAGATTTGTACCTATTCACCACATACAGGTGGTGACACAACAGGACTGCAATATATTAGCATTTTGTGACCAATTCTTAAACATGTTTACAATTTTCCTCATAATCCTGCTTTCTTTTAAAGGACAAGGAGAAATTACAGCCCACTGAGAAAAGGACGAGAAAATAGTTGTGCGTGGGCAGAGAATAAGTGTATTCCAGAATTTCGAGGCTTTTTCTTTCATCTATTTCTTTCTATTTGATAATACAGCTGGTTGATACCATACAGGGAGCACTTTATCACTGGAAAAAAACTGTGTAGGAGAAAAAAAACCCAAGCATGCCATTAATTGCTTATAAATATATGCTCTCAACCCTAGCAATCAGCCTTCAGGATTTCCAACCTCGAACTTCTGTTCAATTCCTTCATTTGAATAAAATTATCAACTTGTATCTTTTCTAGCATGATTAAACACATTGCTGGCAGGCAGGTTATGATTAAACAGGAAAGATTTGCATTTTTTGAAGCGCACAGTCTGTGTTTCTCTCCATAGGTGTGTCTGTGTGTACACACGTCCCCATATAAACTTACACACACGTGTGTGTGCAGGTCTGCATGTGAACAGGGGAGTGGGGAGCAGAAACGAGAAACCAAAGCTAAGTTAGATGGGCTCATCTAGAAGTTGAGAACAAATTTTTTGAGCCTTCTGCATCCAGTTGCATCCACTGTGACACCAGAAGAATTCAGTCCTGGATTTCTCAGGGAAGTTTTAACACCCGGGATGCTGAGCCTTTCTCACTCTTCCAACCACAGAGCTAAAGGAGCTCAGCTGGAGGCTGTTGTTTCTTACCTAGAAGATCTCTGTTTTAAAAGCAAGTAGGAATAAAAAAGAAACTCTCTCAGCCTGCTGCAAGCTTTTTCTTTAGTCAGTTATGCCTTGCATACGTATGGTTGCACCTGCAAACACTACTGGCACATTTGTGCAGGCCTGCTGAAAAGCTGGCCATAAAAGTAATTTTCCCCAAAGCCATGGCTATAAAAAAAATTTCCTTACCAAAATTTTACATGCTTTAAAATCTGTTTATATTTTCCTTGCTTATTATTTACTGTGATTCCCCCTCCTGCCTATGAAGTCCCAAGTAACCAACAAGGCTGTGCTTGAGAGAGACACAAACATCCTCTCACATTATGATCTGACACTGATGAGTTCTGATACTGCAATAATGAATGAGAAGGTTACGTTCCAGTAATACAACATGTACAATGGGAAAAGCTGATTATATGTCTGCCTGAGTATGAACTTCACTTCTCCATCACTTGGCTGGTTTAACACTGATACAACAGTGTGGAATTAAGACTGACATTGCTAAAAAAGAGGGCAAAATGAAGCTTCCTCTGACCAAACATCATCCAGTTGATCGTCTTTTACTCAGTCTCCAGCTTTTCTCTGCCTGTGGCTGATTAAATAGAAGGCCTCTTGTCCTTCTAGGGTAGGACACTTAATCTGAGGTTGCTGTTCATCTTGCAGTTACCCAAATTGCTGGGCAATGGCATCCATAAGGTACTAAGATTCTTTAATAAGCCAAATGTGTATTTGGGTATGTTGGAAAATTGGTTGAAAAGACTAAGAAAAGGTGGTTACACATATGTGGCAATGCTAGTATGACAGATGGTATTTGTTTTATTTATGTCTTCACAACTGTGTTTATGTTCTTTTCAGAAGCCTGTCTGGGTGCAGTCTTGCAGGGAGGTTGTGCAGACTCCTTCCTCGGGGAAGCTGTTGAGAATGTTGAGACAGAAACAATTCCAGGCTTCACGGGGCCAGCAAAGGATGAAGGTGATGGCTTGAAGCTCCTGCAAAGACCCTGCAGGGATGAGGAGTGTGCAGCCAGGTAAATCTCACAAGAGATGGAGACCCTCCCAGGAACAAGAGGAGAACAGAATTTGCTCGGTGACTTGGGATGTCACCGAGTTTGACTGGGAGTGACCAGCTGCAGGAACAGGGGAACATGGGACAGCTGTGTACAAAACACCGGAATACAGTTCTGGCTTCCCCAGCTCTTGTAAGTGGTATTTAACTGAAAAGTTTATATTCTAGTTTTTCTTCAAGTAAATGTTGGCTTTTCTGAATTTAAAACCCTTCTGTCTGCACTGGGATGAAAGTTTAGGCACATCACGTACAGGGCTGTAGTTGAATCACTGTCCTGAAAACAGCCAAAATATGAAGTGTTAAAACAACCTAATTTAATGTGAACACCTATTAAACATTTCCTAACTTCTTGGGAAAACAGAAAGCACTGGAAATCCTCTAGTGATAATGAATTCTTAAAATAAAATTTTTGTCTTTAAACCTTTCTTTCAAGAACAAATTTTATTTAAAAAAACATCTCCAGTAAATACTATGCTTCTGGAAGACACACAGTCTAGTAACAGAAGTTTATTTTTGCCAGTTGTTGAGCTTTGGCTCAATTGAATTTTCTCTTAGAACATAGTTCCATCTCCAGGTAAGTCTTTGGAACAGATCTCTAAAATATTGTTTATTCTTTTCAGTTCTTCACATAACTTCACTGCTTGAGGTGCTTTTTGGCAACTGTAAAATAGAACTCCCTTATGGTGAAAAGGTTTTGTTTGTTTGTTTGTTTTTTCCCAGCACATTCCCAGGAGAACCGGATCATTCAGCTGTCAGCTCCTGTTAGGCAAGCAGCATATCTTGGACCTTAGTGCAGAAGTCTCTCACTGCTGCCACTGCCTATAGCATAATGCAAGCAATTTATACTTTCCATTTATGTTAATAGTGATTTATTAAAAATTTATCCGAACAACTGAAGGCGGTAGAATCCCTCAGAACACTAAATAATTAATAACTCCTCCACAAAGGTGACCTGGGCTCAGCATGCAATAACTACTTTCTGGCTTACCACAGTTGTTTCTTGTTCCCTACTGGAGTAAATAACCAGTGTCCTTATGCCAGTGCCAGGGAATAACTACGGATCTTCCAAAGCTGCATTATTGAACAAGACGCTGCCTAATGTGACTGACAGTGAATGCCAAGGAGAGAGGAAGTTATTTCCTAATCTCCACTCCCTTCTGACACTTCCCCCCCTTGTTGATTTTCAGAGTTGCTCTAGTGTTGACTACTACAATTTCTATTTGATATGAGGGATCTGGATAAATATAATTCATTTAAAATATAAATAGTCATTGGAGGAAGAGCCCAAGACTCCACGCTTCCCAAGGGAGAGACAGATTTTCAGTCACTACTTCTTTTTCTCTCCAGATTCAAATATATTGAGTTTTCAATTAATGTTCAATTTTTCCACAGAATGTACTCTGAGTCCAAGAGATGAGTATTCCCTCTTAGAATAATCAATAATTGGGTTTTGAGGACAACATGATGGAATTTGCAGGGTCAAGCCACTCAGTGTGGATCTGTCACATCTCCAATTTGTGTATTCAAACATTTCAGCAAAACCGAGACAAACTCTGAACTGTTCAGCACTGGCAAAAGGCATTTCTGACCATGCTCAGTTACTACTTGGCCGTTTATGGTCATGAGCAATTACTGGTGGACAAGTTTTACAGCTCTAGACTTCAGGTGGTATCTGAAGAGTGAATCTGTGGATTAAATGTGGTGTGAGTGTCTAAAGTCTCTCTTAGAGGTCCCTCTAAAGAGGTATCTAAGGCCACTATAAGCACTTTAGAAGATCTTGCTCTTACTGAATTGTTCTCAGATGAATAATTAGGGCTGTAAAAAGGTGTCATTCTGTGCTTTTCATACGCCATCTATGAGCAACTCCAATAAATCCAATCGTACCAGCTGACAAAAGAGGGACACCCTCATTTCAGTTCTGTAGAATGGGAGCTATAAATTATTTAACTTTTTAATATAATTAGGACAATGACTAAAATATGCTGTCATTTTAATGAACAATGAAGGTCTGAATTTATCACAACTATACAAAACAATACTGACTTTTAAAGCTGTGCAAGTGAAATTATTTGTACATCTGGGATTCTAAAGTACTGACCAGCAAATCTAGTCCTCCAGGACCTTTTTCCTTCCAAAAAACGTAAGGATCTGTAGTCCTTCACAGCAGTTTTAAAAAGGAACATTGAAATGTATTCCTCCTTGCAAGAAGTTTTAATTACTAATTCTGTTGGTTTAACAGTATAATGACAGTGAAGTAATTCAGTAAGTGCTGAATTCGACCCTGCCACAACAATCAAAGTGGTTTTGGACTGTCAGACAACTCAGCCTTAACATCATATGTTCATTCCAGAGTCTCTAAAAGCCTACAAGGATGCACTACATATTTTCTTACTGTTACCAACTTCATGGCAGTCACCAGACACATGAATTTGGAATGGTTACATATTTGAGAGGACATACATGTGGCCAAGAAGGATGGGAATATTAAATGAAAAATTTGTTAGAACGGGAAATTATTGCACAAAAAAAAATCTGTTGGGCTGAGGGCTGTTGTAAAGAGTCAAAAAGAGGCCATTTGTGACCTTTTAACATTCAAACTAGAAGACTACTCTATCTGCTTCTTAGGCACAGGGAGAATCATTTGCCTAGCAGATGAAAAGGACTCATTTGTTCCTCACATAACTTGCTTTTTAAATGCATCTATAACAGTTCTCTCTTGCAGCCTTGCTCCTATATGACAAACAAAACAAAAGACAATTTAAAACTATAGATTCTAACAGTGTGCTGTTTCTGTGAGAATTATTCTGAGTGACTTTAACACTCCTGAAGGGCTCCCTTCATCAGTGGAGTGGACAAATGGAGCTACACAGCATAAGGAAGACCAAACAGTAACCTGGATCCCCAAAAAAGAGGGAGATCTCCTGTGGAAATGAGTAAGTTGCTCTCCTGAGTAAGTCTTTTCCCCCTCCAGCCCTTCCTTCAGACTGATCTTTAGCTCTGTGCTTCTCAGAGGTGTCACCTTGAATATTCTGTTAGAGTGTTCTTGAACTCTATCAGGCAAACAAGCCCGATCCCTCATAATTGCTTTGTATCAAAGACTCTCATAAGCTGGAATCACCCTGACTTCCTGCACTGCACCCTTCCAAGACTGATAACATCCCATACCTGACACGGTAATCAAAGCTGACTGCAATACTGCAGATGGAACTAGATTTTACATACTACATCTTTTCATTAGTATTCTCTGTGTTGGCATTTTTCTCTTCCTATTGATGCATTTCAGCAAGTGTGGGGTTTTTTTTCCAATTCAATGGGATGATGACTTCAAGTAGTTATTGGAAATAGCCCTTATCTATTCTTTTTCTGGTCAGTATTCTGCACAACTTTTCTTTTTAATAAGTACTTCCTACTTCCTTATACAAGTCCAAATTATCTGTATTGTTGGAGACCCTGAATGTCAGTTGCTCCTAATTCAAATAAAGTTCCTATCCCTTGGTAAAAGCCTGTGAATGCCCCTGTGGTTTCCCAGCCATGCAGCCTTCCATTATATGCCCACAGACTCATAAAGTGTTGCACATCCCGGCTGATGAGCAAGGAGACAAAGAGGAAATCACCTTACTTTGTCAGACAATGCCTAGGTCTCAGTGTTATTATTACTGAGCCTGCACTCTTTCTCCCTTGCTGTGAGAGGCAATTTTTTTCTTTAAAGAAACTAACATCTAAACAGAGGAGATAAAGGATGGAGAAGGGAAGAATATATTATCCATTTTATAGATAAGTAACAAAGGTACAGGGAAAGTAAGATACACTCCTGTGGTCACACAGGAGGTCTCTGGCACAGTCATGTTCCAAACAAAGCCCTCACTCTGGTGAGGAGTCTCTGAACTGTGAGTTGCAAGGATGTTAAAGCTCTTTTGTTAAATCACATTTTCTCTTTTAAGCAACTTACAGCAGGGCTTTTTATGGGAATCTTCTATGATCTAATTAATCATCTCCAGATATATCATGGCAGATCCTGTACCTCTATTTTTACAGAGATGACATTTGGTTTTGGAGTTTTTGGTTTTGTGTATGGTGAACCCCACCTGAATTCCTCCAGGTTCTTTGGTTTGTTTTTATTTAACTTCCTTGTCCCCCCCTTGCTGGTTGATGTCCTTGGTAACATTAATGCTGCCTTTCCGAGTCTTCACTCTGTGTGTAGCAGGAACCTGAGCCAAGTAAGAGCCTCTGCAATAGTGAGCAGAGTTAATGGCTGCTGGTGCAGATTGGCTGTTCCTGCACTAAATCTGGGATACACTGAGGGTGTGGAGCTGGCTGAGTTACCACTGCAGCTCCGGATTGTGCAGAAGGAGTAAAACTTGTCTCAGCCTGCCTTGTGTCTACATGGGGTAACACTGCCCTTTAGTGTACATTGGGGTCTCTCTGTCCAGCAAATTAATTAGTTTTATCCAGAATAGGGTTAGGCAAGAAATGAGTGTGTATAGTGGGGACAACAGGGAGGCTGTGACTGAGAGATCAATCAACATAGCAGCATAGCTAATGCTAATTAAGCCTTTCCACTCAGCAGAGGATTATTTTTGGTTTGTTCTAACATGGCCTTTTCCCTGAGATACTCACAGATGTCTTGTCAGCAGAAAGGATTGGGAGAGACAAGTGTGGAAATTTATCTCACGACACCACTTCTCTTGTATTCCCTTCTTGGATTGTCCCAGCTTTAGAGCATGGCCTGAAAACTATCGCTAGGCAGGACAAAGAAACGCCCAAACACCATAAATAATTTGCATTGTCAGACATCATCTGAGTCTCCAGGGGTTTCTCTGTTCCAGAGGCAATGGCTACCAGGATGGGTCAGAAGCAAAGATGGACCTCTCCAGAAGGGTTTTCTTGGGAATGGGGAGAGTCGGGGAAAAGTGACAACACGTGATACTAAAGAGACAGAACCACAACTGTGCTCTTGTCAGGGAACAATTTCTCTCTTGGACACATTGTTGGCAATGGGACTACATTTGCATGTGCGCTTGTGATCCCCAGAGTGTGCTGGGGCCTTTCTGTACCACGGAAGCAGAGAGCAGAAAAGCAGCCACAAAAAGCCTCCATCAGAGACAGAAATTACTTTTCTGCTCCAGGATTTCGTGTATTCATCACACCATCTTACCTGGAATTTTTGTGGCTTGGTTTCCTTTGTTTGGCTGCTTTGCATTAATATTAAAGGATGATTCGGGGAGGAAGAAAAAGCGTCTCTTGAGAAAGAGAAACGCAAAGGAAAAAAAACCTTTTGTTTGCAAGTGCACCAGACCTTATAAAAGTATATAATCCATGGATCATTGGCACGATCAGCTGTAATGGCTCCAAAAGAGCCATTGTGTTAATGTGGCCGATGAGCACGAGCACTGCCTCTGCATACTAAAAATCCTCATGAAAATTTTAAAAACATGCAGATAGTGGATAAGTGCAGCACGTAGTTGTTTTTAAAAATTAAGAACACAGCGCTCTAAGTCTGATCAGAATGCAGAATAAACCACCATCTGATATTTTTTTCTCAGGTAAAGTAACTGATTTGTGACAAAGGAAATGAAGCAGGTCTTATTTATCCAGGTTTCATAAAGTTTTGATATAGGTTTTGATATAATACCATTTGGGAAATTGCTAGTTAAGCATGAGAAGTTGGGGAACAGTACAAAAGATCTAAAGTAGGCAAGGAAATATGTAAAGAAGGGAAAACAATTTAAAGGGAAAGCATTGTAATGAAAATAGAATGCTAATGGAGTTCTTCAAAGTCTCATTTAGTATTTTTATTAATGAGTATGACACAGAAAGGAAAAACATGGTAATGAAATTTCCTCAAAACAGAAAATTGGGAGAGATAATCAATACAGAAGAGGACCAGAATAACATGTGGGTCAATTTATGTGATTTGATGATCTCAGAAATACAAATAGAAGAACATTTGATATTGCACACTGCAAAGTCAGGGGTTTAGAGATGAAAAGGAGAATTTTTGCCTTTAACTGGTGAAAGTCTACAGAAGGAGATCTAGAGTCTTAGTCAACTGCAAGACAACTGTAAGGACTAATGCAAAATATTGAAGAGAAAGGAAAACATCATGTTGGGATGTATCAGGAAGGTATGAGAGACAGTATTGCATTTAGACAGCGATGTAAAACCTGCTCTTGAGTATGATGGAGAATCACCGGCTGAAAGAACTGCATTACTAACAGGGTTAAAGAAAATGTAAAGAATTTGACTTGCCTGGCCAAAGAAAACAAAGGCTGAGAAAGGTTCTGATTAATGTCTGCCAACACTGAAGAGAGGTAAACAGCCGACATGAGGGCATTTATTTAAATTAAACATTGCCAATAATGGGCAGTTTCACATTGGCAATGCATAGGTTTTAGCTGGAAATTGGAAGATTCTGGTCAGTGAAGGAGAAATATTGGAACAGTTTCTAATAGCAATAAGCAGCAAACATTCAGTGGTCTCTAACCCAGGCTGTGAGCAGTTTGGGAACGAGATGAACAGGAGGCAGGGGTGGCAAGCCCACAAGATGGGAATCACCTTTGCATTCCAGATGTGATGCTGTGCAAGAATATATTTTGAATAGTAATCTCACTAACCAACCTCTGAGTGAAAAGTGTGATCTTGGCACATGAGCCTGCAATTCAAACAGACAGTTACCAACTCGGACCGAAGTTATTTCTTGTGTCACTTTCCATCAGAACTGCGATGGCTTTCCATGAGTCTAAATTATTCTGGGACTGAACTTGTGCATTCAAAAACTTCTGCCCTTTAAAACAAATATGCATTTCTAAGTAACTTTATTTGTAATCCTCTTGATTGTTTCCTTTTATAATCTTTGTCCTTTAACTCTTCAGTTTTTACAAATTTGTAGCTAAATATTCTGTTTTGTTATGTAAATAGTCTGTTTATTTCCAAACCTTTATCTGGCTTGAGTTTTTTGACATTTAATAATTTTTAATTTTATTCAGCAATGATTAAGACTGAATGACATGAAACAAATCGAGAGAGATTGACAGAGACACAATTTACAGCCTCAGAAGTGTATTATGATGTTGCTGTGCATTAAATGGTACACTATTAGTTATATATTTACTGTCATATTTTTCATGGCAGGAAATATTGGGTACTTGCTTGAAATTCTCTGGGTTTTACCTTTTTCTGCTTCTTAAGATTCACCCCTCTTCAATCCTTTGGTACCTAACCTTTCTTCCGTGAGGTCTCAAAGATGTCTGTCACATCCATCTCAGTCAATTCCTTAAGATCCTTTGGTTGAATATGATTTAGATCTTTCGAATCATAAATATTTAAATTATCTAAATATTCTTTTACCTTTTTTTTTAAATAATTCTGCTGCTAGATATTCCCAAAGCCTTATTAATATTTATGTTACTGAGCTCCATGCTTCCCTCTTCTTTTACATTAAATATAGGGAAAAAATGCAGATGTTGAGCAATTCTTTTTCTCTCTGGCCAGTATCAGTTGACCTTTCTTTTGATTTAGGATGATATTTGTTTTCTTTTGTCCAGTGTATTTATTTTCTTCATCTCTTCTCCCAGGTTACTCCCTTAACTTGGATTTTATTTTGTCCTCTTCCATCCTAATTATTTCTATTGTTCTGCATTACAGATGTAGCTGCTTGTATTTTTAGCTCTCATCTATTATGTGTTCTTTTCCTCCTGTCATTTTGTAAATGGACAGTGTAGCCCAATTTATGACTAAGGGATGTTTCTATGTAGAACTTGTAGACCACCTCATAAAAATAATAAAATATGTACCTTATATATTTTTCATATATGCAGCTGTTTAAGAATAATGCCTGTTAATCTTTGCTAATTTAAAATAATGGAATTTGAAATAGTAGGTTAAAGAGGGTTGTTGGATGCAGGTGTTTGAATATGAAAGCTGTGTGATTAAATGCTGGCATCGTTGCAGCCTGTGGGAATTTTGCCATTGGCTTCAGCTGGTTTAGGATTTTATTCTGATTCTGCATTTATACATAGCTTTAGCTTTAAGCCTAGAATTAGACCGATGGGTTCAGAAGTTGCAACATAGTAACATTATTCCTCTGCCTAAGAGCTTGCTGAACTGGGGCAATATTTTTCAGGTAAGAAATATTTTCACACGAGAGAACAAATTAACGTAAAATGAAGATGCTCCTGTATTAGAGTTAATGAGCAACATGAGTGAATTCTTCATGTGCACTTGCTCAAAAACCAGTATAAAAATATTTATGGGCAACGTATCATTTTAAATTATCTGATATAGACACATTCCATTTGTTTAAATGTATTCCTGCAGTGTACCATCTACAAGATTCTTCAAAGAACAATTGAATCAATATTTTATTAATTATCATGAAGGGATAAAAACATCCTAAATTGTGACATTATGCAACCCTGATTCCAAAACAGAAGGACTTCGGTTTTTATTGTCGATATTTCCTAATACAAGTTGCTATTTTTGGATGTTTGGAATTAATGTCTAACAAAAATGCCTAAAAATCCTACTGCAATGCTCTGACTGCTATGACAGTGCAGGTGTGGATGTGTTTTTTAAACAAAGATTACTCCACAGAAGTAAAACTTGCATCGTGTGGATAGCTGGAGGGTCATCTAAACGCAGGGTCTGGAGAGGTTTGCTGTTGCAGGGCCTTCTGCAGAAGGGCCTGGGATTGGTGCTGACACGTTTGCAAGGGTGGTGAGAGCTGAGCTGGGACTGTCACATCACCTGTCTGCGGGTTTGGCACCTGAGCTTGGTCCATGAATATGGCACCTTCTTCTCGTCTCACTGTACCTGACTGGGTGGGAGTAGTTCCTCCAACTGTTCCCAAGTTTTTAAGGAAGTTGATTTCTTACATTCTGCACTGACAACTCTCCACAGCAACAACAAAAACTCCCAAGTTCTCTGTGCTGTTTCTTACTGCCAATTCAATAGATACCGAGATTTTGAATTTCTTAAGGTTAACCTGGAAAGAGCAGACACTCTATTAACTGCACTAAATAGAAACTATATTAACTGCACTAAAGTCAGAGTTTGTTGTAAATACCACGGCTCCAGCTGTATCTTTTTAATTGTAAAAGCTATTTTAACTATTTCATTCAGAATCAATAATAATAAATAAAACAAGACCTCCAGACACTAAATAAAAAGACTATACGTAAACTACATTTCAGAGACTGTCTACTTTTACAGGTTATTAACATGGATTGGGATTACTATACTTTTGTAATTCAGATTCCATCTGGTTTTACCTTATGTTCTAGAAGATGCACGTTTGGATAGGGATCTTGAGTATCTGCCTTACTGGCTGCAGTGCCAAAAGAATGGATGTGAAAACTGACATGCTATGGAGGCTGATAAATAGAGATGCAGTAGCATGAAAATTATGGTTATGAATAAAAGATTTATCCTCAAACCCATGATTTTTTATATCGTTTATATCATCACAGCATACAATTTTCCACTGTCACTTACTCCTCGCTTGTGAGATTCTTCACGGGGAAGTAACTGATCCTTTCTAGTCAGGAATACCAGCGATTGTTCAATGGCTAAAACAGGCAGTTGCATGAGAAATGGCCATAACAATGAGCTGGAGCTGCTCATCCGGGATCATTTTGTTTATATTGATCTCTTGCCAGTGTTTGCAAAGAATAAAGTATCTTAGCGGTTTGTAGTCGGGAAATAAATATAAATGTCTGAGGAAGTGCTGTCTGTATCCTTTCCCAAATGTTGGTGCGCCAGCAGGACACTTTCCAATTTGTTTATCTTCTTTCTTAAGTATCTGAAAGCCTTTTTGTAGCAAGAATAATTAAAGGAATAAACAGACTGATTACTGGGCCCAACTATATATAAAATGAAGATTCCTCAATGTTTACTAACAGCCTATTGCAAAATGGCAGCATTATTCAAGCAAATCAACAAATATGGCCACCACCAATAGCAAATAAACACATACGAAAAATGAACTGAATCCCCACTACTTTCCCACTGTTGTGCACCTTTCCCACCACGATTGTCTCCAGTGTGGCAGTGCATTACTGTGACCTGCCAGCTCTCTGATATTTATGTTTCATATTGAATTTAATTGATTTTGATTATTCATGTTTGATATCAAATTGATATTGAATGTAATACTTTTCATGTTTGATTACAGAAAAGCAGAGTATAGAATTCAAAGTTAAAGCCCTCCTTGCACTGGAGGGGCTATGCCCAGCTCTCTACAAGAGACCCTGCATGCAGTGTGCTTCCTGTTGTGTGAGATTATGAAAATCACCTTTCTGCGTTAAATTCCTCAGGCTTTTCTAAATCACAGGTGACCATTTTGGATATTTCAGAGACAGGTAATTTATCAAAGTTGCAATACATACTTTAAAAAGCTTCCTCATATTCTACATACAAAACAAATCTAAAAAACACAAATGTGAATTTGACAGGAAAATTCAGGTCAAATTTATCCCTCAGACTCCAGTGGCATCTTTTTCACTGGCTTGTTTTTCTCAAGATGGGGTACAAATATATGAAATTTCTCTAAATCTAAAATTTTTTCATCAGATTCTGTTTGACTTGGTAAAGTTCGTCCTGCACTGCTTAAGTTGATGCCATTGTGCAAATATTTATGTATCTTAGTATTCTTCAGGTGTAATCCTTCATAGGAGTCAAGTGGAACGTCTGCAGTTTTTGTAGCAGGGAAAATACCTGCACAAGGATAGGCTTTATATTTTGTGCTAAATATATTAAAATTCAAATGACATCTTATGGAAAAGAGACTGAAACCAAGATCCATTTATTAAACATCACATAAAAATTTTAGAGTGGCCAGAGCTCGGTCCTGCTCCCTGTGGAGACAGACCACAGCAAAGGGTCGAGGTGAGAAAGAAGGTATTAGGAAAAAAAACCACAGCAACTTTCTTTTTCAGCACAAGAAGTTGGTTATGATTTCTCCTCAGGGTCCAAGGATGGGCTGCACTCCCCCAAACACTGCAGCCTCCAGCTGGAATAGTTTTTTATTGAGTTTCTAGATATCCTATTATCTCTATCCCATTCTCGTGCTATCCAGGGAATTATGTTACGGTGCTACCAGATCAAACCACACGTGGCTTCACTTCCACGCAGAGAGGAGCTACCTGTGCATTGCAGAGACTGAGGGAGGAGTGAGTGGGGACTGGACAATCCTGCCCCATCTTACAGCAAACACAAAATACATCAGCTAACACAAGCCTTTTTGCCTACTCCCTGCCTGAGTGGAATGCCAGTCTAGGTTAAAATTCTGCCTATAGCTTATACTCATTCTCCTCTACCAAATATAAAATTCTCCTCTGCCAAAATAAAAGAAACACATTTTCCCCACCACTTCTTTAGGGCAGCATATCGCATTGCATTTCAATGTTCCCACATGGCCTACCGTTTGGGAGACTGGAATTTATCTGAACGTTTCTGTTGCCATTCTGTTGGCAATCAGTCCAGGCTTTCTGTCTTGCCAACTAAGCCATCTTAATAGCACTATCTGTTTCTTGAGTAGCACTGTTTTTCTCTGTAATGCTCCACTTGTTTCTCATGTTAATTTTGTTTTGCTTAGAAGTTTCTTGTGATAGTGATGCAGTTTTGCTTTGTACTCTAATCTTTTTCATGAAAAAAAAGTATGAAAGCAAAACAATTTAAAGGCCTGTGAATTTCTCTGTTGAATTATTATGTTCCATCTAGAAGATGAGCGACTTCACAATGAATCCAGTTGGGAGGCTTGTAAAGGACTGATTTGAAACCTCAAATATCTTGGTCTTCCCCTGGAATTTAGCAATGTAGCTTTTGATTCATTCATGCAGCTTGTATTTTTATAAGGTTAGTCTCAGTTGGTTCAGCTCTCTGAACACTTGATAGGGAGCACAGAGAAGACACAGTCACAGAGCACTGACGAAGGTGAAAGCAGAGTGGCAGCCAACAGTTAATTACTGTGAATCATCAATAACCCCAGATAACTTTAAATTCTCCCTCTCTCCAACCAGCAGTAGTGGGACTTTTATTGATACTCCAGTTTGAAATCCTTTCCTTTCCCCAAAGGAGTGATACAGGTGAGAATAAAGTGACAAGACTGTGCTGAGACTGTGACATTGAGGGCTGTGAATTTTTGTCAGTCTTTGCACAAGGCCATCCTTCTTCTGCTACTGCCTTCCTACTTGCAGACTACATTCCAAGATTAATGCCAGGTGTGAGAGCCATTGGCTAACAGAGAAAACTAGTCATGGGCTTATGTCAGTCAGGGAACATCTATTCAAAACTCCAGGGGTTTCTTCTTGGAAGAAATGTGAGACAGGTTTCACGTGCTTTATTAATATTCCCCAATATGAACAAGAAGACATATTACCCAAACTATTGGTAATACTAAAATAATGTCAGCAAACAAAAAGCATATTGACATCAAAGCAACTAGCCAACACATGACAATCAGACTGTAGCTCAGTTATCCAGTTAATGCTTACAGCAATAATTTTGACACACTCTGAATAGGAGCTGAGAAAACAGTTTGGCCACAGACGCCAAATAAAGAATTCTCCAAGTCATATTTGTAATTTATATTGGTTAAGAAACGGGACCAAACCTAAGCTCCTTAGTGTCCTAATCACAATTGTGACACCTGGTGTGGAGCCTCCTCTTGCAGAACTGAGCTTCCACTGTTTGCATTTGCACTGTGTGTCTGTACTGCAGCCATTCCACTGGGGAGGCTCCTCCTTCCCTCCCAGCAGGTGTATTACAGAGGGATTACAGAGACAGCTCCCAGTTGGACAGTGCCTTATCTGGCACAGACAGCACCACGTGGGACCAGGGACAGGCTACTCTGTGCACTCCTTCATCCCCAACGGCAGCCCCAGAGACGCAACTGTCCTTGCAGCTGCTCACAACGATCTTGAGGAACAGTAGTTTGATGATTCCCATTTACCAAAAGTACAGTAATAATTTCAGTTCCTTATGGCTTAAAAGGTCAGAATATGCTGTGATAAAAATTACTATGAGAGAGTATTTTAGTACTGTTTGGAACTTGTTCCTGTGTTTTCTAGCACCTTTTCTTTGCTGACTGCAGAGGTGCTCACAGAGGCATGTGCATAGAGATTATGAAACCCTGTTACAGCTGTTTTCACCACTGAACCTTTTTCACAAGCACCAAGAATTGTCAGAGGATGAGTTATGTGTTTGTCAGTGCTTTATCATACTCAAGGTAAATTTCCTTCAGGTAATTTATGGATTCAAAGGACAAGTTCTAAGGTGGGGCAACAGAATTTGATTCAAAACTGTAACTGATTTAAATTGGTTTTATGTGATTTAGAAAAAAGGTCCTTAAATGACATTGCCCCACTGACATATGGAAATTTTATAAAAATCACTCACAGGAAGTGAATCCGTAGCTATACTTAGTCCTTCAACATTAGTCCATCAACCAACTTAAAATACATTTGAGCAATCCTATGAGTAGCTTTGTTACTTCCAGTGAGATGCTTACAAAAGAAATTTAGAGCATTTTTCCAGGTAAAGCGGAGCTCTAAATCAACATCTTACGGAATCTTCAGGAGGAAAAGATAATTTTAAGCTTCTCAAAATGGAACCACCTCAAATAAGAAATTTTCAGTGTTACGTAGGTTCTGTAAATCCCTACGTGCCATAGTGCTCACACAGAGCTTGTCTGTGAACACCAGGCCTAGCTTGCAAAAGCCCAGAGTTGTACCCAGGCTTACCTGTGCTGCTTTAAGGGCTGTGAGGATCCTCCAGCTTTTCTGCCTTTTCCTTCTTCCTTCCTGCTAAACACAATACTTTATAAGTAATATACTCAGCACGTCTTGAAAACAGTTTATAATTTCTTTTGACATGCCATGTCATACTGTGTGCCAAAACAAGTCATTTTGCCTTGATTTTGCAAAAAAGCACTCCCCTTTGATGTATGCCCTTGATAGCATCACAATATGAATATTCTATGCTTTAATATTCCCATCTATTGTTTAACAACTTCTGTAGATAACATATGTGATGCTCAACCCTTTCTTTTACATTTAATTATTGCAATATGTGTTTTAGTTGCTGTGGTTCCTCACAAAAATGCCTTGCAGATTTTGAAAGTTAAATGAGTTTTTTGTAGTACATGAAAGTTTCCTTGAGTTCTTTTTTGTGATAAAGATCCAGTTCTTTTTTATATCAAGATGATCTTGCTTAAGGTTTTTGTTGCTCCTTTAGTTAAACAGGCAACATACACCATCTTTTTTTTTCAAGAATTATAGAAAGAATTCAAATAAAACCTGAAACAAAGTGCAAATCTTCACTGTTGTTTTCAGAAAGAGGTAAGGAACAGTGATCAAAAGAGACAGAAGTTCCATAATAAACATACAGAGGTGGTGGTAAAGAAAGGAGGCATAAAGCTTGTGCAACCTTCCTTCATTTATGTTCATGGGTCGATTTTAAACTCATCATCGATCAGTGTTTTTAGGCTAAAGGCATTGTGCAAACTGAAAATACTTGGGGTTAGAAGGGTC
This sequence comes from Empidonax traillii, assembly GCF_003031625.1. Taxonomy (NCBI): domain Eukaryota; kingdom Metazoa; phylum Chordata; class Aves; order Passeriformes; family Tyrannidae; genus Empidonax; species Empidonax traillii. The sequence continues at coordinate 1,823,713 of NW_020955297.1, read as the reverse complement.
CCAAATGTTGTCAAGGCTGTATGAAATGAATTTTTAAGAAGAAAATTCTGTCTTCCTGAATGGCACACAAACTGTTTTACTTATTGCCAAAGCTGAGGAGGGTGCAAAATTTCATGAAGTTGAGTATCTTTAGAGATTTATTTGCTACATGCTCAGCATATTAACTCAAAATAGTATATTGCAGGGTTTTTTTAACATGAAGAAACATATTCCCAAGGTTTTATCCTCTTTGTTTCTTGCAATTCTCAAATTTGACCTGGATTAGAAAGTTAGTCAATAATATGAAATAATTAAGAACAGAATGGAAGAAGGTGAAGAAAGGTGAAGAAAACCCAAGTCTGGATATAGCTGTTACAATTATAACATTTAGTGTCCCTTGTGTATCTTCAGTTGCCAGAAATACTTGTGTAAAAAATACATTAAGGAACTTCATTGCTCCTTAGTTTCAAACCACGAAACTGGCATATTTGAAAGAGAAATTTCCCAGTATCAGGAGACAAAGATCGGTCTTTGTTCATTCAAAGGTACATTGTTAACCATCTAAAGAATCACCTAATTTATGTAGTCTGTACTGATTAACTTCATTCTTGATGGAGACAGCTGCTATTGCATGAGATGACAAATGAGACTCCCTGCTATGCTGCAAAGTTTTTTGACTAAATTGGCTGGTTTCCTACTAGTCTCAATGGCCACAGAGAGCATGAAAAAAACATGAAAGAAAGATCCCTAAGGAGTTAGAAAAATATTAACAGTTTCCTTTTTTTTTTTTTCCTTCATGCTTACTAGTCAGCTGAACTACTGGGCTTAGTTTGTGCTGTTTTTTAGCTTTTTTGCTGTTCCTAAAATTTGAATTCAAGTTACAAGCTGAGTTGATTTGAAAATTGGTGTTTATATTTTATTAATTGTATTGTGTGCTATGACATATGTCTGTGAACCTGCACCAATTAACCAGCTCCTTTTTTCAAGATATGAGTGTTGTTTCAATTATTCTTTTGAAAGTTTATTTGTGGCGTGCTGTAATTATACCTTGCATGTACAATTTGTAAAGTTCCCCATTGAACTGAGAAGCTGTGCCCTGTGTTCACAAAGCCCAGCTTGTTGTGTTTGCTGCATTAAGAGCACTGGGAAAGCTTGTCCCTCGTGCTCCAAATGGAAATTGGACACAGCTAATTGCACCTACTGCTGGTGAGCACGTTCAGTGCCATTTCCACAGGGGAATGTGCCTACACTTCTCATGCTTAGATGGAGCTATGAGTCCTCCTTCAGATATACTTCGTTATGGGTAGAGAGAGACTTCACTGCCAGTGCTTCTTCTGGGCAAAAAAACCCATTTTGTGGTTGACTTGTTGATACAAACCCAGAAATGTTTTGCTGTGTTGGATATCAAATATTTCTCATTACTTTCCGTGCAAGGCCCACTTTCTAAAACACAACTGATGAAACTCTTAAAGCAAATTAAACCCTTATACTGTTTGTAGACTCACTCACTGAGGGGAGAGGTATGACATGTAACCTAAAGAGAGACTGCAGTTCCGTGGAGCAGCTGCAGTTGCTGAGGCAGCGAAGAGGAATGTTCAGAAAAAGGATGTGGTGCTCCCACTGAAAATACAGAACCATTTGTGGATGCCTTGTGGGTGCAGTCACGGGAAATGCAGAGGGTATGAACTCAGCAGACATCTGGTGATGACAAGCTACCAGAGAGGAATTAACGACGAGCTTCACAGAAGGGCTGTTTTGGTTCCATGCGGTGTCGTTGTTACTCTGCCAAAAACACCAATACTCTTCCTGGTTTTGAGAAGAGAGAGATGACTAAGAGTAGGTTAGAAAAAATGGCCAATTGGTCTTAAAGTAGTTGGTGAGTTGGCCAATGGATAATACATTGTGGCTTGAAGAAATTATTTAGTGAGAGGAAACCTGAATCACAGTAACAAAGTAGTAACCCTGAAAGTGATACTATTTGAGTCCTTAAGGCCCAGACTCCATAACATAGCAGTAACCCAACACAATATAATAACTGTATCTCATCTAAATAAAACCAACAAAAGACAGTTTTAGAATTGAATAATAAAGAAAGAAAACAGTGAAAATGACTTTAAAAAGTCCTATGATGCTTTGTTGCTTTTCTGATGGCTACCTTTTCTGAAGGTCTCTTCTCACAGAAGCTTGAGGATTGTGAATATCATTTCACATAGAAAGAAGAAATAAACACACACTTTAAGTTGTAGAAGCCAGCAGAAGCCACAGCAGAGAAGAATCTCCTTGTTACATGAGAAAACTGCCAGCTTCTGATTCACTAATACCATTTTTACTTCTTCAGAACCACTGTGTTCCTACTTCTTGGATACACAAAAAACATTAAGGTAAAAGGCAGAAGAATGTTTGAAAATACATGCTGGGTAACATCACAGCTCTAAGACGTGTAATTTAAGATAATTTAAGATAGTTTCATACTGGAAACCACAGAATTCACTGAAAAATAAATACAATTCCTATCTATCACAGAGGCAGATAGGCTTTCATGTATCACTTTGCAGGTAAAACACCTTCTGCGAGGACTTGACTTACTGAAACTCCAACACTGGCAAAGACAAGATATTAAGGGCTTGTGCTCCTGCTGAGGATTAGAGGGAGAAAAAAAGTTGTTACTACATAAGTATAAAGCAGCTCAGTGTAAAGGAACGGAGTGAAGTGTCCCATCAAACAAAGAAGCTGCAGTGAGCTAAGAGAATGTTTTCCTGGGATCTCTACCAGGCTTTTCTTCAAGAGATTTCATGCTCAGCTGAATGTTAGAAGCAGATTATCCAGAAACACACTTCACTTCTGCTTATGGATTGTATTTGTTTTTCTCTGATAATAACAGAATATTAAAGCTGTATTTTTGTAAGCCAAGGCTTCTGCTGTGGCGGTAGCCCACCTCTTCCCACGTTTCTTACAAATCTTAGCAGTTGCAAGTATTTATGTAACACATAATCTCTGGTTACAGACAGAGGTTGCAAAGTTAGAAGTGGAGAACTATGTCTAGAGCTATTCAAAGAGATCAGAATTTGCAGTTTGTTTTCAACACTGTTGAATAACAGTCAGGGTTCATGTTTGGGATTTTTGTTTGTTTGTGTTTTTTGTTCTTTGTTTGGGTTTTTTGTCGGTTTTACAACTTTCTGACATATTTAAGCAGACTTTCTGATGTGCTGCTTTACTGAAATCTCTATTTTTTCAGCAGATACTTCAGTACACTGTTCGTTTTCACGGAATCATGAGCGTGGGCCCAGAATAACAAAACAGTCTTAAATTCTTATCTTTGCCTGCCAACCTCAAAAGAGGCAACGTTTTAGTGTAGCAGTTTAAAGTATTGAGTAAACACATAAAAGGATACGAGTGTATTTTCATCAGGTTGTGATGGGCACATCATCTCACACAGTATCCCTCGATTTGGAGAACTGTCTGTATAGAAGTCTGATGGTCTTTGCTTTTACTAGTGATATGGTCCTTAACAACTTCTGGCAGTAAAGCATGTCAGGAAGGGAAAAGTATGATCCCTGCAGGGTGGGATGACCAGAAAAGTCAAATAACTCAAAGACAGCAAGGTGATGCAGATTAGGCTGTTGAAATCAAGATACAGACTTCATTGTTTTTATGTTCCTTATGACAGATTGAGTCAGTTTTGGGAAAGAGTCACTGGTAGTTGCCTGCTGTACTGTTATTTATTAACTCAGTTCAGTGAGTTCAATAAGACATCAGGAAAACTACCAAATCAGTGCAAGGTAATAAAACAAATGGGCAACTGTAGTGTCATTAAAACCACTAGGACTTCATGCTAGGACTTCAGGAACATAAACAGAGTGAAAAATGACTACACAGGAATTAACATTTGCAATGACATGGTAACTTGAGGCAAAGGTCTGTCTGCCATTCAGGGTGTAACTGCAGAAGATAATAATTGAGAAATAAAGTGACCCTTTGGTGGCAAAATACTTCACTAGAGATGGGAATTGTACACACTGTGTTTGCTTTTGTAAACAAAATGAGTGCTCCCTATGTTTCTCAGGATCAAGTGGATATAGGAAAAGCAGCCACTGCTGGATTCTCAATTACATAATCCTAGAAGACAGGTGTATGGACCGTAAAAGGGACATAACTGCGCTAGCTTTGCAGACAACAGTCTCAAGGGATCTGTCGCTGTGCAGTGTCACAATGGCCTGACAAAATGTATAACAGCAGGGGGAAGAGATGCTGTCACTTCAGCATAGAGTGATTTTTGGGATTAGGCTGGGGTCTTTGCTGTATGGGAATACAGATACCTAGGCATTACTCACAGCAGTGGCATCAAAAGGGAATCTTGGCTCTCTGTGGGCATTAAGTAATAATGATACTTGATACCACATTCATGAGTTGGTGACAGCGTCTTCAATATGAGTGTACGGGGTAAGTTACGACACTTGCAGTATTGGTCATTACTTGTGGCAGTGCTCATTAATACAGCAGTAAAAGTGCCTTGCATCACTTCTTAATGGAACCAGCTCCAGCAAATACATCAAACCTGTCTTTCATATAATTTTCTTTAGAATATAAAATAAAGTTCAAGGTTTGGGCTTGAGCCCAGCATCTCTGGTTGCCTGAAGCACTGGAATAACAGTAATGTTCAGCAACTTCATTCCTCTGCACTGGATATACATAAAAGTAGCTATTTAAGAGAGCTTTCTCGGGTACCAGACTGTGCCAGGGAAATGAACACGGTCAGCAGCACTGCCTGCACCGAGGCACAGCGGGATGGAGGTTCTGCCGCTACACAGAACCAAAATTTAAACCCACGTCAGAGGAAAGTAACACGGACGGGAATGTCACAACTCTCGTCTCCAGTGCGGTCCAAACCAGCCACCCGGGCAGCAGCACAAGCACAGGGCACACACCCCGCGACACTGCTCTCCCCATCTGCGATCCTGCGTCCTCTTGTACCGCCAAGTCCGCGCCATTTGTGTGAGGCTAAAATTTGTGTGAGGCTAAAATTTGTGAGGCTTTTCCCCGCCGACCCCCGGGCACGGCACAGCCCCGGGCGGGCTCCTCCTGCGCTCCCCGGCCGTACCTTGCCGGTGCAGGGCTGTCAGCGGAGGGTGGGTCCCCGCGGCTGAGGAGGCGCTGCCCTCACGGTGTGACACTGCCGTGTCCGAGCGGGCCGGGGCGGGCCTGAGGGCGGGCGGTGCTGCCACGGGCGGGGCCGCGCACGCGCCTTCCTGTGGGAGTGTAAGTCTCCATTTTGCTCGTTTCGCCCTCGCTCTCCCTGCCCCAGCTGTCGCTCTGCTCGGCGGGAGCGGCGGGCGCTGAGGGGAGCCGGGAGCGGAGCCAGGAGCGGAGCGCTCTGCCGGCGCTGCTCCCCCCGCTCCCCGCGGCCCTGCCGCGCCCGCCGCCCTGCCCCGCGCCCCTCCATCCTCCCCTCCATCCTCCCCTCCCTGCCATGGGGGTGCTGAACCGCCCCGTGGGAACCTTTGCCGGCTTCCTCTCGCTCGGTGTGCGGGCACGGACTCTCGGCCTGGGCAGAAATACGGCAAATCCCGAAATGCAGTGTATTACAGCAAACCCATTCATCTTCAGCCCCTCCTCTTCCCCCCACCCCCGCGAAACCAAGGCAGTCATTGCGATGACCGACCTATGTGTGGATCGCAGAGACTCTGAGCAGTTGTTTATGTTTAAATCGCTTAAAATCGTCACGGGTGCTTCACGCGCTTTGTCCCAAGCGATGGGTCGAGTGGTCCCGTCCCAGTTCCTAAAGGATTTTAGGATGCGCGCGGGGATGCCGGGTGAGAACTCCATGCACAGGGCCAAGGTAGCTGTGCTTTTCCAAGGATACCATGTGTTCAAGGAACAGATCCATATTGCAGGTCTTTCATAAGTCACTTAAGAAATTAATAAATTCCACATAAAGAACTAAAAAACACCTGCCCTCCCACCTCCCCCCCCCAAAAAAAAAAAAAAAAAAAAAAAGTCCACTTGTTCTTGCTTCTAGGCTGAAACCCAAAATGTGAGCTCAGGGATGCTCAGCTGAAAGTTGCTTTTGAGACAAGAAACACAGCTTAGGCTCAAATTATTTTTGTGGGCTTTAATGTCATTAAAAATCTTTAATGATTTGACACACAGGAGTATGCGAAGTTCAGTTCAAAGAATATTTGCACACAATATGTCAATTGTAAGCAGTTTGCAGTTTTCTGAGTAGTTTTCAAATGTTGGATGTTGGTGATTCAAATAAGACATTCCAGAGCGTGTGCTAAAATCTTGATTTTAAATTGAACCACTCAAATGTCTAATGGAAAAGTGGTGCTAAATGTTTTTCCTTTTTCCTCAGGACAAGATGTCTCTTATCTACAATAAATAGCAGGCCCCCGATTTCATAACCTGCTTTCACATTTCCCTTCAAATGCATTTTTAGACATTCTGAGTAGTTTTAAATCTTCGAATGACAGCAGAGTACAATTCCTGTCTTTAAAAGTTACATTCTGTGTGCTGAAAAGAAATTCTAGTGCTTTTTTCCTGTGTGTTAAGCATCGAGTGCTGGTAAAAGCTGAGGTTAGTTTGCTTGTCAATGCCACCACTTACTATGAAGCCTTTAGTTGTATTTCTTTCAGCTTGTTTATTTTTTTCCCGTTGTGAGACACTGGGGCAGCGACGTTGCTGGTTTCATAGAATGAGAGCTGTTAATGTTTCCAAGTACAGCACTTGTGATGCAAGTTCTAATTCAATCCCTTCAAAATATTCTGTTATAATAATGCTAGTTTAATGGTATTATAGCACTGAGAAAACGCAGAAGAATTAAGGCACTATGTGGAAGCTGTTGAGCCTACTTGTTTTTCATTGATTTATTAAACTTTTTTCTATTTGAGTCCATTTTTCAGAATTTTTTTCCCCAGTTTGTTATAATTTGTTACCTTTGTTATGGTTTATGTCTCAGTCTGAGTGCAATGAGAAGAGTGTGTTACAGAAAGCCTGTAGTAAGAGTCAAATATTTTAGTCTGACAGCTTTTGAATTGTATGTTTGCAGTTTCCCTTGGCTTTGCTAGTGACTTAGTTAATATTTTTACGTGTTGGGGAAACTGGAGGATATAGAGATGCTATTGAAAACAATGGCTTGGGTCAACTCAAATGACTTAATGTTGAGCATGGGATTATCCACTTGTCGTGCATATTACAACTGTGTACGTGTTTTATAGGATTTGCCTTTTTGTAGTTACAATGTATAATCCTCTCATATTCATTTTGTCGTCTGTCACACGAATCCTTTTGTGACTTTGCAGTAAATTGAATTATTCAGTTTTATACGTCATTCTTTCATCTCCAGTATCTGCAGCTTCATTTATATCAATTACATTTATTTAGGTTATTTCGTGTATTTGTAATTTTGTCTATTTCTGCAAAAGTTAAAAATACTGTCCCTTTTCAACTTTGTCATCTGATCTATGTATAGAATGTCATTAGTATGTGTATAAACAGCTTCAGACAAATCGGCCATGTTTACTACAGAGGCCCAAATATTGATATATTAAGCCTGCAAGGAAGGTGTTGTTGACTTCTATAGCTCAGATTCTTACATGAGAATGATTCCAAAATGCAAATTGATTATTTCCAAATATTTTTGTTGCTGTGTAGGCAATGTTTTATTTTGTGCATTAAGATTAATTAGCTCTAAGTGAAACTTCAGTTGGCCAGTATAATCCATATTTTCTCCTTTTAAAAATAATATCTTAAATGTTTTGTTTGCCTTCCTATGGTATCTTCACTTACATTTAAATTATTCTTGCAGGGCTACATGTTTTTGTTGCTTTGCTATTTCCATAAGCTCTAGGGGAAAATGGACGCTTTAAAGAAGGTCTTAATAAATTATGTTCATTCTTCTTGTCTTTCTCTACTATACCAGTAATTTATCAAATAAAACTGTTAGATATGTTTGGCACAATGTGTTCTTTGTGCATCCTTGTAGTTTATAACTCATGTTTTCAAGTGCAGAGTTAAAATGCGTATGTAATTGGATTTTTTTCTTTGCTTGTTCTGGTTTTCTTTTGATTTTTTTTCTTTTTTAAAGGCCTAAAACCTAACCAAATCTGGTTTTGTTTTATTTGGTACTAAAATGTGTGCTGGATTCCTTTGGGTGGTTGAGTTTATATGAAGGAAATGTGATTACCCCTAAAGCCACAGGGTCATTCAGAGTATCCATCATAAATACCCAATGTCAGAATTGGAAGCTTTTCATTTTGGAGTGTTTGTAAATTTTTGTTGTTTGCTTTGTTACATCTCCACATAACAACGAGCACACTTACTAAGGATAAAATTGAGTTGTTTGAGAAGCAGCCTCATAATCAGCATTTAGAAAGCTTTACTAGTAAAAATGAAACCTGGTTTAGTTGAACATGATTCATGTGCTTTTCCTGGTTGTATCTTTAGGCTGGATCTAGTCCTTTTTGTGACTAACCCCCCCTTTCAGTGTCGATGCAGTCTCAGTGGTGACTGTGTGGTGAAATGTTGCTCCTTCTCTCAGAAGCCGATCAGTGACTCAGCTCTTAAAAGAGTTTCGGCAGAAGCCCTTAATTAAGACTAATTCCTCCTCCCCTCCCTTAAATTTCAAGACAGTATGTAACTGTATTCCTACAAGGAACAGATCGGAGAGTTGTTCCCAAGAGCTCTCCTCTGCTGGGGCTTGGATTCTGAGGGGGAATCCCCTGCCACTAAAAGGAGCCTAAATGGAGGTTCAAGAGACTGTGATCCCCCAGGGAGATGTGTCAGAGAGGGAGACTGAGGTTGCCTGCAGAGAGGAGCAGGTGTTTACAAAGGTTCCTGCAGATGGTTGTGGTAACAGTGAAGAAAAGACTGGGTTTGAGTGCCTTGGACTTCGTTATTGTGAAAAATACAACAACTCCACCCTCAGAAGTTGAAACCATTAACATAAGAAGTCCTCGAGCTAGACAGCAAAATATGTTAATGATCTATTTTCTATTTTACTTGTTTCCTCTGTTTTCAGTCAAAGTACAGGAGATAAATATTGCAAACTTCATGGTTGTTTTCATGGATACTCAGCTTTAATTATGTTCATCTTTTGCTATTATGTTGATATTCCATCGTGAGTGCATATCATTGTGCTGAATTTCAAGGATCAGGACAGTAATCAGGTGATTTGTTAGTTTCATTTCAATGGAATTATTATTTATACTCAGGCAGAAATTTTGCTTTGATTGGCAAAAAGAACATTAAGGAATCCTCCTTAATTCTTTGGTTAAACTTCAGGCTTAGATGGTGTTGAAAAGAGCTTGACAGCATAGCAATTCAAATAAAGGTAAACCAGTATTCTGGAGGCACATCTTGCAGCAATCTAATTGTTATAACTGTGGACAGTATATTATTGACATTTATAAGGAAGAGTTTTGTTGACCAGACTCCTTTTTACTTCACGTGATTAGAAATTTCTTTTTCCTCCTCTCTTAGTTCTTATATGTAGAGTGGTGTCACAGACCAAGTAGAGTTAAAAAAAAAAAAAAAAAAAAAAGCACGTTTTAATAAAGAATAGTTAAAACAGCTAATACTATTTACAAACTCAATTTTCCTTTGTTAATACTTTATCCTTGTTAAAGTCAGCTGCTGATACTGGACCTTTCCACTCTTACTTGCTGTTCCAGATCTTGGATCACTTCAGCTTGCTCCTGCCAGTTGCTCTGTTCCAGTTTCCAGATTTCAGCTTCCCTGGAGCAGAAGACGGGCAAGGTAGTGTTCCATTGTGCCTTTCAAGTGAGATGCTTTCCTTGCACATATTTGTAATGAAGGCCAAGCTGTACAGAATGCATATTTAAAAATACTTCAGGTAAAAGTAGATTAGAGCACTGGCTCCTGTGAAAAAAGGGACAAGTATGAGTAGCTGTATAAATAGCGGTGTCTGTTTGCTGGCCCTGGTGCCACTCTTCAGGCAGCAATCCCTGGATTACAGTTTATTCCTGTTTTATACATACACAGCACAGAAAAGGTGGCTGTGTTGTAAAGATTCAGAATACTGAGCTGTCTTTAACTAAGTGAAAGCTTTTGAGCAGTAATGCCTTTGGTAGGATTGTCCTCTCCAGAGGACTTAACAGTTTCCTTCACTCTTACTAAAACTGCTCAGAAAAACACAACCTTCTCACACTAAAAAAAGAACCCAAAGTGTAGTAATCCATTAGGATAATTATCAACATACAACTCCATAGCAGAATTAAGCATTGGTATTTGCTGAAAATCAACTAGATTATCCTGGCCATAAGCCCCCTGGTAATTATTCTGTGTCTTCTTAGAAGGAACTTGGAAAGGTCAGGTGTATTTTAATGGTCAGCAGTCAATAGATGGGCAAAATGTAGGACTTTGGGCAGATCACACATAGCAAGGGGATGATTTAATGAGTTCAGGTAGTTAATATGTGGTTTTCCTATGTTAAAAACTCAGGTATGCTGTAAACTGTATTTCCTTTGGGGGTAAAGGCTTCTATTCCTTTGTGCCATGAGAAATAAGAGTATCCCTGGATAGCTGAAAGGTTTGGTCGTGCCAAGTCTGATTCTTCAAAAACAAATCCAAATTCTCAAACAAGTAAAATTACAGTAGAATTTTTCAAGCTTATGTAGTGCTTCTAAAGGCCTGCTCTGTTTAGAAGTGGTGTGGCTGTTCTAGTAGTAAACTTGAAAAATTGTAAATAGGTCTTGGCAAAAGAGCTGGTTTTAACCTTTAAGACAACACTAAAGAAAATGGTCTAATTGTGATGTAAATAAACCTTTCTATTTTATTCAGAACGTGTGCTTTTCTTTTCATTTATTTGCACTGCAATATTGAATATTCCCAGTGTAACTCATCAGATTTGCATTGTAGTGCAACCAAAATCAGCTGCCTTTTTCAGCTTCATATTTCTAGATACTCCAAAGTACAGATTTTCTGTATTGGCCCTGCAGTGCTGCCTGTAACTTTATCAAAATTAATGCTGTGCTTTACTGCATGAATAATCAAAAACATTTCTATGAATTCTTCTGAACATAAATATTTTTCAGGATTAGCATTTACAGAGATTGAGCAAGGTGTTAAGTGCCTAAAAGTCTGATGGGTCTGGTAGGCATTGGCCTTGGCAAGTGTTTTGTTGTTTAGAAGTCATTGCACACTGACTTTTTGGAGTAGTTTTTTGTGTCATTTAATTTGTTTCCAGAATTATTTCTGAAATGTTAAAGAATAAGGCTTTAAATTGGCATAGTGCTGACATTTGGCAATAAGTATTTCTGTTATTGTCCCATTCAGGGTTATTATGCAAATACTGAAAATTCAGTACTTTCTAAACTGTTTTGCTGGATTTGTGGAGAAGTTTTAACTGAGAACTAAGAGATAATGAAGGACTGTTAGAAAGCACTAGGTAAGATAAAAGGCTCAAATTGGCATTCAGCCTCTATCTGGTGTCAGTTTTCTGTTAGTAAAAACAATATAATGATTCCCTGAATGGGTAGGAAGTATTTCATAGTGGCTTTGGATTTGTAAATAGATTTTAAATGGCATTAATGCATTATTGTTTTTCTAAATGATCGCTAAAATGAAGTGGTGCTGGATTTTGTTGTTTTCTGTTGTCAGTATTTTGCCTCTTTTGATGCTTTACCTTACTTACCACCTTCTTGATATTCCCCTTTCAAAAAAAAAAGAAGAACTAAAATTTATTAATTTTATATACTTTGTCCATGACCTTTTTGGCATTTCAATGAATCCAAACCAGTAGCTTCATTACAGGCTTATTTAATATACAGTAGCAGATCAACCAAGCTGACAGTCTTTAGATCCCTCTGTGAAAGGACTTTGAAATTACACTTGCAGAGAAATGTGTGTCTCCTTTTTATTTCTTGTGCTGGGACATCTCCTAATGATTTCAGGCTTTCAGTCTCTTTTTAGTGCGTGTTGTGTTATTAAATATTTAAGAATTATATGGTTGTGATGAATCCTATTTCGGAACAGCAGAAATTTGTTCATTGCAGAAAGTCTTCAGTTGGAATTTGGCTTTAAAACATGCAATATCAGAAGGAGCTGGGGGAAGGACAGAAGGGAGCTTGCCTAAATCTAAACTTTAGGAGTCTCTTCAGCCTCATTTTTGATTAGGCAGATGTTTTGCTGAAGAAAATGCGTAGTCTTGTTTAAAATATGGTTAAGTTCACATATTTTGGGAAAAAAAACAAAATGCAGATGAGCACATCTCAAATGAAGAGCTAATAATCTACCCAATATTTCAATATACATTTTTATATGGATTTCATCTTCCATTGCTCTGCAGGCCTTTATAGAAGTTGTATTTAAACTGCAGTGGTGTTATTGTTTGGTGAACAATTGTGTCTCTTTGTGTGCTGCTGTAAACTGTTATCAACTAATACCTCTGGTTCAGTTATCATTACAGACTGGTGTCATTCCTTATTAAAAACTACAAATATTATTATTTCTATAATAGCTATAAAGAAATATTAATATTATTTAAAGAAGAAGTTATTATGAATTTATTTATAATAAGTTGTCCTGCTCAGGGCTGAATTGGAAGAGTATTTTTGGCAGTGGGACTGTAGCAGTTAAGACGTTCAATGTGCATAGTAAATAATTTTGGGGAATAGTTATTTGTCTGCAACGTTGTTTGTTTGTTTGTTTGGGTTTTTTTGTGGTTTTTTTTTTTTTTTTTTTTAGTTGTTATATAAGAGGAAACTTGTAGGATTTAAATCAGGAATGATTTAGTGGTCATTGGATGTTCAAGCAAAACAGTGCAAAGAATCTTTTGAGGTACTTGAAGGCTGGACAAAACAGCGCATTTTGGTATGGATACTTTTTATAGGACTGATCCAATCAATGAAAATTACTTTCTTAGGAAATAAGTTTTCTTAAAGTTTTTTTGTGCCTAAAGGTGTAGACAATTGTTTTAAAATGTGAGAAGAAAACATGGAAGTAGAAAGAATGTTTATTCTGTGTTAGACAGATGTTTTCTCCTTTATTTTTTAGTGTGATGTTAGTTTTTCATCATGTATGTGAGCATTCTTCCTATATTGAAAATATGAATATGAGGGCAGCATTAGAAAATATAGAATCATTCTACATTATTCATGGAATATTTTGTGTTTATTGTTCTGTGCTGTGTGTTGAGACTGAATGGTGCAGTTACCCATAATATTTGGCAGTGCTGGAAGAAAGCACCTCATGTAACAGGTGTGACTCATTCCGAGCGCCAGGGCTGTGTGGCTCTGCATGCAAGGTCAGAACGCTCTGCACTGACAGACTGTACACAGTGATGAGCTCCCTTCTCATCCTTCCTGATAAGCTGAATAAATTAAACTCCTTAATAGGAAAAGATGAGGATATCAGATAGCTGTGGCTTGTTGACAAGCTCTGAACTTCTCCGTGAGCAAAGGAGAGAGAAAAGGTCCAACATGGTGTGGCAGAAGAGGGATGTGATTGTTGCCATAATCTAGGAGGGCTGGCTGGCCTACAACAAGTTCAGAGAATGACCCAGTGACACAGAGGTGAAGGAATGCTGCTCTGGAAAACTGCCTTGTCCATGATCCCACCTCAACCTGTGTCAGCTTTCGGCAACACGGAGGTTGCACGTTCTGAACCTAAACAGGGCTTTCAGCTCCCCTCGCTGATTCTTCCCATTTCCTGAGCCATAAGTAGCATAGACACTGGCATTGACCAGTTTTGGAGTTTGCATAAATTAGAAGGCTCCTTTCTTTGTTTTTCCGAATGTGGCAAGCAATGGTCAGCTTTGGTGGCTGATAAATGGTTTGTAACTCCTGTTGTAACATCTGCCCTGCCAGCGAGGGAGGGGCTGTCAGCTGGTTTCAAGGAGGGCTCATTTGTGAATATTTCTGAGTACTTCTGTTCCTTGTAACTAGGGAGTTTTTACTAGTCAGCACTGCTTGTCATGTTATTTATGCTGCAGATCTTGATGTTTTTTACTTGTTATGTCTGAAAAATCTGAGATAATCATTGTAACTGAGAAGCTTTAAGCAGCCTATTGGATGCTGGGTGATCAAGGATGCAACTACAGGCCACTCCTACAAAACCTGATTTTTAAAATGTTGGTGTAAATTACTTTTTTTTTTTCTTTCGATGTCAGCTCTTCAACTTAAGTGAGACAGAAACCTGCATAACTGGCAGAAAGGGCTTTTCTCCTACAGCTGAATTGTGCAGCTTAGCAGGATATTGAGGGAGTAGGATTTCAGAGGAATCTTTCTTGAACCTGAGACTCTTAGGGTTATTTAAAAAAAAATATTTGCAGATGGTTTTATTTTGGTGAAATGTTGTCTTTTTCCCCCTTAAGTATAGTTTTGTCATCTTTGTTGCTGCATGGAAGCTGAGACAGACTAACATTGTGCAAATCTGATTAAAATTATCTGTGCTGTTTCAAAGGTCAGGTGCACTCAGTGAATTTGCTTTCAAATTATTTTGTTTATTCTGTGTAGGTATGCATCTTGAGCTCTGTAAAGGTCAGGAGAGGAGATTCGTTTTGGAATTTAAAGAAGTTAGGTTTTCACTGCAGGTAGCCCTGGTTAGTTTCATTTGAACTAATGAAAATGATTTTCCTTTGTTGTTTTCTTTCTGCTGACAGTTTTATTTATCTAGTGGAACTTGTTTGTAACCATGAGGTCCACTTGAAAATAAGGCAGGATTAGTAATGCATTTAATTTTTTGCGTCTTTTACGTGATCTTAAAAATTAAGTACTGTTTGCACAAATTAAATAGTATTCTAATTTGGGTTTTTGTTTCTTGGGTTCTTTAATTCATCTGGTAGACTAACTATTTTCTTGACTAGAATAATATGTTTAAAGGATACACAGTATGTAACTGTCTCTTGCCACAAATGGTGTAATAAAATAGGCGTGGTGGTGGAATTCCTTTCAAATTCATAACAATCCTTAATTAATGTTCAGGTTGACTAAAATAAACACAAAAGAATTCATGTGTGTGTCCTGAAGCATAACTAATTGCAGTTTTCAGTCAGAGACCCAGTGACAATTAGGAAGGAAGTGGGATTCTATTAAACACAAAAGAAACTGCATTGTAAGGAGCCTAATTTTTGTCCTAAAAAGGCTGTTATATAAACCCCCATACGTTCCAGTTCTGTCTCTGGAATGGTTGAAATGATTCTGCTGAGTTATTTAATGATAACTCATAGCAATGAGGAGATTTTCAAAACAATAATACTGATGATTTTTCACTAAAACATGACTATCATTTTCAAAGTTTACATTCACTTGGAAAGTCTTGAGCTGTTTAACCAAATCAGATTTTTATGTCAAAAGCATTCTGACATTTTCTTTTCTGACTACAGGAGATGAAATCTGAATGAGGCAGAACATGCTGATTGAATGAACATAGTACTGAAGCTTGACAAAACTATGTTTTAGTGCACATTTCACTGAAAGGATGGACATATTTTGGAGTTATATGAAAGGTTAGAAAACTGCTCTGAGTCTCTTCTTATGTGTAAGAGAATATAAATCTCATCAAGCACAGTTGTGGTGCTTTCAGTGATAAGTAATAGATGTCTTTCTAAGTAGAACGCTCATCTTCCTTGCCAAAGATTGATTCAGGGTACATTTAATCTGTAGTTGCTTTGGTTTGTATGGACATAACCAAGCTTGGATATGAGTAGCAACAGGTTGGTCACACAAATTTCTTTTTTTAGTTTAAGAAATTTAGTAAATTGGGTATTTGGCCTGGCTGGTTGACTGCTGGGTGTGTACTGTGAGGGACACAGAAGGATGGTGAGGCCTAGAATGGGTGCATTTCCTTGTGGGAGTTTTACCAAGATGCTGCTACTGCTTTGAGGATTTTTTTTTTTTCTTGTCTGCCTCTTCCTAATTAGTGTAATTTGTAAGCTTCCCTCCACTGATTCATTATTGTTTGTAGCAGGCACTGTCATTTCTCTTTACCTAAGTGTTTTCAGTGAGAAATATTTCTCTGTCAGCTTTTCATCAGTTTTGCTGTTGGAATCCTAGTCCATTAAATAGCTTTAGTGTTTATACCTGTTGTGAGACATATCCTTCCTAGTGCTGCAGCTGAAGCAGTAGCTGTTAGGCCTTGACAGTGTGATTTAAGAAAAACAAAAAGCTTTTCAAAATTTGGAAACTTTAGGATATTTGAAGTACAACTTAGAGTTGTACTTAGAGTATGTTTTATAACATAAACCATATAGAGCTATTGTATGTACTTGACTGACTTCAAAAAATTTCTGTTAAGTAATGTTTTATCCTGGTTTTAATTTTCCCAGGTGTCAGGAAAAAAAATTACCTTCTAATATTGTGGTATTAACACTTTTTGTGCCATGTTAATTCTGATGTGTGGCTTGTTTTTGGAAGGTTTGGTTAGCTGGGATAAAATCTCAATATGACTTATGCTGCAGTGGCACATTTCTGAGCAGTGAGTCTGAGAATCAGAATTAAAAACCAAGTATCAGTATCTAAATTCAGGGGAAGAGAGAAGAAAAGAAAGGGAGAAAAGGTAGAGTGTCAAAATGTTATTCTTCAGGGGAAGGTTAATAACACTTTTGAGAGTGATATATACGGCTTGATGTTGCAGGTAATCAGAATTCTGACTTATATAAATACTTTGGATGCTACTTAAAGCTTCTAAAATTAGTTTATAATTTTCTTCCAGAATTGGGCTGTAATATGGAACCAAATTCATATTAATACTCATGGCTTTACACATAATAAAACATTTATACCAATGAAGACCTCTGAAATACAAAAGCAGGTCTCTTTAAGTGTGGGGTTGGTGGTGGGTTCCAAGGTATTGGGTGCTAAGCATCCTATGAGATACACTGGAATCCTAGAATTAGGAATACTTTGTCCTTGAACTTTTTTGTTATTATTTGGTGCTGAGAGCAGAGCCATGCATTTGTCTGTGCGTGGATGGTTGTGTTTATGCTGCAGTGGGAACCCTGTAATTACTCACTTTGCTGCATTTGCACATCCATTGTATTGCCATTAGGAAGCTTATAATGGATATTCCTTTTGCAGTGTAAGAGTTAATTCCTAGATAGAATCCTCTAATGGTTTCAATTTGGGGTAATTTTATCTGAAAAAACCCTTTATTATATTGTATTTAATCTGTGTGTTGACATGCTGTGGTGGATTGTCTCAGCCTGTGAGGTCTCATCAGTTCCCTTGGGTGCTTCTAATTCATGCTGTGTGTGTCATGCAGGTGTGCTGGGACACTTTCAGCTTCTCATGGGTATGGACTGCAGACAGTGGAAAGTAAATATGAGCACAGCTGATGTTTTTTGGAATAGAAAGGATACTAGTGCCTGGCTGTTCACGCATGTTGTGTGTGCACCTGTGATGTGAAGCACTGTCTGGAACTGTCTGCTGGCAACAGCACTGCTGCCTTCGTGCCTCTGAGCTCTTGAAGCTGAAAAGTTGTGGCTGTACTCTTCCTTCTTTGCTTCAGAGATGTTCCATCATAAACATAAATAATGTACGTGAAACATGGAAGTAAGGGATGCTGAGGATGAGCATTATTCATTCTATCCATATATATTATGTGTTGATGTTGTTATCCATTTAGGGTTCTATGCTCATAATTGACTGAATTAGTTATGCATTTTTGACAACACAGTTTGTTTTGGAGAATGCAGACAATGTCTTCAGGAAGTTTGGAGAAAAAACTGGAGAATACAAAGAATTAAGTATTGTCAGTGTTGATGAAAAACATAAATCAGAAAAAAATTGATAGTATTGTTTAAATAGCTTCTCATAAATGCGTAAGATTCTCATTAGTACAACATCAGAAGATGAATGAATATTAATGAATGAGATCAAAGACATTTAGAAATCAAAGCAAGTAAACAATTATTTTTAAGAATTATATAAGTTTTTAACTGCATGAAAATACGAATCTTCTTAACTGAGTGGCTCCAGTGAGAAGTTTTTCTTGAAAATATTTTTCCTGAAAATTTTTACGTTAAACTAGAAAGGCAAGTATGTAACATAAACCAGAAAAATGTATACATCAGAACTTGAAATATATAAAATGTCTTGCATGTGCTGTATCAAAATACCTAAATTCAACTGTGAAATCAAATAGGCTGAAATCTGTGCTTGGCCGGAGTCCATGATTTGAGCTTGACTCAGACTGTCAACACAAATTGCTAAATATTGAGAAGGAAATTACTTCTGGATGCCTCAGACTTTTGCTGTTTGCTTTTACATTTCTAGTACTTTTGGACAAAAGTTACCTGTACACACACACACACACACACACACACACACACACACATATATATATAGTGTAATTCTGCTATAAAAATAGGGGTGTGTGTCATTTTATACTGATTTTGATCATCTGATGTCATAATAAGACCAGAACTGTCTTCATCTCCATATCCATATCATTTCCAAATCTTATCTAGCAGTGTGATCTGTATGACACAGTTATTTAATCTTTGAGCTGTACATGCTAGTTGTATTGCATGGGGTATTTTGTCATCACAATAGTGCTAGTGAATCTTCCAAGATTTAGAGAAACGATTGGAATAGTTTATTAAATATTACTTTTCATTTATCTTTAAATGTTTACTAACATTCATTTAATAACTCTTTTATATATGAGATGATGATTTAACAAAATAATAGGTCTAGGCATGAGTTCAGGTATCTTTTACTTTTCTTTCTGCAATTAAAGTAAAATAGCATCTCTGTATAATATTTCTTCTTTAAAATTCTCTGAGGATTTTAATCCATTTAATCCACAAAGGTCAGAGTGGAAATATCACTCCAAAGGCACAGATTCCCTGGTGCAAAAGGGAAGAGTGTTCTGATCATAAAGTACCCAGTTGCTCTGGGCAATAGTTACATGATTTGACAGTTGGTGATTCCCACGAACTTTGATGGCAAAGTAGGGCTCGTGAGAGGATTCTTCAAACAGTGTCAAAGAAACGGTTTCATTTTGAACCTGGGTATAAAGCTAATGGTATCTAACAGCTTTTAGTGCCACTGAATCAAATTCCTCAAGTGCAGAGAACGGTTGACATTCTGTTTTAAAGGGACCGTATGTTTGACCCAGTTTTGCGACGGCGGTGTCATCACAATCGGATCTCGCTGCTCTGGGCTCTTGGAGGCTGACAGGCGGAACAAGTTGCTTCAGCTCACACAGCTCATCTGTCACACTGAGCAGCTTGCAGGTTTCTATTATCTGAATGAAATGTGGAGCGAGTCCTTCTCCCTTGCTCTCGGCCTATCGGCATCGTCAGCAACCTGCTCACCACACCCCCGGTAACGGAGTGAAATGAAGGGTTAGGAAAAGAGAGAACAGGAAAAAAGCATGTCTAGAGATGCCTTTAATAATTAAAAGGTTTGTGGTTCAAAAATAAGGAAAAAAATATGTCCAGGAACTAGGTGGAAAGTTAATTTCCAAAGAAGGATCGCGAATACCTTATCTGAAGTGAAAGATGAAAAGTTTTAGTTGTATATTTAAGATTGGATACCAAGTTTTATAATTCAGTAGGGCAGCGAAAAGCATCTCCGTTTTCATCACGAGCGCTTGCTTAGCATTTAAAATGATCAAACTTCTATGGAGATTTCATTTTCCTAAAATAGTGCCCTAGAATTCTGTACACTAGGCCAAATCTTGCCCTAATCTCTACACTCTTTGAAGTGCTGCAGTGAGAGCAGTGTTAGGGTGCTGAGTTGGTGCAGGTTGCTCTTTGAAGTTCATATGTGGCTGCCTTGGCTGCTTTATTCGTGCAATGACCGATTTTTACTTGTCATTTTGAGAGCATTAGCAAAAGAAGCACCGACCATAATGCTTTGTAAATGCTGATTGGAGGTTTCTCCCATGTTAGACAAAGGAAGAAGTTTTTCTGGCCTGTTAGGATAGTTTTAAAAATACTTTTACTAAAGTAATTCCAAGTAGTACTTCAGCTGGTAACAACCACTAAGTGGTTTCTGTTTGATATAATACTAGTGATTGTGATAGTCAAATGATTCATGTGTGGTCCATGTCTGGAATGCCCTCTGGTATTTAAGAATGAGATAGATTACACTGGGGGAGAGACTTGCTAATAATGTTTTATTCAAAGTGATGCCTTATAAAATTATTCCAAAGGAATATACCAGTTGATATTTTCATCATGGAAACGATGAGCTGAACAACCACAATCTAACGAAAAATAGGACTATACTGGAATGTATAGCATATGTATGAATTAGGAAGATATTTTTATCTTTGGGCTTTACAGCTTCAGTGGAATAGAAAGGGTCATTCTGTGGTGATCGATGGATATGTGGTGAATTGCACAAGATCTGAGAAAATGAGGATTGCATTTATCATATCTAAGGGGAATGTCAAAGTGTGTGTCTGCCTATAACCCCATCAGTGGTAAAATGATGACAATATGCCTTTGGGAGATACCAATCAATATGACTGTTGTAAAGCTCAACAACGGCTGATGGCATTTCATCTGATGAGTTCTGGGGATGGCTTAGAGAGCTGTGGAAAAAAGCAAAGAAAAACACCAGCTTTGTACCCAAGACCTGCTTGGAAAAAGTTTGAAATAAGTCTCATAAAAATGAAATTGGACATAATGTCCTAGGTTTGAAAAATGAGATAAAGATGTTCAGCTGAATTCTGATCACCTGGCCATTACAGACAGCTCCTGCACTCAATGTTATTGCTGAGAGCATAACACAGAACCTGCCCCTGGGCAGGGCTGTTGGAACTAGATGATCTCTAGGGGCATTTCCAACCCAAACTATTCTATGATTCTATGAACCAGAAGGACTTCTGGTGATCTTGAAGACTTGAGTGTGTAATGAACTTCCCAGAGTGAAGTTTGTTGGTAAAACCAGAAGTCGTCCTTAAAAAAAAAGAAAAAAAAATTGATGATGATGATTCATTCAGAAAGCCCACTGGTTTGCTCAACAGAAATAAACCCTCTGATTTCTGACCAGAATAAATCAATGGCAATGTCACAGATGAAGAATATCCAAACAAGTTCTGAAGTAAAATGTAAGTGAACAGGAACATTTTAACCAGTCAGCAGAAAGCTGCTGCTTCTGTCACGAAACCCACAACATATAAAGCTAAAATGTGTAAAAAACTGTGAAACCTGAATCAGATTTTCTATGGACAAGAGAGAGGGATTTCAGAGAGGATAACCCAAATGCAGGCTGATAAAAATATGTATATAGAATGTATACAAACACACTTGAAATATCTCTAAAAATTTTCAGCAGTAGTGAAGCTGAAAGCACCTGAAATCTGTGATCTGATTTCTAAAATCTGAAGTTTCCAGATAGTAGATGTGCAGCTTTGTCCCCTGACTTGACCTATTTTTGTTGGAGTGGGTGTCTGGCTCCTTATATTACTCCTCATCTGACTACTCTAAATAATTTGAAGAATCATGATAATTTATATGCCATTCTGAAATTAAAAGAGGGAATAGGGTAGAAGTGAGTAGAGAGAATCAACATCCATTGGTACAGACTTTTTTTCATACAGTAGTCGCTGAACAAAGAAAACATGATTATTAGTGCATAGGACAAACATTTATACATGTATTTATTATCCCTTTGTAGTCTCGAAGTACAGAAAGAAGATTCTCCAGAGGTGAGTGTGTTGCATTGCATTGACAAATATTGCCTGACACCCTCTGTGTTGCAGTCACAGATCTGAGTGCAGGCAATAAAGATAAGCTGACAGGACAACTTCTTTGCCCACCTGGCTTCCCTGTCGTAAAAAAGTGCTGAGTGATGGTTGGAGGGAAAATGTAGAGAAAGGTGTTGTGCTGAGGGTCACCAAATCTTAGAGAATAACTGCTGACTTCTGCTTTGTTCACAGGGGCTCAGTTATGCTGGTGTAGTTACGTTTGCAAAGATTAATGCAGTGTATTTAAAAATGAATGCACTGGTCCCCAGATTTGTAATGGCAGGTGAGAAAACCAAGAAAAATTAAAGTGACTTTTTAGTGGTTCTTCTGAATTTGCATGAGGCTGGCTTGTATAGCAGTATGCATCAAGCATTTCTGCAGAGAGCAGGAAATTAAGATACTTAATGCTGTGCAACTGTGGATTTTTCTCTGTGTGTTAAGTGGATAAATACCGAAAACTTAGGGAGCAGAGCATTATAGTTGTATCACAGTGCCTTTAGTCTTTGAAGATAGTTCAACATTCTGTACTTGCTCATAAATGTATAACTTAATTGTTCTTTGATTAACAGTTTAAAGTGCAAATAGTTTTTTTTGCTAAAAAGAGATTGGATAATACACCAGGCACTGTGACAGGGACCAGTTTTTAGCAATAACCTGCTTTGGTGAGATTCAGATATCCCATAATGTTGTATTTGTTTCAACAACTTCATCTTTTCATTTTCAGATTTTTCTGTTGTCACTTTCAGAAAGTTGAACTGTGATAATTAAAGCAGCCTGCAACATAAAAGAAAGATGTAGAAATTCAAGATAGTCACATTATGCAGTGAAATTTAAATTGATATGAATTTGTGGTGTTATAAATTGTAAATCACTATGATCAACTGTTTAAATACTGGTTAAACAACAGATTTGTAGAGTGTAGAAGGAGCAAATGTATGCTAAGCTGTGGCGTGAGTTTGTTTGGGTTTTTTTTGTCTGATTATGTTTGCATTTTATGACGTGGCAAATAAATTTTTAATATTTATAGGCAGTTAAGCTGTTAATAGGTAGAAGAATATATTAAAAAAATAAGAGATGGAAACAAATTTTTCCAGTGAGTAAAAGTATTTCCAAAAGGATACTTTCAGGAGAACCAAGAGAGTGTTCTTATGTGTGTGGCAGCAGCACTTTGTAGGTTTACAGCTGTTTGTACCTGTCTAATCTTGTGTTTATCTGCAGTTATCATAGTACCTGTGGTGTTGTGAGCCACAGGTGACCTTGAACCAAATAACCTTCTCGTATTTATCTTTAATTTAGATGGATTTGGCTTCTGTTTCATAAACACCCCCCACCTCCCCAACAGCCCTTTCTCCTGTTCTTTATTTGGGCACAGAGTGAAAATATCAGTTAGATCCCTCGCAGTGCCCGTGTCCTTTAGGTGGCACATCTGCTCAGCTGCTGTCAGATGCTGTTACCTGAGCTAATTGTCAGGCTTGCTTTTCCTTGGAGGGATCCTGGCAAGAGGAAAAATCTCCTCCTCTGAGGAGGTGATTAATTCTGCCCTAGTGTGAGCGCATTTCTCTGATGCCACAGTCCTGCAGATAGAAGCTCTTCACACGTTCTTTGTGAGCTGGAGAATATGAGCCAGCTCCGTCCTGAAGCTGCTGTCTCACCACTTTAGCACGAATTTAAACTCAAGCTACTATGATTTGCCCTTTAGCATCAGTTACTGATCTGGGTTTGATGTCAAATTAAGAGAATCATGCAGCTTTTCTTGGGATTGAAGAGGCAGTTTGGATCTGTGTTAGTAGGACACTGAGCAAACAGGCGGGAAGAAAATGGCAGTGAAGCATCTCGATTGGAGACCCTTGTCCTTGGCTGGGATGGAATTGCATGGGGTGATCTCTGTGTCTCGTTGAGAGCCTGATTGCTCTGCTTTTGAACCCTGAGCAGGCTTGGTGAACCGAATCAATTTGTCTTTCTGTGGGAACTTGTGTGGTTTGAATTCCTGATTCTCCGAGCGTGTTTGTGTTTGAGCTGTGATTAGTCTGGCTCAGACAGAGAAAACAGGAGCTCTGAAGGCACCTTTGAGAAGAAAGGAGTGCAGGGGTCTTTCCTTCTGCACTCCTGTGCTAAGTTTGAATGCTCAGCAGACGAGTTAAGAGGTGCAACAGTTCTCTTTCTTGTATGAGACCAGATGTCATTTTGTTTATATGAAGTGTATATTTAGAATCATTTAGTTTGGAAAGACCTTTATGATCATCCAGTCCAGCCATTAGCAAAGCCCTGCCACTAAACCATGTCTGTGCCACATCTGCACATTTTTAAAATCTCTCCAGGGATGGTGACTCAACCACTTCCCTGGGCAGCCTGTCCAGTGCTTGACAATTAAAAAAAAAAAAAAAAGGGAAAAATATTCAAATGAAACTATATACCTAGACTATTAGTGAAAATGAGTGTTACAAGCAAACTTATCTGGACTACTGACCCACCTCTGGTAGGAGGAGAATAAAAAAGTCTACTTTTTATCTTGGAATATTAAAATAAATAACTGTAGCCCAGCTAGACAGGACTAAGGGAAGAGAGAGAAATACGGTGTCAAAGGCCGATGTTTGAGGTACTGGCTATCTGGAAACAAATAATCCTAAATATTGACTTGCCAATACTCCAACAGGGGAAAAGCCCCAGAGACAACATTGGTCAGGGCTACGGAACACCAAGTTGTATTTGAAGGTAGGATGTACGTGGAGTGTATGAAAGGTGGTACTGGCTTATGTCACCAAGAACGGGTTCTGGGTACTGCTGATTTTAAACAAGTCTCCAATTTTCCAGTAGTTAAAGGAAATGACCAGGGAAGGACAAAAAAAAGATAGAGGAAGAGTGAATAGAGCAGAAAAAAAAAAGAATTCTAAGCCCTTAATCACTGGCACATCACTCCCTGACAATAATGGTACTATTTGTTAAGTGGAAAGATGGAAGTGTTCAGGAAAAGCAGTCCATTTGCAAAGCAGCAGACTGTGTATTCACGTTGTTTTACTGCTTGCACTGCAGTGGGTCTAAATTTGATCAAGTATCTTTGTCAATGAGAGGCAGTAAATGTTTCCCCGCTAATTGTTTCTAATGCATTTCTTTTAATTTATTGTGGACCTGAGAGTTGGAAACCCTAAAAGTTGCTCAGATTTCACAACAGAACAGGAGCAATCTTACCTTGAAACAAAACAGGAGTGTCTGTTTCCTAGGGGAAGAATTGCATTTGTATTTCAGCTGGTTAATTTAGAAACAGCTTCATTAGTGAGTGCAGCAAAGGCCTGTTTTGCAAACTACCTCCTTCATATGTCTAGTATTTCTAAGACAATTTTCTGTAGTGGTTTTCTTATGAGATGATTGATTTCAATATTTTTCCGGGCCAGTTGTATATCAAAGCCTTCACTGGGTTATATAGAAATTAATTGAAAATACAATTGCATGAAACAGCATAGATTTGATATTTTAAAATAAGTTACCTGAATTGGAAAGTAGCTGACTTTGGAAACCTGACGTGTCCTGTAGAAAGCAGCGTGGTAGAACAGGGGTGTGTGCTTAATATGTCCTTTTTGAAGAGAATATTTATAGTGCTGGAATACCAATTACATTATTGGCCCAGCAGAAGCTCTGAAAGGCGATTGCTGGAATTAAGGTGACATTGCGTGTGAGTGTGATCGAATTTAAGTTCCCTCTTACCAAACACAATTGGTAAGCCCTTAGAATCTCCAAATAAATACTTGTGCTTTAAGGTCAGTCCAGACCTCATGGATTGCTTTTCCTTTCCCTGATAAAAGCAGATGCAAGCATGCCAAATTGCTTTGCTCCAGCTTAACCCCAGCACTGTTTGAATTCATAAATGCTACAAAAGAAAAGCTTATTACTGCATACAACGGTGAAGTGGAAAAGTGTCATGCCTACCTAATCTGTTTCCTGGGAAGGGGGGACAAATCTCTTTATTCTTTCACTAAGACTTGGGGAATAAAATGAGGACTGGATGTGATGCTTAAAATCAAGAATTGTCTTTCCTATTTTCAGTGGATATCAACCTACACTTTCTGTTCTCCCTGGGGTATTTTCTCTGAAATGAGACAGTAAAGGAACTTTTTTTTCTGTATTGAATTAGAATACCATGCAGTATTTAAATTGTTTTTAATTTTTTACTTGTTTGTCTTAGAACTATTAAACAGCTGTTTTCTCTGAAACTTTTTGTTTAAGGATAACTTGTTCAAATAGTGGCACATCATTTAGTAGATGAAACAAAGCAATGCTGGGTATGGGCTTTATATGGTAACAAGTCTATTAGTATTAGAAATGGCATCAATGGGAGCTTTGCTATAAATTGATAACAAGTGCGTAGTTTTAAATAACTTGGACAAGATGAAACTGCTCCTAAAATAGAGCACCAGAGGGAAAAGTAGGTTTTCACACTGTAAACAGGGTTCTTTGAAAGCTGGGAGAAGAAAAAAACCATAGCACAGTATAGCAAGTTAAATCATTACATTAATTGAACACTTGTCTGCTTGCAGCAGTTTTGTTTTGTGTATATCAGTAAAGTGAATTGTTGAGAAAGAAAATAAAAGGGAAGTAGTTGTGGGTAAAGTTTGAAACAAAGAAATTAGCATTCATCAGCTATAATTGTGGGTAGTTGTGTTGAGTTCTCTTTCTGAAGGTGGTTTGGTGGTGGTGTAAACTACTTCCTGTAATCAACTTAATCTACAAACAGAATTTTAGTAAAAATGTGTTCCTCAGTTTTTAAGTGAGGATGACTATTGTCTTGTGCCATATCTCTGAGTCTTATTTTATTTCATTATAAATATCATACAGAATTACTTTCTTGTATAGTTGCAATTCTACACCCAACAGGTGTTGAATCCTTTTCCTTTGCAAGGTGGTGCTTAAACCTGAATGTCTCTCATTCTAGTTCCAACCCTGAAATAGGGCAGGTTGTTCTCCAGCTATTTAATAGACAGTCTGTCAGCCCAAAGAGATTGACAGGATTTTATAGGGTGCAGACGGCAGGGAAAAATCCAGTGTTTCACTGCTAGCATGAGTTCTTCATTTTCTTTCCAATGACAATCCAGTTATTAGGTTGGTAGTTTTCTCACAGAACACAGTGTGTGGCTACCTAATTAGATTGCTTTAAAGCCCACTGGTAATGCCGATGCATTTCTTGTAATCCTTTTGCCTTGGGTTGCTGTTGTTCAAGGCCAGCTTCTCAGTCTTGGAAAAAAAGCCTGTTCACTGGGCTAAACGTGGAAATGCATTATGCTTGATATTCTTGGTTAAAGTATAATGTGAAACAGAATTCTTTCTATACTGTGTCTCTTGCAGCTGTAGCTTCTGGGCAGAAATGGCAAAAAGATGTTCAGATTACAGTTAAAGGGATTCTACTTAATCATAGTTGGTAAGAGATTAAACTTTAATCGTTCAATTAAAGCTCTTGACCCAACTTTTTTTAAGAGAAGAAGATCAGTAACGAAAAAGCTCGGTCTGAGTAAGTATGTGTTGCTTGAGGCTGCAAACAGCATTGTCTTTGCACTGGGATACTGCATGTATGGTAAAAGGAAGGTTTGTGTTTAATAAGGGCATTGAAGAAATCACACAGGAGCAGTCTTTTTCCAATATGCCTTAAAATTGTCCACTAATGAAACCTACATTGCCAAGGCTTTGGTCAGTGGAAGCTGCTGCTCACTTTAACTGGTAGAAAGGGAACTGTGAGAGCAGTAGGACTGAAAGATCTGAAAGATGGTTTTAGGATATTTAAAGTTACTCAAACTCAGTTGCAGAGAGCTGAAGTCACCAGGAAGATTTAGCAAAGAGTTTTGAACACTTAGCAGGAAAACTTGACACATTTGAGCCCCTCCATTTCATGTAGCCTCGAGGTAAAGACAAAACCAATGTCTGAAACCATTCAGCTGTCTTAGGGGCAGGAGCAGATCCAAAACTGGAATGTATTTATTGCTTTATTGAAAACATTTCTGAAGGAAAAGCCACTGAAATACTTAATCACCCTAGCAAGGGAATTTTTTTAGGACTAGAAACAGGGATAATACTTCTCACTGCAGATTTTAGGCACCCCTTAAACTAATTCAGTTAGGAAGGCTATAAAAAGGTTAATGGAAGTCCATTTTCAAAAGACACAATCTTTATCAAGCACTTCTGAAATTGCAGTTTGGAACTCTAGAAATTAAATTAACATTCCAATTTCGTCTTTCATACTGTATACTGTCAACAGAAAAAGCTGGCTTAATTCTGCAGGAGTTTATATTTATAGCTAGAAATTGTAATTTTCATTATTGCTTTGTAGCTTAGGCATTATTCTTGCTTATCCATACTAGATGTGTGTCGTGCCATTTTTGTATGATGATAAAGTGTATTATCTAATCATACTCCTGCAAATGCCATATTGCCTGTTACAGTATTTCAGACTTAAGAATTGAGATTTATAGCAATTTATATCAAAATTGCAGTATTTTGTTATCACTAAATAGTTGAGTGACTACTCAATAATTCTGCAGCAGTCCAGCTCTAATAAATGAGTCTTTGTTAAATAATTTTCCTGAAGCTCGTGATTATTATCTTTAAACCCACACCACATTTCTGTGTCTCAAACTGTTGTTCTCCATCTTCATTTTCAAATGAAAGAGTTTCTTGGGATCTCAGCTAATCTTCTCAAAGAAATGACACGAGCAAGGAAGGTGGAGAAACTCAAGCTTGGATTCAGTGCTACAAGGCAAGGATGGGTTTTTGATGTTTCCTTGTTATGAAGTGTCATAGTCTTTTTTGCCTTTCAAGTGTTGTTACTAATGGATAGAACAGAGAAACTGCAGTAGCTGGTTCATTCTTCCTTTTCCCAGTGTCAGTGGTCTTTTCCAGCCTAATTGATTCTGGGAGTCTGTATTTTTTGCGCTGTATTTTATGGGTCTTCTACCTGCGTGTTGCTAAGAACAGGTTTGCTGTAAACTCTGCCTGGCATGCTCAGCTATATTGAAAGAGAACATGAATAGCTAGAGCTCAGTTTAATTAATTAAGCACTTCCTGGCTTTGTTAGCTTTCAGAGAACTGGACAACACTGTTGGTTTGTACTTCTCCCAGTATGTTTTAAAGAAGCTGTATTGCAGATGAGACAAAGACAAATCTTTTGTTAGAGGTGGTACCTTCTGTTGCACTGCTGACCCTTATGGAAAAGAGGGAAAAGGCACCTCTGGTCATTTTTTCTCATTATCAGCTGTGTAATTATCTATTTCCCTGTGCACATTGCGCTGTAAAGTCATTTTATAAAAAGGATGGAAGGAAAAAGATGCTGTTGACACTGTTGATCTGTGAGAAAAAGTGTTGGGAGAGGAAATCTTCTCTCCAAAGGGGGACATCCAGAAAAGAAGTGGTAGCAGTTTCAAAGAGAATTTTTGGAACAAAGACATGTACAGGCATCTTTGGGAGCTCTTTGCTCAGGAGGGGTCAGTGAGTGAAAACTTGAAAAAGCACAATGATCTGTGGAAACTCTGTCCATGGGAACATCTGGGCTTCAGAGTGCCATGTGCTGGACTTGAGTCCTCAGAGCAGCCACTGTGTGTGGGTACAAGGTGTTTACCTTTATTGGAACTGTGTTCTAGGCTTTTCCTGCATTTTGTAGAATAAGTAGGATGTACTTGGGATGTGAAAACGAGATGTTGGTTTGTTTGGGAATGTGACAAGTCAGAGGGCTCTTGAGTTTATTACAATGACAATGGGTCTTAGTGTTTTGGTAGACACAAACAGGTAGAAGGAGCAGAGGCAGATGCAGTTCTCTTCAGCAGAGAGATGAAGTTAATAATGCATTACTGTACTTCAAAAACTCTTCTGAGAATTTTTTTCAGAAGATATTTTGACGAGTTCAGAGAGAAGTTGGTGGTATCATTAAATAAGTTGACAACTTCTGTAATCAGCTTTTTGGTATTATAGCTCAAGGGAAAGTCAATAAACTTTGATTCCCAGCATTAATGTAATTATTTTGATCCCTTCCCCCCTCTTTTTTTTTTTTTTCTTTTCTGGCTCCTTCTGCAGAAGACTGCAGTAATATAATATCAGATGGCCAAAAGCAATTCAGAAAGGCAGTGTCCCATAGGGTGACGTACAAATGTAGGAAGACTGGGGGTGGAATAAATCATTTCCTCTGATCTTGTTAGGGATGAAATTATTATAGAGAAGCAAATGTAATTTGCTGAATATTCTGGGAGGAAGAGAAGTATGAAGCTTCTTTGATTACTAGAGGTACTATTTTTAAATAAAGTCTTTTTTTCTTCCTCTCAGCTGCACTATTTTCCTCACACAGGACACAAAAGTGTGTTCCCATTGCCACTTATTTTGGTAGTTGTAATATACTTAAAATGCAATATTTTAGGTCAGCTGCTACTCCAGTATTTTGATTGATTTGGGCTAATTGGACTTTATTCTTCTCTTCTCCTGACCTTGGCCTGTTGAGAAACTACTTTAAATATTTCAGTAAGAAAACTTGTATTGTGTTTCTGATTATTTAATTATTCTGATAATAATGTATGCATTACATTACATTTCATGCTCCCACGGGAGAATACAGGACAGGTGAGATGAGTCAATCATTATAATATAAATCCCCTGTTGAATAGTATAGGCCAAAGAACTTGCAAATTGACCTTAAAACACAAAAGCTTGATCAACCTCCTGTGAAAACATTTTCTCTGAAAAAAAAAATAAAATTAAAAGATGATGTACCAAACCTTTAAAATGAAACTTTTCCATAAGTTTACCATTTGCCTGGTTAATTAAGGCTGACCTACATTCTGTTGGAAGTGTCATGCAGAGCAGTAAAAGCTGATCAGGTGTGATTTCAGGGGTGATTTAACAGCTGTGGGGAGGAGAATCTGCCTCCAGTCCCATGAGCAGCCAGCAAGGAGCAGACACCATGGCAGATTGATTTCGGTGTTAGTCTCAGAACAAGCCTGCCCTGAAGAGTCCAACACTGATAACTAAAGGTGGGCAAGTACAGTTCTGTGGAACTCTCTAACTTTGAGTATCTGGGGTTTGATGTGCATTGTTTTTGAGATAAAGCCTGAAGCTGTTTACATTTTGTTGGTTGTTGTTAGGGAGGAATAGTGTTCCAAGTGGTTAAATTGAAGGGTAAATTTTTTGGATATACACAGTTGACTGAAGTGCTTAAATTCCAGTTTGGGGAGAGACTTGGCTTTCGATAATTCAAATATTTCTTTACCTCATGAGCTCAGTGAACAATAGGAGAGACTGAGTTTACTGCTTGGTGATTACTCTGTGGTTATTTGCTCAGTAAATGTTTGTGGAGTACTTTTACATAAGATGCTTTTCTTTGCACTTCTTCACACTTACTACACACTTGGAGACATCAGAGAATTAGTAGATTGTGTCGTGCTTCTTTTCCACCTTGTTTCCCATTGTGACTTTCCCAGGAAGACAGTTTAGAGGAACCAGTTTCACAAAGCAATTCCAGCTTTGGATGAATTCCAGCTGAGCATGTTTTATAAATCCCCCTGTCTGCACTGTTAGACGTGTGAGAGTTTGGTGACCTGTGGTAATTGGAATGTGTGATCATTCAAAAGAAGAATCAGGTTCATGTAGGTCACGCAGGTGCTTTGGAAAATGCAACTTTTGGATCTTTATCTTACATAACTGATATTTTCTGCCATTTAATAGGGGCAACCTTTTACTCCATATCAAACTGAACCCGAACAAAATAATCTACATGTTCCTTCCATGTGGTTTCTCCTTGTTTTGAGTTATTTCCCTTTTGGTAGAAGCAGTGATCAGACTGGCAGAGCTCTGGCTGTTAAGAGCTGTTTTGTGTAGCTGTAAGAAGTGTTGGGCTTTGAAATGCTGACAGGCCTTGCATAAACCATGATCTGATTTTTCTTGCCTTCTGGCAAGAAGGCAAGATCACGATGCTTGATTATTGAGGCAGGTCCTTGTGTAGTGTAACTAAAGCCTGAAAAATCCATTAACTGGAACCTTCATTTCCACAGGTAGTAAAACCACGTTGAACTTCTGTTGTTGTTGTGCTTTGTTTTCCTCATGTCACTTCCTTAGAATATTTTGTTTGTTTGTTCTTGAAGACATAATCTCACCTTTCCCAAAGCAGGTATTTTATACTTGGAAGTGATTATAAAGAGTATATCCTTTGGAAATATATATTTTCTTGGATCATTAAAAATGCAGCTGAGCCAATGAAAAATGAGGGAACCATGGGCATGTGAGACTTGCCCAGTATTTTTCTGTTAGTGGAGGGCAATAGGATTTTTTTAATGGTCTTGAGTAGAGACAATTGTCAGCAATATTTACCTTGGCCAGAACAAGGTATTGGGTGTGGAATAAGCCATCAAGGTAGTATGTAAGGAATATTGTGAGTAAAAGTAATGGTGCTTACTGGCAGATGACACGTTTGCGTGTGGAACAGGATGTGTACAGAGCATTCCTGAACACTCCATTTCAGCCAGTGTGAGTTGATATACAGATAATTATTGGACTTAATGACTTTTGTGTGATTCCTTGAAGAAAGTCCGTGGTTACAGTTAATGGCAGCATCACAGAGGAATATTTTTGCATAGTGACTTGTGTTTTATTCTTAGGGCTGTGTGTGTATATACAGGTCATTAAATTTCTATTCATGGTGCAAATATTTACCTAAGTTCAAAATTCTGAATGACCAAGCAAATGTTCTAGTTTGAAGTAATCTTGCACAGGCAGTTGGCTGTATGACTAATAGAATTACATGTGCGTAAAATTGCTTTTACTAGAGAAGCCAAAATGCACAATAATGGCTTGTCAAACTGTCATTTGCAAGTGAGATCATAGATTTCATAGTCCAAATTAGGTTGTGTTCTTTTTCTTTTTGTCAGGTCACATTCTAATAACCATATTGTGCGTTAAACCCTGTGATTATCTGAACACTTGACAGATGGTAGGATGTTAATTTATATGTAAGAGACAGTGATTGCCTGTGCAATACTGGTATTCAACAAAATATGAAATGTCAAAATCCACTTTTTTCTTATGTTTTTACTTCATGTATTTCAGCAAGGTAATTCTAGCAGAGTAATGTTTTTTTAAAGCTAAACATATGCTGCATTTGCTGTCGTTAACAGGTTTTGGAGTTTTAAATCTTACTTTTTATATTGGGGGTGTTTACATGTTGGTCCAGCACACAAAAGTTGTAGAGTACAGTGAAAATTAAAGAAGTTATTACATTGATGAGTTTAAAGGTTTTCATATGTATAATACTCAGTTTTAGGCAAAGTGAGATTACTTGTAGGATCACTGCAGAGTTACTATGATACACCTCAATTGGTTTTATGATAACACAATCGTCCTAACTTATACCGGAGTTATGTTAAATTGTTATCAAAATTAGGAGTTAATTGCTCCTAATATCTTATTTAATTATCATCTTAAGTCACTTGTAAGCTATCACGGAAAACAATCTGTTTGAAGCCAAAGGATTTTGCCTTGTCATGAATTTGGGACAGTTGCTGCTGTAACGTGTAGCTGAGGGGAAAAATCTAAACCGTGGCACAGTTCAGTGCCACACACTCAGTGGTTTTATGCTCTCTGAAATAAATTTCTGAGGCTGAAATAGGAGTACCCAAGGAAATAAGCTGATGCTACAGTTTCCTTGAACATTGCTATTATCAGAAAACTCTTTCTACTGTTACCTCTTGTCAAGGCATTCCTCACCCCCTCCAGATTATTGTTTGCAATTCCTCTCTGCTTGTGGGCAACTTCACAGGATTTGCTTATTTGTTACTGATTTGTTATCTGCTGAACCTCCAATAAACAGTAACACTTTGACTTGAAAAACTTAACTTTTTTGGAGTCCAAGTCCTCAAAATACTTGGCTTTTCAACAAACAGTTGAAGTTCGTAGTTTTCTAACACTGAGGAAAAGAAATCAAGAAGAAAAATAGGACCCAAATTATTCAATTTGCTTGCAACACTTTCCCAGCAGAAGAGAGCTGAAGTAGAAAATCCCAACAGTCTTAAGACTGTCTTTGTGCAGTTCAGTTGTCTGTGGCTGACACGTGATGATTATGCATTTATAATCGATCACTGCTGTGTTTAGCTATTCACTAACTCTTGACTTGTGAAAGAATAAATTCCTTATTAATGTGTTCCTTAATCACTAAGAAAATTAGTTTTCTGTAAACGAATGTTCCAGTAGGTCAAGAAAGGAGCCATCAAGCCCTAAAGAGTGGTGATTGCTTTGCTTGTGCCACAGCACTGTGTTGTTGTTTTCAGTGTGTAGAAAGTCTTAAAGGCTGTGGATTGGTGCTTTGGGAGTAAAAGTAGCAAAGATAATTTCTGTTGAGTATAAAATTTCTAGGAAATTTTTCTTGGCTTCCATGTTTGGGGGAAAAACTTGGTCATTGGTGTAGATAATGTGTCATGTAAACGCTGACTATAAAAATGTTACCTCTGAAGCTTAATTTTCTTTAGGAAGGAGATTGCAAACGAAGTAGGTGGCGCTTCCCTTCCAGGGCTGATGTTTTCAGCGAAATGTTTTAACCTCTTAGACATAGTAAAGGTATGTTCAGTCATGAATGCTTGTGCAGAACAGTGCAGTGTGTATGATGATCTATATATTATGTTATAATGTTATTTCATGTAAACTTTTCCAAATATATGGAAAAACATTGTTTTTCTCTTTTGATAATAACCCAAGTATGTACTGCCAAAGAAAGAAATTTAAATAACAGCGTTGTTGCAGCCATTCCATCTCCAGGAGACCTTGTTTTAATTCAAGAGAGCAAACTGTCTAAAAGGAGTGAGGTACAGGTGTTTAAGTTCTGCAACTGCTTTTAAATTTTATATT
This sequence comes from Empidonax traillii, assembly GCF_003031625.1. Classification (NCBI taxonomy): domain Eukaryota; kingdom Metazoa; phylum Chordata; class Aves; order Passeriformes; family Tyrannidae; genus Empidonax; species Empidonax traillii. Next base: position 1,789,222 of record NW_020955297.1, on the reverse strand, counting down.
TTGAAGAACTTCTGGTGACAGAAAATGAGTTTGCCTTTGAGACAGCAGCATGCTTGGCCTTCTAGCACTCAGCTCAGGGTATGCCAACCATGAGAGCTGCAAGAAGGAATGTTGCCTCTTCTCCAAATTCCCTTTCCTCCTGGACAGCTTCGGTGACCTCTTGAGATGTCTGCCACCAAAACAGTGGAATGTTTTAATACTTGCATGAACTTGACAGCTTTGCAGTCAGGACTAGATGCTGTGTTGAGAATTCTGGCAGGCTCTGAGGAACTCTTCAGAGTTAATTGCAATGGATGTAGTTGCAGGTGATGAGAATCTGATGAGTTCTATAAATGCATAGTTAAAATTATTCTGTGTCTAGTTGAAGGTAGAGACATGCAAGATATAGCCTTTTTTGTTATTTTTTTCTTGGGGTTTTTGATATGGTTTTGAATGTGTTTTCAGTTCACCTGAAGTCACTGAAATATCACTTTTGAATTGACATTTCACTTGACAGTGAGGTCTGTTTTCAAAAAGGAATTATGTTCCAAAGTACTGTTTGAAATCCTGAGCTTGTTTCTATTTCTATAGTATATCCATCTAAGGATCTCTGAGCGTTTCATAAGCATTAATGAATTAAGCCTCACTCCAAGGCAGGTATTATCCCAATTTCACAGATTGCAGGGAGGTTAATTAACTTGCCCAGAGTCACTCACTGATCTGTGATGGAAATTGGTTTCTATTTAGAAGTGGATTTGCAGTCTCATGCTTGAACCATTAGGCTGTGCTTCCAAAATGATATTTGTGGTTCAAAATAATGTTTGGCTGATTATCAAGTTACAATCAACTTTGTCTGTGCGCTAAATAGAATTGAAGTGACCAAATCAGTTTTAACTCTCTTTAGGTACTTTGCATGTTTTGAGTACAGACAACTGAATGGAGTTGTGTTTGAGCTGGATTTAATCTAAAAGAACTTTAAACTATGTGAATAGAGACACAGGCTTGGCATTAGGACTATTTTTTATGCTCGTTTATGCCAGAGGGCCAATTAAAACCAGTGTTCCTGATTGGTCAGAGTTTTTGGTAGAAACTTTATAATTTTACTTAATCTAGTTTAACAGGGAAAAATTATTTGAGAAGTGAGGAGAAAAGATATTTTTCAAATAAGTTCAGGAGTCAGTCATGTGACCTGTTCATACCAATTATTTAAGTTGTATAACCACCACTTTTCATTTTAAAAAAAAAAACATAAATTGTTTCTTGCTAAATGTTTTCACTCTCATTAATGAAAAATACAACTTCAGTTGGAGAAGCTTATTAGTAAAATTTTATTTCTGGGAGAATCCATCTCTGTAGTTTTGCTGGCTTGTTAGGAAAGCAAGTAATTTAGGAGAGAGGGCTTTATTTTTCTTGATTTATATCTCTGTTTTCCCTGCTCCTTTACCCAGGTATGCAGATCTGGTAGTAAAAGTGATGATGCTTGGGGCTTATGAAACCTGCACCTTCTTCACACTCCCACTGTTGATTCTTTATGTATCCTTTGGCAGGTCATTTAAACTGGTTTTAATACAGTTTCTGGATTTGCAGAATTGGCACATGACTTGTGAAATGCTTTCGAAGTTTCAAAATCTGTTATGATCAGCAGAGTATTAATTTTATTATGTAACTGTTAGAAGCTTTTGAGAGTGGAATAACCTTTCTTTCAAACTTTTAGATTTAATCTAATTAATCGCAGTTAAATACAATTCTGTTTAATGAGCGAGACTGGAATTCATCACTCAGTCTTTTAATTAACAGCACTTGACTTCATGCACCAAAATGTCTGATTTGAAAACTGTTATTTCATTCAAAGGAAAAAAAAAAAAGAAAAGGGGGATTGTGGGACATAAAGTTTCTTTTAAATGCCATAGAAGTTTTTCCTCAAGTTTGCTGTATACCAGTAATGCAGCATCTATGTATAAGTATGGCACAACATGATCTTTTCTTTGAGCATTGCTGCCTTTAGGGTAATGCAGTAACTCATAAGTGAGTGATAAATGTTTAAAAAGGAAAATAATCTGGTTTTTTACAACTTGAAATGCAGAAAATTTTGACCATGTAAGTTAATACATTCAGAAGATTTTTTTTTCCAAAATAATATCTTTAATGAACCACTTTGTAGTTCCTCCTCCCTGTCTCTACTTTCCTGTGCCTTGTTTTTGATTGTAGGCCAGCATATATTTGTAGTTCATCATCTCTATACTAGTTGCCTTAGATTTCTTTCTTTAATTTCTGGCTAAGAAATGAGAAAGCTTCTAAAACTGTTCTGAAGGCATTGGTCTACTTAGTGCTGACAGTGACAACCTAAAATCCCTCTCTTCTCTCGTATCTAATTTCCATGAGGGCACTGTGGCCTGTAAATGCAATACAATATAAATAATACAACATGCCAACCAGGAAAAACAGTTTGATTTAATAAATGTTGCTCCAACACATTAGTCATTCATTGCATATAATTACTCAGGGACTCAAAATAGGCACAGCTGTGATATCCTGGTGTTCAAGTTCAGATTTCTCAATATTGTTTTTCATAGGTTACTTTTTCACCTTTCCTTCAAATTCCCTTCTCTTTGTGTTGAGCAGAAAATGACTTCAATCACAAGTGGTTTGGCTGGGCAATGTTTAGTCTTGCTGCCACTCAGACTTCTGAGAGAGTTTAGACTGGGTTGTTGAGTTCCACGGATGTAAAATTAATAGCAGGTAAAAGCTTTCTGTGTTTGTCAGACTGGTCTTTGAACACAATGTGATTGCTGCTCGAGGCAAAGAACCACAATGAGAACTGGCTGTATATAATACAAACTGAATTCCTAGTCAAACAATTCCTAAATTTCAAGAAAGTGTTGCAAGGAAAAACAGAGCGCCAGCCCCAGATCTGTCTAATTGTATTTGTTCTGTAGCAAATAGAGCAAAGGAGTTATAAATTTCATCAGAGCATTTAGCTTGGTAGTACTGGTAGTCCTGGTAGTACACTGCCTTCTTGAAAACATAAATTTATGTCACTTTGGCTGCTTTTGGCAAAGGGACTGAGTGATTTCAGTGGCACTCACAAAGCTGTGCTCAGTTAATGCTCCTTGCTGTTAAAGTCACAGTGTCCTGCAGGGTAGAAAATTGTTCTGGGTGTTTCTTTATCCCATGGGCACCCTGAGAACAGTACTAGCTGGAAGTAGCACCCTGTTTTTCTGTGGCATGCGAGTTCAGTCTCTTCACTTGGTTGATTAGAAACAAATTTTACGTGGTGTTCTCAGGAAAAGTAGATGCAACAGTCCAGGGAACATAGAGCAAAGTAACACTGCTTCTGTGGATAGGGCAGTATTTATTGGTGGTTGCATTGCCTAATAATAGGGACAGAATTGTTATAATCAATATTTTCCCTTAATATTTTCTTTGAGTATATTGAACATTGAGGTGCTATTGTCTGTGCCCCAAAAACATAATGTCATATCCCAGGTAAATTATCTCACTGTTTCTTTGTATTTGGTGGTCAAATACCATCAGTTCCAGTTTGCTGGGATTTAAGGACTGCCACTTTGGGATAGGGGGTTGGGAGTTTGCTCCCTTCCTCATGTTTGCTACAGCCCTTGGGGTTTTCAAAGGTATTTGAGCCTTTCCATCTTCTTCATGTTAATGCCTTTTGATTGGTAAATAAGAGCTACTAAAAGTAGTGATGTACTTCCTCTGAGCGCTTGGGCAAAGTAAGACCCAGTACCAAGGGAATGAGCATCAAAAGACTGTGGATTAATGCTGACTCTGAAAATTTTTATCTCTTCTCCACTTAATCTTGTTTCTAACCCATGCCTGTGGCATGTCAATAGCGTAAGAACTCTTCCCTTCAAAATTCCCCCATATAACAAATGGATTTTTTCTATTAATATTCAAATTTACTGTAGTTAGTTAGTTCTGTGTAGTGCCTCAGAAATGACTTTGTGACAGGAATTATAAAGATCTTCTAAAAAGAGGTCTTGACAATTGCAAATTCTGTGGGAAAACTGACTTTTCTTTGCCTTTATAAGAATAACTAGCAAAATAGCCTAGTTCATACTATAACTTAAGGGCAGAATGCAAGGCTGAAGGTGTGACTGCTCAAAGAGTTGTTGAAGATACTAATTTATCAACAGCAAAAAGGTTTAAAAGATTTTTTTTTTCTCTGACTTGCTTTGAGAGTAATGTTTTACAGCAATCTGTAATATAGGAGGCAGAGCATGTTACCAACTGACTTAAGAGAAAAAGTGAAGTTGTAACAAAAGGTTTGTTTCTCTTTCTGTGTGTCTGTTCCCCCCCTTTTTTCTTTTTTTTTCATCACAGTCCTTGCTTTCCCCTTTTCAATTGCATAGTTCAAGCAAGTGCTTTAGTCAAGTGCTGTGAGATCTGAAGATAAAAAAGCGTGGATTTAGAACGAAATGACGAAAATCAGGGCTGAGAAACATCTCACTCCTACTTATGTTTATAGTTGGAGTACAGGAACTGAGGATCAGCAATAGAAAACTTGCAAGTAAAAATGAACACAAAAGATGCTGTTCCTGTGCTTTGGCAGCGTGTGCATCTTTGACGTGGGAGTTGCTCTAATAAGAATGTGTTTCATGCCTAAAAGTGATGTTAAACACAAATGAAAACCTTTTCTAGCTATTATAACAACTATGTGTTACAAATTAGTGTTGGTTTATGCCAGCTGTTACTGCCTCTGCACAACAGCCCTCCCAGTGCAAAGCCCCACCTGGATCAGGTTGAGTATGTGCATAAATCTTTGCAAGACTGGAGCTGTAGCATTTCATTAAATGCAAACTGGGAAACTTTTATAGTTCTACGCTTAATGTTTTTGTAAACCAATCTGTAATTTCGTTATGGCAGGGGAAATTGTCTGAGTTTTATGATGAGTTGTCTAAACAATGCCATTCTCTAAGTCTTTTTGAAGAAAGGAGATAAAATAAATTTGGCTTTTTGCTAGGGCTGAAGGAAATTTGTTTTGCTGTTGTTTTTTTAACAGAGCTGGGTGTATCCTTGCACACCTTGTAATTTGAGAATGTTTGTTTGTTTAATGAGGATCTTGTATTTCTTGCTGCTTCTCTCTTCTTGTACCTGTGGCTCAAAGGACAAAGACATCAGCAAAGGGAAAAAAAAACCCAAACTTGTGCTTGTGCTTACAAGGTCTTGGTAAAAAAGGTTTTTTCTAGTTAGAGACACTGCTTATAAGCTGTGCTGTGTGAGCTCACTCTGCCCAGGGGTGCAGCATGTCCCAGTATTCACACAATAGGCACGACAGGAAACTTGACGTACCTGAGAAGGTCAGAACTTGTGATCTGGACTTCAGTTTGGGCAGTTTGGAGAGGATTTGCTGTGCTGGTATCAAGTCATGGTGAAGGAGGTGAAGTTCACAGTGACTGGAGGAAAAAAAACCCCTCCCTTCCCAGTGATGCTTGGACTTGGGAATGTGATGGGTTGGAAGGGGTTTTGACTTGATTTTCTTTTTCCTCTGAAGAGCAGCAGTAAATGGCAAAGCATCTATCTTCAGTGATTGCTGCAGTTGTTGGTCTGAAGCAGATATGAGACTTCTCCAAACTTTAAATCCAATAATTGATGTTAACTGCCTTTCTTTTGATTGGCAGGACATACTTTGATCTGTTGTAACATGATTAAAAACCGTAAGACTCCAAATGCTATTCTAAATTTTATGCATTCTTTGTGGAAGGAATGAATTGCTACTGATAGAATATGCTAATTATTTATTTTGAGCAAAGAAAATAAATTTTTTTTGTGAAATTCTAGTGGGACTAAATTTTACTTGAAGTTCTGGTACACGCAATTTTCTAAGACATATGTAAATGAACTCATTAGTGCAGAGTCATATTGAAATCCTATTTTGGCCCTGGGATAATTTGTCTTTTCAAAGCACAACGTGCCATTACTTATTCTTAAAAATTTTTTCTCTTTCTTTAAATGTGTTATTATTACAATTTCTTCCTTCCATCTTCTATATGTAGCATCTAACATGAGGGAGATGTTTTCCTTCCCCTCCTTCATATTTTTAAATAGATGTTCAAACAAACTTGCAAGTTGATCTTGCAGTTAAAGGCCAGTGGAGAGAGGAGAGTCATCTGTGGTAACAGGCAAAGGGCTAAGGGTGGGAAGGGTACTCTTCACATGTTGGTACTATAGAACTTATGGACTGCCTGGAGAAAGGATTGGCTATTCCCATGGCTCTTCAAAAAATGTGTTAACAGATGGAGGGAAGAGGAAATGCAAGATGGAGATAACATTCACAATATTGTTTTCACGTTCAGAATTTTTCTATGGATTTGGAAAATGTTTTCCTGATTTACAGGCATTTCACTTCCTGCTTAAGAGGCGATGGATGATGTAGTTTGCATCAAGGAACTGTATACTTTTAGTGTAATGGGAATCAGTTTATAATAAAGCTTTATTTCCCCACAGGAGAGTTCTTAGCCTTCAACAAACTTGTACTTAAATGCTGACTTTTTTATGATACAGTTAGGTTAAGCTGTTTAAAAGGAGGTTTGAAAATAACATTTTTGTTTTTTAATACCTGTCATGGTTTAACCCCAGCTGGGGAGAAGAATCAATCGGAGAGAAAACACAGAATGTGTGGGTTGAGATAAAAGTGATTTAATAATTGAAACAAACAAAAAATAATGGTGATGATAATAATACTAATAGTGATGAAAGTATAAGGCTTATTGAAGGAGGGATAACATTAAAATGTAGGCAAGGAGATTGGATGTGTAGAATTTCTAAACCTGTATCACATCCAAAAACTATGCTCAGTGCTAAATGATTTGCATTTTTAGATTCTCTTATGTGGCCATTATACTCTGTTTTAGAGTTACCTACATTTATTGATTTGGGACATAAGCCAGTCCTTAATTGTTTCTTTCAAACAGCATTTGTTGAAAGATCTGACTCCAGTGTACAAATTCTTACCCTTCACATGTACTGTCCTTCTTTCATAATTTGTCCTACCCATTGAGACTACTGGTCATGGAAGGTTTTTAGGGTGGGGGTTTATTCTTCTCTCCCCCATTATAATTTTGATAAATTTTTCCCCAATAGGCTTTAACTCAAATGCAGAGAAATTTCTTCTTTGGTTAAACCTAATCTGGATTCTCGAATACAGTTCTCTGAATGTGACAAACAGTATTTGAAAATTAAGATTATTTCTAGTCTTTAGAGTGTTCTTGGAGCTGCAAATATCACGGTGGTACTGAAGAATAAAGGAGAGGCTGGAGTGAAAATAGTCAATTAAAGTTCAGCCAATAGGATAGTTCCTGACTCCTGCTCCTTACTGACTTCCTGCTTGACATGGGTAAAATCACTTTGGTTTTGACCAGTATTTTGAGGATTTTGTTCATTATTCTGACTTGCAATGTAAAAGGAATTTAGATGTGGAATTACATTACTTAGAAAAAGCTTGCCTCTCATTCTTTGCTCCCATCTAAGAGACAGATGATTTTAACTCCATTCCTTTATCTCCTTCATTTACTTTATCCTCACCAAACAGGGGCCCTGTGCTCCTGCACATCAACAACCACCATCCCAGTAGGACTGGGACATTCTGAGAGTTCCAGAACTCAGAGAAGGACTGTGGGGGATTCATTCGTGGAAGAGCACTTTGCTGTGTGAAAGAGTCTTTGACATCTTGAAAACTGCAAGTGAAAGGGGCTTTTTTTTCAAGTGCATTTGTACAGATGTATAGTAAAAGTTGATAGTGTATCAGGAAACTTCTTAGCCAAGCTATTGTTCAGCCTCTAAGAAAACCCCAAAACAATGTAACACAAGTTTTGTGGAGTTGACCTATTTATCCAAAATATCCTGGAAACTGTGAAAATTCCAAGGAGGAATATTTTGTTTTGGCTCCTCAGTAGAAAATTAAACCAACCAAATAGAAAGCAGCAATAGGAACTCAAATTGCCTGGATGCAAAAAGTACAAGAAGAGTTTTATAAGGCTTTGGTTGTCTTAAATGTCTTGTCAAGGAGCTGGCCAGAATTGGATTTCAGTCTCAGTTAATGGCAGAACTGATAATAAGAGCTGTCAGCAAGGAGCAGTAGGAGTAACTCTGATTTCTTGGCATGTCAAGAATTCCAGGAAGTGCTGTGTTTCTCTGAGACACAGTGACTCCTACAGCCACATGGAAACGTATTTGGTGTCTTCAGAAGTCTAATGGCTTCCAATCAAAATGATCTTGCATGATGCATAAAGGATGGGGACCGAAAGAGCCAGTTGGTTGTGCCAACTGGAGCAGTCCAACTTGCAGCCCCGTGCCTGCCCATCAGCCTGTGCTGTTCTCTTGGAAAAGATGCCTTCCCAGCTGCTTTCTTTTTAAGGCAGAATAGATATGTGCTTTGCTTGTTGACAGCTATGAACTCACTTTTATTTATTTTTCAATGTGAAAGGTATTAAAGTTAGATAAGAGATGTAAAGGTTTTAATAACAGGTAAAGGGATTTAAAACACCAAGGTTTTAGCAACGGAATAAGCAGGAGTCTTACTTGTGGTGATGCAAAAGGGCTTTGGATTTGTCTTACATTGACTGTTTCTTAGGAAAGCTGCAGTTTAGGATGTGGTGCTGTCTAGTTCACGTTTGTGCAAGAATTAGAAGTGCTGCTGGATAATGCTAAAGCTCTTTGCTGAAAAGTCTGAAAACCCTCTAGGGGATTTTTCAACATGGGAACCTGTCTAATGGGATCAGGTTTTATTATTGCAGTACTTTCAGGAATTGCATATCAGTAAAATTATTAGAAAAAAATGTATTAATTTAATATGGTTTGAAATTATAAAATACTCCAGATGTCACAAAAAAACTTGAAGGTTAGAAAGGTTTTCTTTTGGGGGGTGAATAGCACAAGATTCTGCTGAATTACTGAGTGTGTAGATTCCCTCCCTCCCTCCTTCAGTGCTGTAAACAATGGACAGTTAAACAAGTTGCAGTGGCTGTGCAGCTTTGCTGCCTGATTCATTGTGCATTTAATTTAATCCACTAAAGGTGACCTTTTTGTATTTCACTACAGGGACACAAACTTTGCTGGCTTTGATTACCCAGGTTTATGTTGCAAATTCCCATGGTAAAAAGGGCATGATAATTGTACCCACGTGCTGTTCCATGACCTGGCTTTGGAGGGGTTATTTACCTGACTTGACACAATTTTAATTTCCTCATCAGAGCTGTTCACTTCCAGGGGCTTGGCTAAAAATTTATCTCCACCTTATCACTGTGTGCAAGCTACTTAAAGTGTCAGCTGCTTTAGCACAGTGCAAAAACATCTTGGGCTGTTTGTTGTTGAGTACACGAGGTAGCGAGTCAGTGCTGGGCTACTGGTGTGTCTCTGATCTACAGAGGAATTACTTTCTTTTATATATATATATATATAAATATAAATATATATATGTATATTTATATATATATACACTCGTAGCTTTGAAGATATGTGAAACTGATTCTAGGAGAAATAGAGGAATTATGACTTAGAGGAATTAGGACTTGCAAGAGACTTTTTGTTTTCAAGTACTTTTTTTGGAGTGGAATGGTGGTCATAGTTGCTTTTTGCCAATCAAGCGTCTTTTGTAAAACCTGGGAACTGATCCCTGCAGAAGTTTTCCCAAGAGATGGAAATTAAATAATTGCTTAGACAATGCGGACGAGGTTTCCCGTGTGTCTTTTGCCCATCTCTCTTACTTAAGAATGTAAGGGAAAAAAAAGAACTGATAAACCTTTCACCTGGACAGATCATCTCCTGTCTAGCTCTAGGTTTTCCTTGTCCTTCCTGGAAGTCACAGGTCTCAAGTCAGTTTGATTGGAAAAGGTTAATCAGTAAAACTCTGTCTTACTTTTCCTCGGTATTTAAATTCCAGAAGTAAATCCAGGCAGTTACTGTGAAATCATATTTTTTTCCCTCTACCTCTTTTTAGTTTCTGAATAAGATGTCTTAGGGTAGCAGTATTTTTTTTTCTATGTTCAGCTCCAATTTAATGCTAGAATTCAATCTAATTGACATATTTCAATTTTCCCATAGAAGTTTGGCTCTAATTTGATGTTTAGACACAGGTTGAATCTTGTGTCTTTGCATATTAATAACTATTCTAGAAAGGTATCTGATTTGCACAGCAATAAATTTTAACTACTTCTGTTTGTAGAGCATTAAAAAACATCTGGTGTTATCAAAACTCATAGACAAAACGAAATTGCTGGAGAGAAGACTGGGTTTTTGTGCTCCTAAATGCTTTTTATTTTCCCCTTAAAGAGAAAGATATTTTTGTCTATGTGATAATAGTAAGGCCCCTGCATTTTGGTGTTATATTAACTTTGAGTAGCTGCTTTTGCTTACACAGTGATTTGGAAGTGTAGCTTTTTTGGTTGGTTGCAAATAGACACCTGCTAGTGAAAAAGTGCAGTTTAAAAGCTGCTTCCTTTGAACCTGTGGAGAACTCTGCTTGTTTTTATAGCCGTGATGCTTCAGTTTGTCTTGCCAAGAATACCCGAGCAGCATAATAGTTACCTGCATAAAGGTGCTTTTGAAAATGCCACAGATAAGATTTTGGAAGGCTGCTGTGTGTGTTTGTACCTGTGCAATCCACCTGTAAAAAAGAACAGTTACTCACTTGAGCTTAACATTTTGTTCCCACTTCCATGTGCCCCAGATTTATGGTATTAGCTCCTCATTAATACAGACCCTCTCTAGGTGAGCTCACCTCTGCTAATCTGGTTTGTACCTCTATTTAACTTTTTAAATATGTAGTAATATTTAAAGCAGCAGTGAATAGAACACCATCTAATTTGGAGGACTATTTATGATGTGTGCCTGATCCTCAGTCTGTAGAGTATCACTGCTCCTTTTTTTTTTTCCCGGGGAAGAATGAGGATTCTAGTGCAAATTCAGGTGAAAAGCAGGATGGTTGTAAATAGGCTTGATCTTCTCTTTGAAATCCACCTGAACTAAGGAATGGGAAAGGTAAGGAATGGAAGTGACCCTATGGGACTGAAGTAAAGAACACCAGTCTGGAGCCACACACCTCTGCATAACGGCACTTGCTCACGGTATTTCTTGCAAACGTTCCTTGCAGCTTTTCAGAGCAGCAGTGTCTTCAAATGCTCGTATTAGAGGCAGTAGAGTTGGGAAGGTTCAAGTGCCCAGTGAAATGGTGTCAGTATTTGCAGGGCAGTGACCTGTGCCATCTGCAGTCAGCTCCTTCTCTTTCTCCTGCCCATTTCCTTTCCCTCCTCCTCTGTCTCCTCCCTGAAGTTTTAGAGAAGCCTGTACAGCCACGCAGTCCTTGTGTTCATAGGTTGCATTGTAAAGCACACTCACATTAGTTCATGTTCTGTATTTCCAGATGAAGGCATTTGGAGCTGCTTAAAGGCTCCAGTGAGGTGGAATTGCATTCATCCAAAAACTGTGGAAACACGGCAAAAAACAGGTGTGAAAGATGAATCTTTTTCAAAGACCTTAGTCTTTCTATCCAGTTTGATTGAAAAAGAAGCAGGTTGGACAAACTCTTATTCCTGTCTCATGATTCCCTTAAATGTGAAATTCTTGTAGACCATAGTAATGTCTTAAATAACATGGCAGCTAACACCTCTTGATAGCTCTCTGCAGAGTTGCTTTTTCCAGGTCTGAGTAGTGCTGCTCACCACAGATCCTTGTCCTTTGGTAAAAACTAATTTTTGGACTGTTTGAGCAACAAGGGGAAGAATAAGAGATCTCAGACTTTTTCTTTTGGAAGCATTGCTGTTTGGCTTCCAGAGTTACTGAGCTGAGGTGGACTTGGGGTGCTCTAAAGCTGGTGCCGTGTCCCCTGGCTCGGGGGTTGGACACCAGGCTGGCCTGCCTGGATTCCACTATCAGGAAGTGGTGATACGAGGCAGCCAGTTCTTTGTTCCTGGGAAAATCCTGCTGCTTCCTTCCCCAGCTCCGAGTGGAGCAGCTTTGGTAAGGAAACCTCGCTCACCACTTCCAGACCTGGCTCCCCAGGTCACAGTCTTGTTTTCTGCCCTCTTGGGGTTAAACTCATAATTGCTTTTTGGCCTTTTCAGGTTTTTTCTCTGACACCTCCACAAAGCTGGGGTGGGGTCACGGGGGTTAAATCATTGAAATGCCCCAGACCTTGCAAAAACATTTCTACCTCTTAAAGCTTGATTATTTTCCAAGAGCAACTCCTAACATAGGCCTTTACAAGTGATGCAGGGACTTGGTAAACAGCTTGGGCTGTTTCAGCTGCCATGAGTATTTTAAGGATTTTAAGTGCTTCTACCATTTAGCCAAAGAAAGGTGATTGAGCATATTAAAATGAAAATAACCATCAGCAAATTTCACTACTTCAGAGCTGCTTTCAGAGCCCAGCTAGTAACTTACTGTGCTGAGTTGCTGCACAATAGAAACAAAGCAGCTGCTTTTCTTCATGGCAGTGAACGTGCTCAGTACTGTTTAAGCAGTTGGTCTGGTTTTGGAAAAAGCATCTTGTGCCTTTTACAAGGATATGTGGAAAAATAGAGGAAAATGGTAATTTTTCAGAAGAAAATACAAATGGTAATTTTCATTACTTATGTATTTTAAAATTTATAATAAGGTAGTATTCTGTAGAACTTGTTTCTTTGCAGGGATGAAGATCTGAAATTTTATTATGGATACAGCTTATGCTAAAAGCATTTCGTTCAAGGAGGTCTTTGTGGCTTTTGCTGAGCACTTAGACTAACATTCCTTGCCTATTGTTGCTGCTAAATTACATTTCATTTTGACAGTTGACCATCATGTCACTCTTCTAGGGACTATTTTCTTCTTAGAGTGAGTGTGACATAAGGAAAATGGTTCATCTGTGAATATTATTCTGTGTAAATTTTTTTGTTCTTACAAATATGCTTTAAGAGGCTTCGAGATTCCTGGGAAGAGTGCTTTTTTCATTCTCTTGACATTTTTTTTCTGTGTGAAAGTTGTGAAGTGTTGAAAGCATAGATTTTCCTTGATTAATGTAGCCTTTGAGATCCTCAGCTTCTTGGCAGCATGTCCCTAAAGATTCTTTACTTTTTTTTTTTTCTTTTTCCTGTCCCCCTCCAAGATACAGGGGAGTAAACAGGTATCTGCCTCACAGAGAAAAAGAGATGCTTGAACATAGCAGAGGGAATTTTTCTTATTCCTGTCTTTAAAACTTGGATTGTTCCTGAGGTATTCTAATTTTACAAATGGAAGGCATACTGGATCTGTGAAGACAATGTGACATAATAACAGAAACTTGATTTAGTGGAGCAACAGTTGAACCTCTGCTGACTCACTCTTGGTTCCCAGTTGTTGTCAGTAGGCCTTGGCATTTAGACTGGCTTTAATAGATGAACCAAACTCCACTGACTCAAAACCCTGCTCGTTGCAAAACCCAGAATCTACTCTTTGCATTCAAAATAACATGAATATCATCAAGTAAAATAATGAAGACAGTTTGCATGGTCTCTTTTTGACTGTCTTGAGTTTCTGAACAACGCTTCAAGTTGCCATTTTCCTTTAAGTGCTTGACTGTGGGCATGCCTGGTGTTAAGCAAGCGTGTGTATGTGAAAGTACTTGAAAGTAAAATGTGCTGTGTTTGATCTGGTTGTTTAACAACATGCAGTAGTATTTAGTCTGGGAGCTGTGGGTATGAGAAGTTCCATGCCAGGCAGTTTGTGTGTAATGCTGGAGAGGAACTGTGAGCACTTGGAAAAATACCTGTTAAGCCCTTCTAGTGAACTGCTAAGAAAAATAATTCTTAGCTATTGTTGCAGGATTAATTTAGCTTTTTAGATACCATATATCACTGCTATGTTGAAAGAGGCTAGTGTGGTTCCTGTTGCACTGATAGTGATATGTTTAGTAAACATGACTAAGAATTTAATTGTGTAGGGTACTGAATTTAATTAGCCAATAAATTTGTCCTGATAGTGTCTTCCTTCCTAAGTTTAAAGATGCTATTTATATATCTGATCTGTGTCCTGAGTTTCCTCCCAAATTCCTTGTCCCTGAAAGATAAATTGTTCCAGTAACATTTCTATGCAGAATTAATTTTTCTGCAAGGTTTCTTTGGTAGTTAGAGGGTCAGCAATGGAGTTTGAGCCTCAGCCTTCCTTCTGGGAACTGTTGCTGTGTACAGACTTGCAGAGACCATCAGATGTCATCTGTAGCAAAGCAGAGATTATGTCTGTTTTCTTGAGTCTGATTTCCAAGCAGTCTCATCTATGTATAAAAAGAAGCTTTCAGACTGAAGGTTTTGAATCAGCTTGTCATATTTGGGTTAGGATCTCAGCTACAGAGAACCTAAGCTAATTGCTGGGGGTGTCTGCTGGATTCCTTTACACTGATCTTAACCAGGTTGGAGTCAGATCTCCTCCTCCCCAGCACTTCCCAATTCTGAACTGGACAGATGAGATGTCAGTGAGAGGCAGATTTCCTCACAGATATATTTCTTTGGAGACATTTTTCTGGCATTCACTGCTCCTTGGGCACCCCTGGAGCAGGGTGGGTTTCTGGTGGCTCTCTGAGTGCAAAGCTCATCTCTGATGGGGGGACAGTGTGACAGTGGCAGGGCTTTAAGCTGATTTAGCCCTTCCTGCCGAGAGATTGTTGTGCTCTGCTCCTGAGCAGGAGGGAGCCTGGCAGAGAAACCTGTGCTGCAATCCCACCAGGGGCTCTGTGGGGACAAGCGTGGTCCTGCAGAGCTCAGCAGTGCTGGTTGGGGGGGGGGCTGAACTGAAACATCAAGTTTCAAGAAGGAAACTGTCTTTTCTCGTGGTACATTTTAGGCTATGTGTAGAATGCAATTATTGCTGTTTTGATCTTTCACGTGATTTGATTTTAGGCTTTTAGAAGGCTGTGTCAGGTATATTCATGCTTGGGTATGATTTGCCTCATGACTGCTGTCTGTGCAGAGTAACCAGTGACCAGGGCTGTTACTGTTGGAATCTTCAGTGCCACTGCAGAGCTAAAACCACAACTGTTGGGTGTTTGATGTTCAACTTGGCATGAATTTTTTTCTTACTGGGGCAAAATCTTCCTATGTTGTTCTGCAAATTTTCAGAATTAGGCTACATAACAATGACTTTGCTGCTGAACGTGGAGGCACCTGACTGGAGTTGTCTCTGGATAGAACTCACCAATGACATGAGGAAATGAGGGCACTTCTCGTATCTGTTAGGAGCTTACAAAGCAGCTTGTGTTCTCTCACAGTCAGTGCTTAATTGGGTGAGACTTAAAGAACCTTAAGAGCACATTTGTTCATAAATTTTTCTGCAGCTTTTCATATTTCTCACCGGAGAACTTTGTTCATTAATACGTGGATGTTTTGAAATATAAATAGTTCTTAATGAAAAGCAATATATATATATTTTCTGTATGTAAATGTGTGTAATAGAGAGAGAGAGAGAAAGAGGGAGCTACATTTCGATGCTTGAGTGTAACTGAACTCTAGAATTCAGAGGCTAGTATTTGTCATAGGTAGGACTGCCAGTCTTTTAAAGTAGATTCCACCCCCTCTTTTTTCTTTTTTTCTTTTATAGGTATATCATTGTTCCAGAGCATGACTTTTTTTTTCCAGCACTTGTTGGCAACAGGTTTGTTTTGTGCATGTATCCTCAGGTGATTCTATTTCCTTACAGAGCCTTATGAGGCAAAGACCTTTATTGGGGACAGAACACTTTGCGTGGTGCGTGTGCACAAATGTGTGATTCATTCACCTCAAGGAGCACAGTAAAGATTTCTCAAGACTCATCCTCTGATGGTAAAGTTCTTTTAAGAGAGTATAAAAGAGGGAGAAAAATTGAATTTGGAAGCTCTGTATGCTAGTAGATGAATATGAAAAGTGGTAGGCTTTAGAGAAGGTTAAGTACATCTTCCACCTGTATCTCAAGTTATTGGAGCTGTTGACAACCAAGTAAGTTTCTTACCAAACAGTTCTAGGAAATCCGAAGGTATTATAAGAGCTGGTGTGTAAAATATCAGCCTCTCCCCAGCTGAATTTATCAAGCTTTTTATGGCTGATGAGCAGGTTTTCTCTTACCAGAGAAGTTGATTAACCCTCTTCTCTTGGTCCTACTCCAGTGTTGGATAATAAGACTGTAACTCATCATCTCTCTACAGATCTCCAGTAATCTGTTATTAACGTTTGTATTCAAGTAAATATAACTAAACTTGACAGATGTAAAAACTGCTGCATTCATGTCCCAGTGATGCAGTGAGGTGTAAAAAATTGGTTAGGAACTGTAAAGTGTAGCCTTTGTGAAACCTAATGACAGTGTCGAGCTTTCTGCTGAAAACACGTTATTGTGAATGTCAGCGCACAGGGAATTGTTTAGACAGACGGCATCGATGATTGCTAAAGAAATATCAAAAGCAATAAAATATAGAACAACAATCTCCCATTGGCTTTGTTAGAATTCAAATATGTTATCACTGGTGTAGTATCATTTCTTACAAAGCATCACATTGAGTGTGACAGGTGATGCTTGAAGAGGAAGTCATGGGGAAAAAGGTTTTCATTTAGTGTCTTAAAGACTTAATATGGATGCTGTCACATGATTGGTGTCTAAACCCCAATATTATGGCAATTTGAAATGGAAGAAACTTAGAATTAAACTTTTTTTGTGTGTGTGGGTGGAGTTTGAGGCTCCAATTAACTTTTGTTAGTAATTAAAAGATCCCCTCCTGAACAGAACTGATTTGGACAGTTATCATTCTTAGTGGAAACACTTTATTAAAGGAAGTGTCTGGTTGCATCCTTTTTGCTTCTGCAAATCAAGCAAACTAAAGGATGCTGCTTTCCTATGGTCTCCAATAAAAAAAGTTACATTTATTAATACTGGTTGTTTCTAAAGGATTTTTTTGTATTCCATTTATGTTGAAGTACTGCTTATCTAATAATTTCCATACTTAGCAGTATAATTAAATTTTTAGCGAGGCAATTTTTTTATCCTTTTAAAATTGTAGGTCACTGTGTACATTAGTTAGTAAGACCCTCTGAGTTCCCTTGACATTGAAAATAAATTGCAAATCTTTGATCTCATTCATCCAAATGATAACTTTGCTAGCCAACCTCAGTAGGAGGATAGTTGGGTGCAATCAGGTGAACTGCACTACTTAGAGAAGGAATGTTGAGAGGGTCAGGTTTGTGTGTGCCCTGTCTAATCCAGGGCTGTCCTGAAGCCTGCAGTACGAACTGTCTGCTGCAGTGGGCGTTTACAGACGAGGCTGTGGCCTCTGCATGAGGTCAGTTGTGTTGGCTATTTTAGGGTCACTTTTAGCCTCTCATTATCTGCCGCTTTGACAGGAGGCACTTGTCCTATTGTTGGTGTCAGTGGTATCCTTGGTTAGTTGATGGCATTCTCACTCCAAAAGGAAAAGTGGAACTCGAGATGCAAACTGACTCCTCAGAAGAGACAAGATTTGTCCTGAAAATAGGAATATGGGAAATAGGCAGTTTTTATTACCTGTTCACAAAATCTTGGCAAATTCAAAGCCTTTCCTGTCTTAGCTCCATATGCCCTGTCCTTCCTGAATGAGTTGGGTTCTTATTAAAGCAAATTAAAATATTGCATTTTTAATTAGTCTGTTCTGCTATAGAAATTGAAACAATGAAATAATAAGCAGAAGTGTACTGTAGGACACAAATTTTTACTTTTTTTAAAAAAAAAACTGCTTGTAAACCTGTTGTTCAGTCTATGATGCCATGGGAGGGGAACTAAAAAGAACTTTGAGACAATCAAATTCTATTTTCTCCTTAGAGGTTCAAATAATGTAACTGTGGATTTTTTTTTCTTTGTGACACAACGTTTATCAGAGTTGAAGTCGATTTAGGCTTTTGCTGTGTTGCATCTGTGGAGAGACAGATGGTTGAAAAGAATATAAAGAATTTACTGTTTTATCAGCTCTTTTTCCTTTCAGTGGAAGTGCTACTTGGGTCTCTTGTCTGTCTGAACACAGACACAGAAAACAAGAGGAGATAGTGCGAGAAAAAGAATTTGTGTGTGATATTTCATCCCATGAAATACAGACCAACTCCCCATCTGCTTCCCCACTCCTGCAGAACCAAATTATTGCAAGCTAAATAACAACAAAATTTAAAGAATTCAGGTCTGAACCAGTTATGGTTTGTCCTGTTGGCAAAGTAGGATGACTTTTTAAAATGTTAAACCTTTATAACTGAGTCATGCACAGCACTTCATTCTGTCATTTTGAATCTCTCTTCGTATCTTCAGTGAGGCTGTTCTAGTGTTATCAAACATGACTCAGTGTTGTGAAGTACTATGAGAATATTAAAGCATGTGGTTGGTTTAATTTTCAAGTTTCACTTATTGATCAGGGGCATCCCTCTCAAATGCAGAACTGTTTTTTTTTTTGTGTTGGTGATGATAAACATAATTATGAATTAAACACCTTAAGGCTAATCCATGTTAATGCTGCTGGTGAAGTCATGTGTTGTTCTATCTCTTTTGTCTCTGCTTTCATCCCCTACCCTGCTTTATTGGGATAGCTCACTTTTGTGCCATCCCAAACAGTTTTACATTGCAACAAGGTCAAACTTCTTGCTGTTCTCTTACGACTGAGCTGAATATGTTCTTATATAGTCTCTGCCTGCATTGCTGATCCCATTTTCTTCTCATGCTCTCCAAAGTCTACTTTTGCCATAGATGGTGGCAAAGAGTTCTGAAGTTGAGTCAAGTCCAGATGCGAGCAAAGTGGTCAGAAGTAAATGTTTTAAAAAAGACAAGTTCTGACTGGAGCAAAAATAGTCTCATAAGAGAAATAGTGGATGAACATAGTAACAAACTGTCTGAAAAACAGAGGTGGTTAGGACCATGAAACCTCCATCAGCACTTCTGCTTCCTCTGTGAATATTTTCATGTCCTTTCTTTTAGGTTTCATGCCTGAATATAACCCTTGATACCCTCTTTATATTCAAAATCATGGTAGTCATGGACACCTATTCCTGCTGGCTGTCAGCTGTTGGCAGAAGGTTCATCATAAATACCAAGCCATGTTTTTGTTCTGTCTTTAGAGAAAAAAACTTTTCTCACTCTCATATTTTATATTTATATTCAAAAAAAGAAACCCCAACAAACCAACAGCCTCAACAATAAACTGTCTCCTGGTATTAAGGTCAGAAGTGATTGCTATCACACAAAGGAAGAGCTTGAATACTGGTGCAGGGAGCCAGAAAAAGAGCTCACTTAATGACAGAGCAGATGATGCCTTTAAAGGGGCAGTGGATGAGACTTGCTAAGTCTTTAGGATCAAAGTAAAAGTTTTTAAACCTAGGCATTGTGGAGGAATAGAGAGCCAGGGCACAGGAAGCTGTAGAAAATAAGAGGAATAACTGGAAACAAGAGGTATTAAGGAGTGTGGAGGAAGTTCTAGGCTGAAGGTTTGTACTTGGAGCTACAAAAGAAATGTGTTTGATTGAGGGGATATGATAAAATACAGAGTGCAGAGATGATAAATTCTACTTGGGGTGCAACTCCAGTAGGGTGAAAAACATAGGTTTTGTCTCAGGATTAATAATAAAAAAATAATCCATGTTCTGTCCATGTGTTTTTACAGGTGGGAAGAATGAAACACTTTCGGTCTTAACTGTGACAGGAGCTAAAGAATTTACACTTGATACCCCTGAGAATTAGGGAAGGGGAGGCACAGTCAGGTCTGTTCTAAGGAAAGAAATTGCAAAATAATGAAAGAATGGGTGGTCAAAACTAGTTGGTGACTAGGGAAGAAACACAGGATGGGCAAGAGGAAATACAAAGCAAGAGGTCAGTGTTGGTCTGGAAACCATTGGCTAAAGTTTGTGCCTGTTTGTTGCTCTAGGTTTTAGGGATATTACTCTCTTTTTATTCCTTTTTCCTTTTCTTAGTTAAAGTGGTGTTATTGTTTTCATGAACTTGTAGCAAATGAAACTGTGTTCCTGAGGATAGCACCACTTCAACTCAACCTGGAACTGCTGTTAAAAGATGTGGTTTTGGGAAGTGTAGGGTGTGATTAATACCTGAGTTGTTTCAGAATTTATTTGGCTTTACATTTGGTTAAAAGGATTTAATTTGAAGTGTAAATTTACTTAAAAGATCAACTTTTTATAGTTGGCAATGGAGATGAGATATATAGTTTTCTGAAGAAATCTTTCATGTTTTGAAAGCTTTATAGGAACAAGGGCTTTATTTTTCTCCAATTATTACAATCACAGGCACTGTAGCAAAACAAAACCAAACTGAAATCTGCTGCTGTGCTGTTTTAGGTAGACTTCTTTTGCTATGCAGAAATGATTTCCTCCACTTGGGACACCTTGTGAGAAACAATGGGCAGTACTGGCGGGCTCTGCGTCAGGATTTGGGTTGGTAATGTTGGCGTTGTTGCTTTTGTCTTTTGGGTAAGCAGGGTAGGAGAAGCAAAACACACCTGGCTGACCTTCCCTTGCTTGGAACAGGTGGGTCTTCCTCCGTGTGGGGCTTGGCTCTGTGGAGGATTACGCAGCAACTGGGAGAGCTGCTGGGGTTGTGGGAGTTCTGTGAGCAAACCTACCAGGAGAAGAACAGAAATGCTTTCAGAGCTGCTCAGGTGTGCTGAAGAAAGGCAGAAGACACTTGTTGCCTGCAGGCAATTAATGTTTGTGTCTCCAGCCCTGCTGTGCCAGTGCCTGTGTAATGATACAGAACTGCTAAAGAGGGAAAAAGGGGAGCAAAGTGGGGTGGAGTCTGTGCAGCAAAGCGCTGTTTTGGAAGAAACCATGCTGCTTGCCAAGTACCTGTTTCTGTGGCATATATTGCAATAAAAGGTAAAAGAATCTCAGCTGCCAAAAACCAGTGTGATTTCAGTTATACCTGTTATTCTCTTAAATTCATGGGGAGACTTATCAGGCTCCTTTACCCTTAGAGCAAGGGGAGAAAAGCCAAGCATGAAACGTTTGTGGTTTTTTTTTTTCCTAGCAATAATATCATTGCTTTGTCTAGTGTGTTTTTTTAATCTATTTTTTTCTGATATAATATTCTCTTTTCTTCTGGACGAGTGATGAAATGTGAGCAGAAAGCAATCTTCAAATTTTGGGAAATAGATTTTTCTGTAATAAAGCAAAAATGTAACGAAGTGTGGATTTTGTGGTATTCTGAAAAAGGCTTTGCCTTTCACTTGATGTGTGCAGTTGGCGTTTGTATTTATCAACAAAATAGTCTTGCACTTTATGTTTAGAATAATTGCTAATTAGTCTTACTTTGTTAAATTATACCTAGAAATTCTATAGCTCCGAATGTGCAAAATTGCTAAGAACTCCTGAGAAAAAAAACTAAAAAAGTTTTTTAAGTTCTACTTTTCCTGTAAAATAGTGAAGTTCTGTGGCTATGCATAGGAATAACAGGCTAGAACTCCCAGGGTGTCACATGGAACTCCCAGGTTATTACATCAATGAAGAAGACTTAATAAAACAAAATAAAAACCAGTTCTTTGTTCATGCTGCAAGGATAAAAAGGAATAAAAGTGAAATTGTTTTGTTCTGTTTTCGGTCATGTTGACTCCAGTTTTGGTGGTTGGTGTAAGGCTGGGTTTTAGCTCGCTGCTCTCTGGCTCTGGTTGATGGGTCACGGCCTAGTGTGTTGTACTCTGGGATTGCGGGAAGAGCTGTGGCATTTCCTTGCCGTTGTTTCGCTTTGATTTTATGTAGGGTTGATTGTTTTCTCTGTCGTTGTCTCTGCTGTTGTGTTGCTGTTTGGGCTCTCGTGTGCTGGCTGTCTTAGAGCTCCATGTGCTGATCCAGCTCAAGGTGTTGAGGTACCGGCAGGGCTTGGATGGCGCCGCCATCTTTGGCTTCGTTCACTTCTGCTCCCCTGGAAGGTGACGTTACTGAGCCGCCATCTTGGGTGCGGGTGCCGCCATTTTGAGGGTTGGTGAGGGCGCCATCTTGGGAAGGGTTCTGTGTGGGGTGGATTTGAACACCATCTTGAACATTACAGGCACCACCACTCTTAGAGACATGAACGCAGCCAGCTTGTGGTTTTAGTTGTGGTGGTGTGGTCACCACTTCTTGAACTTTCTGGCTCGGTTCTAGTCCCAGTGCCGTTTCTGTACTTTGGCCGCTACTTGCTCCCTGACCTACAGCCTTTTTTAAAATTGTAAAAATAAGTTTCCATGCTATCAGCGTTTCAATTGCTTGCTTATCCCTTTTGAAGACAGCGCTTGCTAATGCCGATCCTGTTTTTGCCCAGTCAAGGTAAGTCAAACTCAAATCACATGTTGGAAAATACTCCATAAAAAGGTCCACGTCCATTTGTAGGGTAATTTTTTCTTCGGAAGGAAAGTTGCGCTCAGTGCTTTTATTTTCAATCTCCAGCAAAGTTCCCCAGAAGTTTACTTCTTATAGGTTACATTTGCATGAAGTACTACATAGGTGAGGGCCCACTGAAATACGTGTCATATTTCCTCATCTTGGGGAGAGGGGATGGAGAGGGAATGGGAGGAAGAGTTTTCAACAGTTTTAAGACTCTTTCAAATTAGAAATTGTTCTGTTTGAGTTGGCTTAAAGCAGGTGAGCATGATTGTAGCTATTGTTCTGGAATATAAAAAGTATTAGGACTTTGGCAAAGGTTTTTATTTTAAATACTCTTGTTTTCTACTCTTGTTCCACTGGGATTATAAACACAAACATAGACTACTTAGGGTTTAAGAGCCTTCAGGGGAAGGAAGGCTTTAGCCTGGATGGTGTTCATGAATTTAATGTACTTTAACTGTCACTATTTGATTTAGTTTTTGATTACTTTGTATGTTGTCATCATGATAAGGTATTGCATAACAATTTATCATCACCTGAAAAAATACATTTTTAGAGCAGTTGTTTTATGCTTATTCTATAACATGGGAATGTTTTGCAAGTAAAATATATATATACACAATGTATTTACTAATATTTATATACGAATTATATACACAAAATAGAAAGTGTAAACAAATACTCTTAAATTTCCGTAAGTCTGGTAATTTAGTAAAAATAAAGTTAAGTACAATATAACATAATTCTCCCTTTTTTTTATCTTCTTCCCTTCCTCAAAACAAACAAACAAAAAAATCCAAACAACCAACCCCAAACTCCACCTGCGCTGTTGCTTTAAGGTTTTTTTTGTGTATACACCTCTTGCTGTTAGAATATGAAGTGCTGGGTTTCAGTTTAGCAGAAAATAATGCTGATCACCTCTTCTGTTGGCGTTGGTGCAATTCTTAACCTTTGGTGTGAAAGGAAGGAATCTGAAAAGGGAACAATAACAGCCAGTAATATGAATAAGAGTCTTTCAAATTGCTGTATTAAAGCTGTTTGACTCACCATGTGTCTTAGATGTAGAATAGTTGCCCAATTTCCAAGTTAAAAGAAGTTTTTAAAACCTTTTGCCTTCTCAAGAATCTCCAATGCCTTCTAAAAATCACATTTGCAACAGTTTTTAAATGACATTCTTAAATCCTACACTGCTGTTGACATCAGTAAGACTTTAATGGCTATTGACTTCTGAAACTATCTGACTTCAGTATTAAATATTCTGTTTTACAAGGACATTTATGGAGTAAAAAGAATATTCTGCCTTCTTCCCCTCGCTGTAATTAATAATTTTGTCATGTGCCTTCTCTGTGCCTTTTCAGTAACCACGACTCACCTTAATACCAGTGTTTGACATTAGAAGCCTCTCCAGAGAGGAAGAAAATCATTCAGAAATGAGCCGTATAAAGGTTATTAAACCAACACTTAAGATTCTAGGCCTGCACATTTTCTTTTACCCTTAATTAAATGCCAAGAACAGCAATGTAGAATTTTCAGTACATACGTACGGTGGATATACCTTTATCAGATGAAAAGTACTCACAGGGAAGTGAAAGCTTACTCCCACATCACATCCTTTTGCCTGCATATTTGGAATTCTGCTTTTCAAAAATGGAAAAGAAATCATAGGCATTGACTGTCCTAAAACTACATGTTGAAGTACGTGGGTAATGTTATTATTTTCTTACTCTTTCTTGTATGGGTGAGGTTTTTAGCTTAAGTTGTCTCGTTTTCTGCAGTGTTTCATTTTCTGTTACTCGTTCCGTAAGTAAAGGCAAATTGCACAAGGAAGTTTGGAGCACTGGTCAGTGCTGTGTGTGTGCATCACTGCTGTCAAACTTCTCATTTGTCACCTCCCAAAAGCTCCAGGACTAACTTGAATATCAGCATGAACCACACATGGAACAGTGTGTTCATTTTTAAACTCATGAAAACTGTGATTTGTGGGCAAAAAACCACTTAAGTTTTTCTGTTTCTAAAGCTTTTAAAAACCTGGTAGAATGGGACAAAATTAATTTTTAATCAGCGTAGTGTAACGTGCTTGGTTACATTCCCTTTACAGGTAGGAGACCTGCAAAGCAGTGATAATTTGCAGTGTTGCTGTTCTGACTTGCAGTGCATGACCCTGAGGGGGTCAGGTCCTTTCAATTAACAAGGTGATGGTATGAAATCCCTGTGCTATTATGTTCTTGTTGCCAGGTTCTACTGCTGATTTACAGAATGTTACATAGGTTGGCCTTTAAAGTCCAATTCCTTCAATAAAAATTTGACACAAACTTCTCTTCTGAATTTAGAGAACTCTAAGTCTTTTTCTAACCAGTTTTCTCAACCTTGTGCATGTCAAATTGATGCTTTGAAAATATAAAAGGTCTCTGGATCTTTAGTCTCTTGTGTTGGTTTTTCCAGTGAACTTTACATGATACTTATTATTTTGCTTTTGTGAGTGGTAAACAGCTAATTCAGCTTAGCTGAGCACAGGTGCTATTTTTGATATTTAGTGCTTACTGAAAAATTGCAAATAATTGTAGCATTTCTAAAAGGTTTAGAAGCCCCAAAGTGTATTGCCTGATCAGGTTGATGATGATGAGAAGAAAAACTATAAATAAGAATATTGCACCCCAAAGGCCAGTTTTAGCCAAGATGAGAATTTCCTAAGTTGACAAAACTTTTAACAGAAAGAGGCTTTTCATGAAACATGATGCTAGAAACAAAGAAGTTGAAAATTATGGAAGTCTGGAAATTGTATTTTGTCCATAGGCATGGTTTATAAACCAGCATTTGTTTTAGTTTATTATGCAGTTCTTCGGATTCATTATTTGGCAATAAAAAATGGGAATACCAAGGGATGAAATCACTCATCTGATTAGATAGGTCAAAACAAGGGAGAGATACTGTAAAATTATGTTCCATGTACATGCTTTTTAGTTGTAAATGTTTCCCCTGTTTCTTAATTTCAAGAAGACATCCACATTTGTTTTGGTTTTACAAGCATACTGTAATCCTAATTTGTAAATCAGATAATCCTGTTTATTTTCGAGAGCCTTTCCCCAGTGTATTTGGGATGTTCTGCCTTGTGTTGTTGTCACTGTTCAGCACAGTGGGAAGGGTGCAGCGTTTCTGCTGCTCTCTGTCTCTTGAAGTTCATGTCATTTGCTTGAAAATCAGCTCTCATGGTGCACCAGAAATGAGGGCACCTATGATAAAAATTCTTAACGTTATTTTCAGAAGATCTTCATTTGAATATGTGTTTCTTTTCATATTGTTTTACTTTTTGGTTAGCTGAGGAGACAGCCATGCTGTAGTGTTGTAACACCTTAGGAGTGTTTATACTCGGTAAAAAGATGCAAAATTGAGAAATAACTTCTCATTAGAAACTTACTTTATCTAGCCAGTGTAAAATTTGATAAAGGCTTTGATTCTGTGAACTAGGATTAATATTAATGCACCTGCATCTGTGCAGTGTTCCAAATTTCTTTCTGATATTGCCTTCAAAAGAAGTATCATGTCTCCTTTTATTTCTCTGCCTTCTCCTGGGGATTTGGTGGTTTGCCAGAAGATGAGTGATTGCAAACTGAGCCTGTGCAAGTATTTGAGTCAAACTCACCAAGGTTATTCTGATTTTGGGATCTAATCTTTTGTGACATTTTTACTGACATAAACCATGATATACCTACTTCAGTAATTTAGAAATGTTTAGATATTTTACCTTTGACTTCCAATATTGTCTTTTTTTTTTTTTTTTGTGTAATGCATCCTGAATTCCTCACTGGTATTGGTGTGGCTTATCTCCTGTTCACACACATGTGCATGCACACACTTGTATTTTTATACTTGTGTTTCCATATGTATCTGACTCTCTCACATCTATTTTGGAAGTGAATTTGGGAACATGCAGTTATCAATATGTAAGCAACAATTCTTATGAATTCCAGAGCCCAGAGTACCCTTGCTTTGTCAGAGTCTGTTGGTCTGTAGTGAATTTAATAGACCAGATTGAATTAGGTGAGTGGGAAGGAGCATTAATTGAGAGAAAGAAGCATTCTGATCCATGACTGATGCTAATGCAGGTGTTATCAGGACAACTTTTGACCAAATGATTGGTCAGCTCTTGACACTGGAGGATTGTTTGTATGTGGAGGGTCATTGTTTCTCTGCAGCTGGCCAGGGGATTGCAGCTATTCATTTCCTAGGGGTGGTTGTATCACCTTGTGGAACTGAGCTGTGATCTGGTTGTTGGTAGGTTTGACTGGTTCAAATCTGTTTTAAACTCCTCTAACCTATGTTTTAGTCAGAAGGGAGGAAAGTTCCTGCTGACAGACAAAGCATAAATGGTGTTATGGTCCACTGGGAATACTTGGTTACCAAGCCTCAATAAAGGTTTTCAGTTCCTTTCTTGCTACAGTCTTGATGCTTAGCCTGGAATTTGGTTATTTAAGAGTCTGACTTTTATCTCAAATCTCTGTGAAATGAGATTTATTGAAAAATGTGCACAGCTTGAACTGCAGCCAAAGGGCTGCATGTGAGGAACACATTCCCTTCCATGGGCACCCACAGAGCCAACATCTAGAAACGTTTTACAGACAATTCATTTGCTTAATCCTTTTTCAAGTTACATTTTGGATCTCAGTTTTTAAGAACTAATCTTGTAACACAATTGTTGTGATAACTGCTGTGTTGATACCTGCAGAAATACGCTTTCTGTTTCTTGTGTTATCCCAGGCTTTTTCTGTCGGTAGTAAATTGACTGTGTGTTAAGATCCCTTCCACAGTAAGGTGGTGCAAGTAATTTCCACATTTGCTTTCCTAATCTGCCTTGTGGCTTACTGAATGAACCGAATCAGTTTTACACTTGACCAGTAGCTCAGTAACCAGCATTGAATCACTTTCAAAAGTAAAATCCTGTGTATTTTGCATTGAGGGCGCATGTCCCCTCCAAGTATGGCAGCAGGAATGGCAAACAGGGATGTTCTGGACGAGGTACACAGTCTGATTAATTGATTTGGTGTACACTTGCTTTGAGCTTTTTTGCAAAGCAAACTTGTGGTACTAGTGAAGTCTGTTCTTGTAGAACATTTCCACTCCATTAATCCTATTTTCTTTTTTAACTGGACAATGTTGTTGCACCACTTTAGACTGCGATAGTGTTCCATTCAAACTGGATGGGGCTGTTCACTTAGAAAGCAATGGTAAAGCTTTGTATTGCATGGCTTGGTGAGAAATACTCAATGTGGAAGTTTGTCATTTGCAAATGAATTATATGAAAAGGATCTCTTAAGAGGTCAAGCTCCAATTTTTTGTGTTCCAGTTATTTCCCAGTTTCTGAGCACTTGGACAGGTTGTTGTCAGCTTTCACCCTTGGCTCTTGAAGAAAGGAGCATCCTGCTAATCCCCCAATGTTGTGAAGTGTTCTTTAAGTCCTTGTGAAGATATTTCTAGCAATAGGCTGAACTGCCTTTTTTTTTTTTTCCCCATCATATTTGTCTTTATCGCCCCAATAAGTCACTGCAGTGTCTGTTGGTGCTGCCTCGGGAGTGGGTAATGACGACTTTCATTCAGTGGAAGCTGTTAGCAGGTCAGAGATGCCTCGTATCCTGGATGGAGTTATGAAATATCCTGAGTTTATTACCCTATTAAAATTCATTTCAAATGTCAAAGTTTCTAATTTGAACAAGGAAATTTAATTTAGGAGCATCTTCAAAGCAGCACACAATTTTCTCCTTGAGCATCAAGTGAAGTATCAGATAAAAATATAAGACCTTTGCTGCATGTGGTATTCAATTCTTTCTGTGTTGTAACTTTAGATGTTTGGTAGAGGTGGTATAAGAAACAATAATATTTTAGTCTTTTATGACTTGCCTTGTGTGTTTAAAAACAGTTTGGAGAAAAGATGAATTGAACTTTAACCAAAAATACTGATTATTAAAAAAAAACCAAAACAACAAACCAAACCCAATATTCTTAGCCATTTTTTCTTTAGAAAATACTGTGCTTTGCTATTCCCTGAGTGCCTCATTGTTTGCTTTGACCTAGTTTGTGCTCTGTCCTGTTCTGTAATGTTAATTTAATTTTTCTGTCTTGCCGAGGTGTGGCCTGTGTGCACCAGGCCTTGGCCTCTGTGATGGTGTGGGGCATTAGTTCCTCTTCTCAAAGGAGTGAGTTTTTTCCTAGTCAGGAAAATATCTAATCAATGTTTTACAGCAGGTAGAGCCTTGCAGAGCAAATAGATGGCAGGGCTAGATGGTACTGCAAGTCTAAAATTGTCCAGATGAGCAAGAAAATTATCAGATCATGATCAAAATAAATGTGGTTGTTTTTTTTTTTTTTGAGCCCGTTCAGTGTGGTTCTGTTTCTGAAGCTGGACCCACAACTGTCCTGTCAGCTGCTTGTGAAAACCTGAAGCTTGAACTTTGATAAATAGATTCTTTTCTTGTTAATAAAGAAATGTCATTAATGATATCAGATAACATAGGTACTGGTTTGTTGCTCTCTGATTAATTCCCTGTGTGGGAGTATGAGATTAACAGTGGAGGACAAGAGACATGATAAATTTGTTTAGTGATAAGGATTTCAGGAGAGTAATCAGGAAGTAGCTTGCTGGTTTGTGAAGCTTAAATGTTAAATTCCCTCACAAAAAAGAAGAGTTGTGGTGTTTATATTCAGTAGCATTAGATCACTGTTGAGTTTTGAGGATGGGTTATGTGAGGCAAAAAACAGGTATAATAGATCTCTCAAATTCTCTCAGATATCCTTTGGTATCACACAGTAATTTTCATTTCAACAGGAAATTACACCAGCATGGGAGAAAAATAATTGTCAGAGGATTTTTTCATTGCAATGAATTTTGTTGGAAACAAACCTCTTGATACCTCCATCATATTGCAGGGTATGTAACACACACCAGAGTCCCCTCATCACTGCAACTTGGTGCATATTTACGTGTTTGTGTGCTCGTAGTCCACGCAAGGAATTATCAGTTTCAAAGATGCTGCATCCTGAATTGATCATGGCTCTACTTTTGAGTCCTGAGGAGCTCTACCTAAACTCAGTAATCTGCCCTGCCTGTTAAAATTCTGCCTTGTACGCCAAAATCCTGGTGAAAAAAGCCTTAAATGGCTTATATAAAACAAGGGGATGATGTTAACAGTAATAAAAACCTTAGATTTAATCATCAGATTTTCATGACTTGAACTTGGAAAGCTTTGATGACATCATACATTTATTTAGAAGGTAAGTCAGATTTATTCAGCCGTTTAAACTTCAACCTTCTCAGCTGAACCTGTTCCTCTGAACAGCTGTTAAAAATTACTCATTTTGCTGGTTTGTTGTGACCCCACCGAAAAGAGACTCTGGGTTTTGTTCTGCAACTTGAACAAGAATGCAAAGTATCTTAAATTCAGGTATTGATGTAGGGAGAGTTAATATTGGGAAATTGAATTACTTTCATGTGTTCTAAATGTATGTTTCAAGACAGTTAATTTTACAATGGCAAGTCTCAGCAGATGTGTGGAATTCATAATAGATTTCATCTTCACGTTGAGCCTTAATATACAATTATATAAAAATTCTAGAAATGTCAGGGAGGGAAAAATTCTCAATGCAAATCAATAACAATTTAGCCGTGTTGCCAGATCAGTTGTATTCTGGGATTGGTAATTTTTCAGTGAATAGACGATAATGTTTTACATAAGCAAAGTAATTTCTTTTTATATTGATTCATCTTAGTAGTTCCTCCTAGTCATTAGCACGGCTATTATTTGTTTGACACCACCACCTAGCGAACGGGACTCCTGTCATAAGCTGCACTGCGAGTTTCTACTCACACGCAGAAGATAGCTTGCCAGTAATACCAAAAGCAGGACAAAATATTATCTCCCTTTTACAGATGGTCTGCTTAATGTGAGTACTTAGCTCAGCTCCTGGGCAGAATTGTGCAATGCCTGCTGGAAACTTTGCTGCCACAGCTACCTTGTCTCCAGTGCTTTCTTTTTTATCCTCCATTCAAACCAGCCCAGTTACTTGGCTGGTTAGAGCCTTACTTTAGTGGAAGGCTCATGTCTTCAGGGTGTCTTGTATAAAGCTCCAGAAAAGAAGTGAGTGGAGAAATCCCTGGTTGCTGCAGGAGCCTGACTCCCTGCAGCTGGAGTGGCTCATCCTTCCATCCTCTCATTCTCCTTTCTCTCGCTGTGCCACAGAATTTCTCCATGAATCCCATTGCTGTTCTCTTCATTCAGTCCCAGAGGTCCCTCTTCTGTTACCCTTAGGAGTTGACAGCAGTTTCCACAAGTGGTCCCTGGTTTTGAGTGGGGGCTGTTGATTTCTGTCAGTGTATTATTGTCTGTGGCTCTTCACTGCCCTTATGTGTTGCTTTATGCAAGTGTATTCAGACAGATGAACAGACTGCAAAGAATGTTCTAGCCTTTCTGACCACTGTTGTGATCCCCTGAATTTTACTGAGGCAGATCATTCTATCTTGATACTGAAGGAGGTACTACTGTGGTAGCTCAAACAATGGGTCCATGTGGTTTGTTCCATTGATGTGTTTTTAATATTGTTTAATATGGGTACTGTTGAGTGAGCACATACACTCTTAGGGGTGACACGAATTAATTCCACTCCCATCATGAAATCTCTCGATGGATTTATCACAAATTACTGCAGCTGTGATTCCATGCTCTCATAAGAAGTACGAGATTAAATTCTGACACTACTGTACTATTTTTAATTAATTTAACCTCCAAACTAATAATTTCCCAATGCCAGTTTCTCTCTCTTTGGTCAGTATTAAACGTCAGAAACGTCAAATTAATTAGTTAATGCAGTCAATGTTTAAAAGCTTCAGAAAAGTGATAAGGAGGACTTGTTCAGGTTATGGGTTTATGTTTTTAACAGGAAAAACAGAAGTTATGTTTTCATATTAGTTACTTGAATACATGTACTGTTGATTGGAATATGGAACATGCTCAGCTACAACAGCAAGGGTTGAAGCTGAAATACTGTAATGCCAGTAGCTGTATTCTGAAATGATATTTTTGTAATAATTTGGAGAATAACAAAAGAAAACAGGAATAACTCTGGAAGAGCTGAAAAATGGAACTGCATGCTGAGCAAGGGGCATTCTAGTTCTTTTGGAACAGGAATTGAGGTATCTCAAAAATAATCATAATGTTTTTTAGCTTTTTGTAAGAGTCTGAAGTTCTTAACATTGTTATTGCTGAGTTTAGTCTGTGCATTCTCACTGTACAATGTCTTTATGTGGTGAATAACGGGGAAATGAATGTAATAAACAGAGGATTGTTGTGCTTCTCCCATTTCAGGGAAGAATGCTCTTGCATGTGGGTTTCCTGTGAGATCAGCCTTCCAGGGAAGGCTTAAAGAGGGAGCAGAGCAGTGACCCTTGGAAAGCACCATTACCTGAGTTGGCACTGCCTTCTCATCCTCCTCGAGTCCTGACCCTCAGCTTTGCCAAAAGTGAGAGGCTGGAGCTGATTCCGGTGTGTGACAGTGGAAGAGAGGGAAATGCAGAGGTACAGCCAGTTAGCCCAATCTCCCTTCAGCATCCATGTTGTGAAGCATCAGTTCATCATCAGTATGTGTGTTGTGAGGCAGCAGATCTGCAGCTCAGTGCTGACAGAACACGGGGCATGGAAACAAAGCTGGGTCTGCCCAGGGCTTTGGGGAAATCACCAGCCTTATGTAACACAGAGTGCAAGCCCCTCAGGCTTTGAGAAGTTGAGTCTGCTTTACTTGAAACAAAGGATTGTTGTCTCCTGTCAAACAGGTGTAACCCTGGTCTGTCATGTCTCAGTGAGGTGGGTTCTCCCTTCTGTAATGGCTGGGACCTGTGGGTTATGACACAGGCACGTTGGATTGATGCTTCCAAAGAAGCCAACATTGAGTCAGAGAGCTGAAAAAAGAAGGAACAAAAAAGAATTCTATAAAACTGCTTTCTGTAGAAAAAGAAACACTTATGAATGCTGGTTTGCTTTTTGCACTGTCCCACTCATACCCTTATGATTTTTTGAATACTTACAGAACTGTCAAATACACATGTCAACTTTGTGCTCTTACTTTTCCCTGAAAACGGCATTTGAATGTGATTTCTTGTGATTTCTGAGAAGATGCCAGACTTTAGACACTTGTCACAAGTAAAATTTGTCTGTAAGAGTAAGTGCTTAAATTAATAATGCTGGGCATAATGGGATAGGTGTTCATTCTGGTAAATCTGCAGTACTCTGGGGCCCCTCGAGATTAATTTTGTACAAAATGATCATCACTGCCATCAGCAGTGCTCTTAGATGGGTATTTGCATTAGCAAAGCCAAGGTAATGAAACATAATGCAGATTGATTTTAATAGTGGAAATAACATGTCTGGGCATGTTCATGATAACATTTTAGTTCTGGGTTACGACTTAGGGTATCCCAGCTATTTTGGTTTTCTTGCTGAGATCTCTGTCTGCCATTCCCTGCAGTCCCTTTTGGGGGAAAAAAATAAACTTGGGAATAGGGGAAAAGACAAAAACTGGCAGAAACTATCCTGCAGCAGAGTATGTTGGTGTTTTTTAACAAATAGATCCCCTGAAATGGAGAAGGATGGCTTGTAGCAGGTGCTGCCAAACTTGGAGATTGTCTCTGCAAATATGAAAATACTTCTGATAAACTGTTTGTGTGTATGAACTTGTTGCTTTAATGTTGTATTTGGAAGCTGGGAGATCCTCTGCTCATCCAATCACAGCAGGTTTTCTCAGAATTTATTCACTTTTCTTCAATTTACATGCCCAGGATTGCATGTTAAAGCCCTGATTTTGTGTCAGTGATGGACCTGGTATTAACCCTTACTGGTAGGTCAGGGATTTTTATGCCTTCTGAGGTTGATAAATTGTTTCCCATGAGTGTACCCCAACAGCTCAGCACTGTCCTGTAATAAATCTTGCATTTCTTCTGCTGTTTGCAATTGATGAGTGTTTGTTATTTTATTATGGGTTCCCAAATATCGAGCTTCATGTGTTTTACAATGTACTTTGAGTCTGTTGACTTTTTCCAGACTGTGAAATAATTTCATTTTGGTACACTGATCATCTTCTCTATTGCCAGTGTCGACCAACTCCACTGTCAGGAAATACCATCAGCACATACCTACCACTAATAAATATATTCAATAACTTCTATTTCAGAAGTGTTATTAACTTTTCTTCAGCCTGGTAAATCTCTTCTTAGCAGCACTTGTTTGCTGTCCTTGAGCCCTCTCCTCA
The DNA here is from genome assembly GCF_003031625.1 of Empidonax traillii. Classification (NCBI taxonomy): domain Eukaryota; kingdom Metazoa; phylum Chordata; class Aves; order Passeriformes; family Tyrannidae; genus Empidonax; species Empidonax traillii. The sequence continues at coordinate 1,755,659 of NW_020955297.1, read as the reverse complement.
CCAATACTGGAGCTGCCCCTGCAGGCTGTGTGTGACACTGTTAGGACTGATGGGGAAAACGAAGTCCGTGGATAAGTGATTATAAAAGGCTGGACCAGAAGGACTCTGTTCTGTTGGAAGATAACTGATTGAGCAAAGGGGTATCTTCCCCTCTTTTTGTCTTACACCACCTAGTTTGGTTCTTTACCATCATAGAGTGTTTCAGGAAGTTTTGATTAAGAATTTTCAGTATTAAGTCTGGGTTCATGTGTTATGTTCTCATATGCCCCCTAAATTCCTGGAGTGTTTTTGCTGGTAACAATGACTACTGAACTGGACTCAGGAAATGTTTGCCTGTGATATTTCCCACTAAATGAGTTAATGTAATATTTGGAAAAATTGCATGTTGTTATACCAAAATTAATTTTAAACCTAATTAATTAGTTGAGCTACTCTGACAATCAAATAAGGTACACCCTGCCCTCTGTATTTTGTGAATACTGTCAGTTGTCATATTAAGAACTTCAACACTTGAATTTTATTAAAAGTTATGTTCGAAATTGGATTTACTGTCCCTAATATAGATACTGGCTCAACAGGGAGGATGCAATGCATGTTTTGCAAGTTTAATGAACCGTTTCAAATGACACTTTGTTATTACTTTCAAAAGTGATGTTGTGTTCTCTCATGATTTTTTTCTGAATCGGGTGCAAGTGGAAAAAAAAATGTGGTAGTTGCCCTAAAGGTGCTCAGATAGGAGACAGCAAAAACTATTTAAATGATTAATACAGAGCAAATGGAGTTATTTAGAATGAGTGGCTGAATCCTTGCCAGTTAAATGGCTGTCAGAACAGATAATGCTTAACATGATTGGAAAAGAGGTAATTTCTTCAAAACACAGTGGCTCGTATGAAACAATTACATATACAAAAAAGTCAGTAACAGTTTTAGCAAATTGTTTCCTGTTATTCTGCATTTAGTTGAACAGACTTAGTGTGTGTCAAAATGTAGAGATACAGAAAATTCAGAGGGTGTAGCGTGTGGTGACGATGAGCTGTACTGAAGACAGTTTAATTTTAATGCAACCTTTAACCCTTTTTCATTTTTCACAAGACAACAGAATTGGTTCAAAAGCTTTTACAGTGCAGTTGCAGCTCAGGCAATAGAAAAGTGAAAAATAAGGCACAATTTTGCCCTCATAAAAGTTTTTCCCAATCTTTCTGAGTTTGAATGGTGTGAGTTCTAAACTCAGTTGACTGAGCAGTGTTTATTTGGGTGTTGAAGATTTTTGGGTGCTTTTAATTTTGTTTCTGTGCCAAAAGAAGTTAATTGTTTACTTGGTGTGTGAAGTGCTACACGTGTGTTTAGTCATGAGTGTTAAACTGATTTATCTATAGAAGCCAGGTAGGTGGAAAGGATGAATCTTTTGTGTTTAGAATTTTTGTCTCTTGCTCTCTTTCAATGTCTTAGAACCTGATGGTTAAATTAATTCAGTGCTTTGAATGATCTTTCTAATCTCTGGGCCTCAGAATTAGCCCTGCCTACTGTACCAGAGATGGAGAGGAAAAGATGTTTTATTAGTAATTGCAGCATTGCCATTTTGCTTGTATTGAAATTGTTGCTTATTCTCTGTGCTTGCATCTGCTGGCTGGGCATTGCACACACATTATTAAATTACAATTATTGCTCTCTGTGCTGGTGTGATGAGATGCTGGGTCAGGGGTGTTGATCACTGAGAACATTTGCTCTTCAGATGCTGGCACAAGTGCAGCTCTGCTGAGATAAGTGGCCAAGTAGTGGAATTTATTTTAAGTGTAAGTAGTTGTTGTATTGCTACTACTTGCTTAAAGAATGACTTGTGAAGAAGTTCAAAACTGTTGAAGATCTGGGTCTCCTTCAATATAAATACTATGAATTTTTTTTTCAATTTCTAACTCTTTTTACAGAGCAATCATTGCAATCTTAATTTACACATGTGTCTTAGTCCAACTCCTACTCAGAGTAGAGCTGACTTTGACTCTAATGTAGATTCTCTAGAGCCTTGTCCATTGGATGCTAAAAATCTCCTGGACTGGATGATTCCATAGCCTGGGTGGGCAGCCTCTTGCTTGGAAGGGACTCTTCTGTATTTCAACTGGTCCAAACATCTGCTTAAAGCATGATTAGTGCTACATGGTAGCTCAAGTCAAGCACGGACTTGTGTAGTTCAGTTCCCAAGGATGTTGATCTACTGCCACACTGAACGCACAGCTGAATCTCCCAAGGTGGAATTTGTCACCATGGCCTCTGTAAATCCAGTGATGAGACTCCCAAGCTGCTTGGCTAGTCTTTCAACCGCTAAAAAAAACCCTGTGTTGTACTTCTTGAATATCCTAATTTTTCAGAAAGACTAAAGGAGCTTCAGGAGAGTAAAAGTTGGGCAAAGTCTTCTCTCAATATCTCATTTGTGTGAGTGTTTTGCCTTGTTAGGAGCTGTAAGATTTATGTATATGAGGCTAATTCTGCTGTAGTTTGTGTGTAATACTTTAGGGCATCCTGTTTGTGTCTGAGATCAGTGTGTGTAATTCAAAGGCTTATATGCTTGCCCAGTGCTTACCTGAATTTGTTCTTTGAAACTTGAATTGTTTTTGCCTAGTGGTTTCCCCCTTTCCCCCCTTTCATTTCTACCTACTCTTTAAGAAATAATGGTATTTCTCCAGTGATGACTCAGGTGTACTTGGAATTTTATCGGTGTTTCCTGCTTAATCTTTTCCAATGCAATTATCCATGTGATGTATTATGAGCTTCTGGGGAGAACAGAACATTAGAGTTTCTACATGAACAGCTTGTAAGCAAATGACTAAGTGGACCTGTTTATAGACCTTCCACGTAGAGTTACAACTCGAAAAAGAGTATAACAACAGTGGACCCTGGTTAACATTGTGTGGCAGTCAGCAGCTTTGATGGATATATTTAGAGATATCTGCAGAACACACATAATCAGGATTTGCAAGAGGTGTGCAAATTGAAGACCTACTTGATCAGTCATAATTCCAGCATTGTAAGGGCAGAATGATACTGAAAAAGGAATAAAATGGTCTTTGATCTCTTATGCTGTAAGTTGTAATCTGCTTGTGGTTAAGAGAAAATAACTTGGTGGCCGTGGTGTCCTGTTCATGTCACTGCTAGGTGGGGTTTTCTTGACTTACAGACTTTACTCTGAGCTAATAAGCAGGTATTGCTCAGGAATTCCTTCCAAGTGGAAAAAATGCCAAAAGGGTGCCTTATTTCTTGGTTAGAAGTTCACCTGGGTTTGGCTGTTCCTCTGGCTTCCTTTGTTTGGGATTGGAAGACAGTGGGAGTTTATTTTATGATGTTTTAACCGCCTGTATTTTATTGAGATACTACAATATCTTATTCAGCATTTGGAAATTTGGTGGTTGTGTCAGTTTTACCCAGTTACTGGTCAGGGCTATTTAAGTGCAGTAACTTTACTGTATTTTCTAACCCTGCTTTTCTTTTCTATTTTGTTTTTATCTTCTTCCCTCTGAAATTTGATTTATTACACTGAATGGAAATAGCACTGTTTCTTGTACTTAAGCTCTCATTATATATGTCTTGTATCTATAATAAATATAATAACATACATTATCTCTATTATATGTAATTATCTTAATATATTTTTTCAACAGAAAGCATAAAATATAAATTTAAATGTTCCAAAGAAAAACAGACTTAAAGTATCTTAGAAAGGAAAATGATGACTTTACAGAATTGGACAAAGTCATGCACTATACCCGGGGGTAAACTCCGAATTATTTTGCCTTCTGTTACAGAATACAAGGGTTGATGTTTAGGAACACCCTATAAATTTCTCAGCCCTTTACAAGGGAATGCCAAAAGATAACATGAAGCACCACCTTGTAAATATTCCTTTGTATAGGAAAAGCAACTCTAGTACACCTTCAGGTATAATAAGGCAGATACTTGACATGTTGCATGAACTATGTGGTACAATCAGAGATGATTTCTTACACTGGAGGGTTGAATTTACACGTTACTGCTAAGTAGTGCTTTTGTGTGCTTTTTGGTTTCCCAAGGTAAAGCAAAGCTTGTGTTGCTGTTTAATCCAACCTGAAGTGCCGGTTTCCTTGCAGTGACTGAAATCTGAAGTGGCTGTTGGATGGCCATGGCACTGTTCTTGCTTTCAAGGGTAGTGGAGCAGGTTAGGAAAAGGCTTTTACTCTGAGTGCAGCCCTGCACTGCACAGAAGGCACTGTGGATGGTGGAACAGTCATGGGAGGAGCTCTGGAAAAGGCTGGCACTGCCGGGGCTCTTCCTGTGGATGAGTGCTCTGGCTGTTGATGCAGGTACAGATATGCTGAGCGTGCTGTAAATTCCACTGCTTGTACCAGTTGTTTCATTTGCTTGGAGCTGAGATCCAGCCTCGTAAATCTGTTCTCAGGGCCTCTGGACTATTTCCATAATTGAGCAGGAGTAGTGGGAGCCACAATTTCCACTGCAGTGAGCCCAAGTAAAGCTAAGTAGAAAAAGATGGCTGCAAGAGTTAATTGCACACAACCGTTAGCACAACTCAGTAATTTTAGTCTCCTGGGTATTCCAGTTACTATTAGTGTTTTCTCCCTGATTATGAGAATAAATAATTATTATGATGACTGTTCTGTAAACACTTCAACGAAAATTTTGTCTTGAATAATGTTTCCAGCAGCTCTCTACATTTATAAAGTTGTGGTAATATAGATGACACTGTGTCATGCTAAAGGAACTTCAGTATTTACGAAGAGAATAAAGTTCCTGAGGCCTTAATAGCTGCACTTTAATTGCATTGATAGTAAAGGGGGAATATTCTGAATTTTGAATGAGAAACTTGGCAAGATTGGGAATTGCTGGTGGGTTTTTTCTCCTTTCAGGTAAAGAGTGACTTTGCTTCTCCATTTGGTTTGCTTCGTTTCTACATTGGCCAAAATCACTGAAAATTGAGATGTGGTAGGAATAGTCTTGGTTTTAGGTTTGCAATTCAGGCCATTAGTTAAACATAAGCTGTCTTTAAAACCTCGTTTAGTTTTAGTAGCTTGCATGGCGATGTTAACAGAACTATTGTCAGCACCTTTGCTGTGTTATTTAAAGTGCTGACACAAAGGAAGCCTGAACTAGATCAAATATAGACTTTTTTTTTTCCTGTACAAAACTGCCGTTCTCTTGTTTCTATATATTTCAAGCGTATTCTTTTCATTGACTCACTTCTTTTTCTTTCAGCTACAGTTAGTTCTGTTGCACCAGTGCCATTCAGGAAAAGATGAACTGATAGTAACTCTGCTGTGTCTCTCTTGTGACCACACCAAAGTATTTTAGACCTTCCTAATCTTGCACTGAGGGATAAAAGCTTTGACTTCCTTTGCTGTTGCCCTCATAGCAGTGCAGGTACCTCACCCATGGTTTTTGTGCTATCATTACTAATATTACATTACTTACATTGTCTGACTTGAAGAATCTGCTACAATTAATTTACAGTGATGTGTACCACGAGGGGCAGCACTGTTGTACTGCAGGTGCTTGCCAATAATTTAGAACAAACATGAATCTGGCTTCTCTTCTACACAGGTGAGAGGGTGATTTCGGTGATTGTTAGTCTCTGAACTGAAGCAGGCACCTGAAGAGCCAGGTAGTAGTTAAAATGGAATAGATATTTTAAATTGGAGAGAAGATTTCTACTTAACTTCTAAGTAGAATTTTACAGTATGTGGACAGATAAGTTCTCCCTGTTTATTCTATCCAATGTACACATTCCATCTGACAGTCTGGATACACTTTTTCTTGTATGATCATTCTCTGTACATTGAAGCCTCTTGACACTCTGCCTTGCCTGGGAGGTGTCACTCCAGCAGGAAAGCAAGATGGAAAACAAAAAAACAGCAAAGAAAATGCAGGATTCCCTTAGGGCAATAACTTCTGCTTTTATGTAGCAGCCGTTTGCTGACAGGACACAGAACAAGCTCCTTGTGTTTTTTCTTCATGTGACTTTCCCTGTTCCACACAAGGCACACAGAGATGTTTATGCCTTTTTGTACTTCATAAAAGCACTTCCTTGGAGGAACAGTTTGTTTTCTCTTGATGACTCTGCTTGGCTTGTTTTGTTTAGAATTAGAAGGGGGGGAGGTTAATGCAATTTTTTTTTTTCCAATGGTAACAAACCATGCTTTTTGAAGACTGCTGTATTAAGCAGGCTTGAAGTCAGGATCAGACAATGTGAGTAAACACAACTCTTACAGGCATTTAGTTTATAGAAAGTATTTGTCAAGCAACACAAAAGCCTTGACAGGCTTTATAAAAATATAAATAATAACCTGAAATCTGATCACTCATAACTGCGTGGTGATGTGAAACGTTCTTCAAACCTGTAGACACAACTTAGTCTTGACTTTTGTAATGCCCCCCTGTGTCTTCATGAGAATCCCTCTGAATGAGATTCTCTTCACTCTGACATCCTATGAATGTGGAAATGGGAATGGCACTGGCAGGAATGATAGATCTATGGTGGTTTGAAGATGGATATATGTATATATTCAATATATATTTGTTTTAAAAACAGCTTCCTCTCAAGAGACCATCAGTAAGGATTTGATGGATTTTATCATTTGGGGGTGGTGATGTTTGAAAAAAAGAATGACAAAGTGGTGCTTCAAAGACAATAAAATGTTACTAATTACCTTCACATTTTATGCCAAGAAGCCATTTTAAAATGGCTTTCTTCAGGCTTTTGTGAGACAAGTAACTTTTAATTAGTATTGAAAAATATGTGAGAAGATTTTGATGCTGTTTTGTTTTCGGTAGAGCAGTATCATGTGTTTCTCATACATAGAGCAGCAGAATGAGCAGAAGCATTAGAAGCTTGTCTCTTTTTTTCTTTAGATGGTCTCTTTGTCTTCCTAAAAGAACATGGAGATGCTTTTTAGGCTACTGTTTCTGTGAAACTCTCAATTTTGGTGTTTCACACGGTAAAGGTATCACTGACGTACAAGAGCTGGATCTAGGCCACTGCTGCTTTTCCTTCCGAAGCAAGACTCCATTGGACAAAGAGGAAACACGAGGCACTGATGTGATGGTTTCAGAACTGGTTTTCAGTTCTAAGTTTGCAGCATCAGCTTGAACAAGGTCACCAGAGGGTTTTGAAAAGCAGACCAATGCTTACAGAAATTCCTGCTGTTTCTTGCATCTGAAACCATGTGAGGTATATGCAGGAGAAGCTCTCTGAACCCTGGAGATCGCTGATACTCTAATGGCCTAAGAGAGATGCACCTTGGAATTTTAATGCAGTGGGTTTATGTATCACATGAGATTGCTGGCTTGGAGCTTTGATATTTATAATGGATGGAAATAACTTCTCAACTCTGCCTATGGCTGCAGATATGTTAAAATCCTATATGGTGAATCGATTTCAGAGCTTTGGGTGAAGGTGGGTAAGTGATTCTAGGGCAAGAGTTTTGGCTGATTTCCATTGCCAGGCCCTGGGCTGAGAAATTTTATCATCCTTTACAATAAAACAAACTATCCTATGAACCCTTTCCCGAAGAAGATAAATGGTAAGTCTGATTGAGATATCATTTGTTTTGTAAAGAATTTATTGGCCCTTGAATAAGGAAATTGCTGATTGTTGGTGAAAAGGCTGCCTGGGCACGGTGGCCACTTACAGGGCTTTTTTTTTTTTTTTTTTTTCCTGAATTTAAATAGAAATCACTGTTAGAAAAATATGAGAAGTGGCAAGTGTACCAGGGAAACAACAGAATGTAGGCATAATGGCACGTGTAATGAAAATGGACTGAACAATAGAATAGATATTGACAACACAGATTTCTTTGAGAAAGACAAATGACACATGACATAATGGAAACACGCAGTGGAGTGCTTTGTGTTACAAATAAACAAGTCCCTGGAGAAACTTGAAGCATCTTATTAAATGGAGACGTTACTTCCACTGTACTGAAGTGCATATTTTTACTACTTCTGCTTTTCTTGTGGCAGCATATTTATATTAGGAAAATGCTTTCCTTGGTTCTTGGGGATGCAGCTGCTCCTCTCAAAGTTCTCACGTTGGTGTAATTATTCCTTCTTAGGAATTACCATCCTGTAATGCTGATGTGTCTCACCAAAAAGTCTCTGTTCTGTGGCTTTTATTGATAGCATCAAGTTAATACTGCACCCCTAGTCAAGCTATTTCATCTTATAAAACTCTTTAGTTGTTCACTGCTGTGTTGGGGGGGGTGTGGAAAAGGGCAAGTTTGCTGTAGTGTCGCCCTTGGGATAAACACAACCAACTGTTGCTGCTACGTTTTGTCCATCACATGTAGAGTGTGTTGTTTGTGAAGGGAGAATTTTCCTTGTAAGAGTTCTCTCTGTGCTCAGAAGTCTGATCAGGGATTGCACCTTATTTCTCACATGGCTGGTGTAGTTGGGCCAGTGCAGACTTTACCTGTGTAGATACAGATTATGTGACTTTGAACTCTGGCCAAAACGGAGCTTTTACATCAATTATCTGTGTTCTTTCTAAGCTAGACTTGTAAGCCTAGTAATGCTTAGCATGTGTCACAGCTTTATCAAATAAAGGAAAACATTTAAGATAGAGTAGCTGAGAGAAAAGACTTTGGACATAAGGGTTAATAAATATTAGAAATACTCAACACTGGTCTAATTTGATTAATTTTGAGGCTGTATATAAAAGCTTTCTCCTTCCAGTACTTTCAGTGCTTTCTGAAAAGGTGGGGAAAGGTTTTTTTTGGAAAGATTTTTGAAATTATTTTAGCTTATGTGAAATATCTGCTATTTTATTCTTGCTCAGCTTTGCTGCACCAAGCCTTGTTCCTACCATAATAGAGGTATGTCTGATGTAGATTATGTAATATAGGAAAAGTGATTGGAGTTTATGGGAAGTTATGAAAATACCTGAGGATAATTTTGAGTTTGCTCCACGTTCCTGGAGGTCAAGTTTCTGTCTAGCAAGAGCTGAAGGAGTAGTAAGACCTTTGGCTCTTGTTTTCCAAGAAATAGGGAGAGCAACTGCTTTAATCTCCGACGAGACTTTAGGTGTGACTGTCAGGCTGGATTAAGCATCCCAGCCATAACCTGTAAAATTATTTGTGCAAATCCTACTTGTGGAGGTGCTTAAATATCTGCTTGAAAACAGTGATGTAATAATGACCTGTGAAACATTTGGAGTGAGAGAGATGCTAATAAAAGCAGGGGAGTGGAAAATGAGAGCTGTGGTGTTGGCCTTGCGGTACCTGACCGTGATGCAGAACAGCATTTTATGAGCTGTTCAAGTAAGATTGCACAGTGGTGGAACCACCAGGAGAGTCGGGGAGGGTTGATGAAGATCTTGACAGCAGATGTGGTGTAACATTTCACTGAGCATCTGTCAGTGTTTCAGGACAGCAGATACCTCTGTGCCAAATGGGTAAGACTTTTTTGTCTCATCTTAATAACAGTGTGTTTCCCTCTTGCCAACTTGAATGGGAAATGTGCAAAGCTGCCTTTCCTTCTTTGAAGGTTTGGTGCTTGTTTTAGGAATGCATGGCAAGTGGGGGAGTTTTAGAGAATTCAGGCGAGTACTTTTTTTCAAGTGATTTGAGCATTTGTTGGACTTTAGAGTGTAGAAATTCCGATATATGGCTTAGGCATTGATGTATTTGGTGATGTTGGATATGATGGAATGTTTTAGGTGCCACAGTGATCTGGCACATACAGGCTTCCAAAGGTCTTGCTATGAATTCATGCATGAAATGCTCCAAGGCTCAGGTACAATTCTTCTTACCAAAGATGTCATGTATTGTTTCTATTTAGTGTCCGATTCCTATTTTTGCAGATCTTGGTGCAATTACTTTGTAAAGGTCAACAAAATAACACAAAATGAACATTCTTCTTTCCAGCCACACCAGTCTTGCAGAGTTTCAGATTGTTTTTCTTTCTCAGAAGAACCAATTAGATATTGGTTTAAGCTTACGTGAAAACTCTCTTCAAAGATGTGATTATCAGATTGCTGTGAAAATTCAGTTTGTTGACAGTTCCTGATGCATAAGGTGAAGATTAATGGAAAACCAGGCTGGCAAGAATTAGAAGTGTCTGGCATTACAATACAAGCACTTTGACCTCCTGTGCCATTCCCACAGGAGGGACAGGAAGGCTGTTGAACAACCAGAATGGTTGAAAAATACAGAAACATTTAAAAAAAAATTAAATTGCTGAGTGATTTTTGCAGACAGTGAAACCACCAGGGTCCAGTTTTAGGCTTTCTTCTTCTGCGCTTGTTACTGAAGAGCTTCAGCTGTTCTGCGAGTGGTTTTGGTTTCCTTTGAGTTTTGGGCTGGGTTTGTCCCTAAGGAAGGCCCTTCAGACTTATTTCAGGAGACACTGAGGGTTCATTTCCTCTTGGCTTCAGGGAGCGGGGTTGAAGGGTAAGGTGGTGCTTTAGCAATTTTGCAGTTATTTATGATGATAGCAAAGCTTTGATATTAAAACAAATCAGGAAATTTGAACTGTTTGCAGTGACTTGTGTAGAATGCAGTAAATAAGGAGCTGTTACTTTAACCTGCAGCACTTTATTTGCAATTTCTGTGAAAAAAATGAAGTAGTTTAATCCAGTTCCCCTTGCTTTGCTCCCCCAGGATGGGCATCTTCTGCCATCTCAGCTTTACTTACCACATGGTCTCTGCATTTACTCATCTTTGGGATGACAGGTGTGATGGATGTGCATAATGTGGAGTTATTGCCAGGCTTTAAGCTTCTTTTGACTCAATATAATGCTTTCATATAGTTCTTTCTTTGTAAATTATTTTTAAATTTTAATTAATATGAGCCATGTTTAACGTATCTCACCATGGCTTTGCCAGCAACCCAATTTCTTTTTGTTTTCAAATGACCCCTTCTACAGACTGTGCTCTTGGTGAAGGAGCTCAGTCTTCATCAAGTGATTTTAATTTTGCTGCAATTTGTGCTTAAACTGGAAACTCCTGCACTTTTTTGCTTAGATGGTGGAGACAAGAACAACACATGGCCTCAAAATAATCCTGGTGCTACTTGGCTCTGGCTGCAATGCTGCCCTTGTACGTGGACTACTGAGTTCGTTTTTTGTTTGGCTTCACATATTTCTTTCCTTTCTATATCTTTGTATTTTTTTCTCATTAATGTGTAATTCTATACCCTCAGTTCATTCACTTTCTTTTTGGCTTTGTTCTTAGACAGCAAATTGGTTGGTATAAGGCTTAGATCTTTCCTACATGGAGTGAACCATTGTAAATACTTTTTTTTTTCAGATGCAAATTCCTGAGTACAATAATGTTTTTTGCTTCAGTTACAAATCCATTGGATTCATAAAACTTCAACTCTTCATCAGCAGTTAACCATGTTGGCTCACTGTGGGGTGCCTTCCTGCAAGTAGGCTGGGAAGTATCTATTTAGGATTAGATTTAGGTCTATTCTCTAATTGGTAAGTAACCTTTTGTAGGTTATTTATATCTTTAATTCCATGTCTCTGTTAAATGCAAAGGATGTAATTAGCTTGGGTTTTTTTGGGGGGGTTGCATTCTGAAAGGCATATAATTCTCCTTTCACCTTTTCAGCCGTGTGTCCCTTATCCCCTCAAAAAACCCTGAAAGCACCCCCAAACCATCTCTAAACCCCTGAGAAGATAAAAGGACTTTGGATTTGGGGATCAATCTTAGAAAAACTTATTCTCAGTATCCTCTTTTCTGAAGATATGTGCAATCACCTGTGCTGTATCATCTCCTATTTGCCTACTGCTGCACAGCTTCACTGATGTGGAAACGTCTGATGCAAAGAAATTCAAGATTGTTGTCTTTTTACCGCATTGAAAAATACCTCGACTTTTGCAAAGCTCTCAGAAAATTATTTGCAGTCCATTTAGGGAAGCTGGCTGAGCTATCAATAGATAAGTCAGGTTTGTGCTTGTCTGAGGTATCCTTGAAAGCCTGAATTTTCTACTTGAATTGAACAGCTGCAGTTGTTCCAGAGTGAGCACTGAAAAAAACTACTGCATATTTTTATCCAGATCTTTGCTAAAATTGTAATGAGGGCTGCTGAGAACATTTATTTAAGACAATATAAAATTGTTATTTTTCTTTTAAGGCAGCACACTGTTTTAGGGACCACTTTCTAATCTGAGATTTCCTTAGTTACCACAAAAGTAACTATTTTCAGCTTTTGAGACTTAAGGATAGATTAGATCTTGCCTTTTTACTGTTATGATTACTGATCAGGTCCTATGGCCCTGGAGGGAAGAGAGCATCTCCAACTCTGAGTCTACAAACTGTGTGAATCTAAAAGTCTTTTCCAACCTAAATGTTTGCATGATGATAAGATTTGTCACTTGCTTACGTTGTTTTTCACTCCCAAGTATAAAAGGCATAAATGAAGAGGTTCTTCTCATGAGGGATTTCTCCCAGGCTGTTTTATTATTTACTGGGCTGATGGCTTTTTAAAGATTCTAGATTTCAGTAGTGTCCAGAGACTTCTTTGAGGTAGAAGTGCTCCAAAGCATTTTGTCTTTCCCTTCCTTAGACCCAAAGAGAATAGCAAAGTGGGTGAAATCTGAAAGCAGGACTGTAAGCACCAGCAGTGTCCCCAAGGATTGTGCAGAGTTCCAGAAAAAGGTAGGATTTTTTTAGTGGAAAGCTGTTAAAGACTTGGAGTATTCCCCAAACCTGAATCTTTTGGAGTGAATGGAATGGTTGAAGGATGGAATGCAGTATTTCTCATGGCACCTGTTTCTCCAGTACCACCCTGGCAGTGATGTGCTTACCCTGCTGGCAGTTTGTCATGTTCAAGTAACCAACCAATACCAGCATTACAGTTTGGGTACAAGTTTTATGTTGGTAGAAAAAAGGAATGTAATGAAGTTGACACTACTCTGCCTTTTTGCTCCATGAGATGTCCTTCAGCTGTGGGGTAACTTCCATTCATGTGGGGAAATCCAAAGGTGTATTTTTGTGCTCTGCTGTTGGACCTTTTACTCATGTTTTTTCTTGTATATTTACTGGTTTTCACTCTTTGTTTTTCCACCTTCCCCTCCTCTCTTTCACGCTGTTTCTTCCTAGCTGTAAAATATTTAAACATTCTTTAATTTCAGGACAACTTTGATTGGCACAGTCAGTGTAAAGTACGAACAAAGTTCAGAGGAGTTTGGCAATAGTAATTAAAAGGTGGTGTGAGTGGACAGTTTTCTGTTCTTTTTGATGGAGTTCCCACTGAGAAAATACTTTTCAAGATAGGCTGTTGACTCTTTTAAGGTATCAGAAGTAATCAGCTGTTTCAGAGCATCTCTGGTGTTAGAAACATGGGGGAGGAGGAGGATTCTGCGCCTGTTTCTTCTTCCCTTTGTCTGTATAAAGATCATAAAACGACAGTTCTCGCTTCTGGGTTTGTGGTCAGGGAGAGAAGATGATGTGCCCTTCGCCTGCAAGCCCTCAAAGTACAGTTATCATTCAGCCTTTTTGGATCATTTCAGTGTGTATTCCCTTGTGTTTGTGCTTTTTAAACTCTGAGTGAGGGCAACATGGACTGGGAGAAACAATGCTGAGGATTTAAAGAATCACTCATGATAAAATATGTCTTCCTGGGAATTTGTGTTCCGGTAGATTAGCATTATTGATCATCCTCTCCTCACGTACTCTACAGATGATTTTAGAATTCTGAAGTTGTTATTCTTTTCTTGTCTGATGTAATTATCAGTATAAGAAGTAATTGAATTAGAAGACAACAAGGATGCATTCTAATTGTTCTAATACATTATGTTAATGCTTTGTGCTTGCAGTCAAGTTTGGTGAGAAGTTGTTTGACCAAGTGACAACTTCTCTTCTAGTGCAAGCAAATATAACTTTAATTTTGTCTGTAGTGGTTTTGAAACCCTGTATTAGAGGATTTGTTGCAGATTCTTAAGGATCTTTTCCCAAGTGGTGCCAGTAAACTGTCCCATATTTGGTTAATGGGAAAATCAGGTGACTTGCCAATTTATCTATGCAGTTCTCTTCAACAGCACAGTAGGACAAGAATTGAGAAGAATTTCCTTATTCTTGACCTCTTCTATTGTTACTTTTTAAAATGGAACTCATGGTACAGGTAAAATGATTTCAGCCATACCTGAGCTGCTTAGGGTTGGCAAATATTCAATAAATAGTTTAAGACTAATAAGATCTGTAAAGACTATTAAGGGATCACTTAACTTGTTTATAAACATTATGCATTCAAACTTGAGACTGCACAGTTGGAAGGCCCACCCTGCATAATCAACAAAACAAATTTAATTAAACAGAGCTTTAAAACTAGAATGATGGTAATGTGGTGAAAATGTGAATGGCAGTGCAATTGCAGTTATCCTAGAGCAGGTTGGTCTCCTGCATTAGCTATTGAGACACTGTTACACATGGGGCATTAAAAAAGGCGTGCAATTTAAATATTTAGGTAAAACCAATATTTATAAAGATACACCATCCTTCTGCTGCTTCATGAAATTGCTCTGTCTCTGTAAGCTGTGAGGATCTGGCTGTTAAACACACTTTGTACCTGGGTGTGTGAAGAGATACCTTGCCCTTCAGTAGCTTAATATAAAATTCAAATTCTCACTGCAGTTTGCAACTGCATTAGGAGCACTCAGACAAATTAGATGATTCAGTGTGGTAACTTTGAAGAATTTAATTTCTGTGTGGGGAATAATTTCTATCATCTGGCAGAAAGGCAGAAACGTGCATCTTACACTGGCTGGGGTTTTTTTTGGTAATATGTTCCATGGGGTTTGCTTTGCTATTAGTCCAAAGCAAAGGATGGACCTGTTATTTAGCTTGTAAATGCTTTTCTTATGTTACAGACTTTTAATGCACATACAGATTTTATTCTCTCTGCTCTTTCCTGAACTTTTCCTTGGCACTCACGTTACTGTGATTACTTGCACACACATCTCTGCTGGAGCAAGTCTTGCATTGAGGCAGTTTGGACTCATGACTTTATTTGGGATTTGTACTCAACTCCCTCTGTAGTGCCATTATGGCATAATTATGTCTGTATGGCCTTTAAAAACACATCCATGGTGGATATGGCACCTGGAAGATACCTTTGGTGTATTCATGTTGTCGGTAACTTCTGTTGTTACTTTTTGTTGCTCTGAATACTTATAAACCAGATTGCTTTATCCCTTGCAAATTTTTAGTCCATTTCCAGCAGTGAAGTGGAGCTCTGGTAACCTTTATTAACAGTTGTTCTTAAATACTGGAAATTCTCCAGTTTAAGAAGCAAATGGCATCTGGGCTGTGTGTTCACCTGTCAATAACTAGGATTGACTCACCCAGTTGGGTGAAGCTGCTTCCAGGACTGGAGTGAATCCGTGCCTGGCTGTCAGCAGGGCAGCGCCTGGGGCTGCTGGGGTGGGTGAACAGAGGTTGTAACTGCCCTTCTGAAAGAGCTGCTGGGAAAACAACCTTCCCCCGGGTTCATGTTTGCTGTCTAAGCTGGAGAATCTTAGATGTCATCCTTCTGATGCATTCCTTTGGGGGGAAATCTGGGCTGTTTTGAAGTTATTGGAAGCTTTGCCGCTGATTCTGGGACCTGCAGTTCATGGCTATGTGTGATTTAATTGATGAATTGGGATTGCAGAACTTGTTTGCTTTTTTTTCTTTTTTTCTTTTTTTTTCAATTCTAAGGGGAATAAGGAAAAAGAACTCCTTTACTAAGGCAGCTCTCAAAAAAAAAAAAAAATAATATCTGAAGATTCTTACAGGCATGCAGGAAGTTGATCAGAGCAACTTTATTGCCAGCATCCTGTTGTAAATCCTTTGCAGGCCCTTAGAAAGCTTGTGCATAACTAGCCCTTGCTTGAAATCGTTCTAACCAAAGAAAAACCTCCCCAGACAAGCATGGAAAACATAGTGGATGTTTCTAGATGCTTCCTGAATAATTTATGGCTTATTCCCAAGTGAAATGGAAAAGCAGCAGGGCAGCAGCTGCCCTGGCAGGGACTTGGCTGACCAGAGTATTTGAGACTTTGGCGTTTCTGTACAGCCTCAGATTTCACATACAGGGCAAAAGTATATTTTCTGATTTATAGTGTGTAGCAAAATATAGTCTGAGATCTCTGGTATAACCAGGACATGGATATGCTTTAAGATAAAGGAAAAAAGGGAAAAAAAAAAAAAAGGCATGAAAATTAAAAATCCATTAGATGGTTTCAGGAATGGGGTAGGAGCAGTGGGTGTGGGACCACATGCTGACAGAAACTGTGTGCCTGGGAGGTTAGCACTTAAGGTATTAACTTGGTGCTTCGGTTGTAGCCTTTGGGCAAATATTAGTTGAAACTTAAAGGTTTTCTGGGCCTTAGCCTGGCTCCTTTTAGCTGCATCTAATCTCAGTTTCCCTCCCGGTTAAACTGCAAGTCATGAGACTTTAAGGTGCTTTTAAAAAAAGACAGGACTTACTGCAAGTCACCCTAAGTGCAAGAGAAAGTAACTTGCTCAACTTTTTGCCTTATTGGGCCAGAATTCTAAACATTAGTCTTATTTTAAAATGCACATTTCTCTCTGCTGGCAGAGGTCTAGCAGGTATTTATTTCTCTCACTGTGCCAGGCTCAGCAGGACTCCTGGGAGCTACAGGTTGGAAGTTCAGCCGACAGAGTTTGTGCTTGGGAGGCTTTTTCCTGCATTGCCTGGGTATGCTCAGGGATGTGTTGTGTGGATGGGTTCGTTGGTTTGTTTTTGTGGTGGGGCTGTTTTATTTTTCTGAAAAAGTTCTATAAAGATGGGGAGAGAATAGGTAGAGGAACTATTTTCAAGGAAATAAATGGAGTTCCAGTCCTTTCACTTGAGAAGCAAGGCATGTCCCCAAAACGGGGGGAACATGAGAAAATGGGGCAGGGATGTGTCTCAAGGTGATAAATCTTTCATGTTTTTTATTTTACTTTGGTTTACTCTGTTTCCTGGCAATGAGGCTTGCAGGAAATCTGAGGATATGAATATGTGTGTCTCCTTTAATATCTGCCTTCTTTTTGGAGAAAAATGTTCTTCCTCAAGTACAGTCTGCTTGTAAATGCTGCAGTTTGGTATCCTGCCTGTTAGGAAAATAATGATCTGGAAAGTGCAAGCTAAGTCCTGACTTTCTTTTTAGCAGCTGCCACTTAAAGGTTTGTGCATATGGGCTTTGCAAAATTAAGATTTTCAATTTTCAAACAACTGTTCTGTGTTTTCAAACAACTGTGTTTTCAGTTTGCTTTAAGCTCCTCTCATTCCCACACAATGCTAAAACTTGACAAATATTTGAATTTCTCAATGCATTTTCATTTTTAACATATATCATGGGTTTGACAAGCCATATTCGTATAAACTGAATTATTGTTTTACTGACTAATCAAGTTGCAAATCAGGAACCCTTTTGAGAGCTGCCTTACAGAACTACAGGGAAAAAGTTCTCTGGTCCTGGGAGCTGAAGGCCTCTGAGTGGAAGGCTGGACAAAGTCAGTGCAGGCAAATAGGTGGGAATGTGGAATTTGAGATGACAAATTCAGGGAAAAAAACCACCTCATACATACTGATAAAGGAAAGCATGAATTTCTCCATTCTTCTAATTCAACAGCTGATCTCAAACACTGGAGTTCTATTTCTGGAACAAGGTGTTTCTTCTTTATAAATGCTTATGTTACTTTTGCAAAACCAAAAGGCTTTTATTGGATGACAACAAAACAATGGAGAAGTTACAGGCAAGTGCAGAATGTGCACCTGGATGGAGGGGTTTAATAGAATTAGCAAACTGCTACTTAGAGCACTTTCCAGGGTTTTGAAACACTCTGTAGACGGACAAAATGCCACATTAGGTTAATTCTGTTAGTGATGTCTTTTTACTTATGCTCAGAGAACTCATGGCACTAATTTGCAGTAACACTATGGATTGTCACACGTACTTGTCTCCCAAACACTGGCATATTTCTTACCCAGGCTCCTGTTCCCTAATAACTCATTATCAAATCCCATTTGGACAGGGGCTGCTGAATTACTGAGCCAGAATGCAGTCACAGGTTTGGCCTCACTGCTGACCTTCAGCACACAATGAGGCAGCTGCACACACCTCGTGTATGACAGGAATGTCAATCTCCATCCCCTACAAAACACTGTGCAATTGAGGGGGAGATGCAGAGGGGCATATTGCAATAGCACTCTAATCATCCTCTGTACTGACTTATATAGGATGGAGTTTTTTTTCTCTAATCCTGGAAGCTAAAATAGGTCCTAACAAGGAGCTCCTTACAGTGTGCAAGAATGATAAGTCCGTACCTCTGCTTTTCTATTCCCTTCAGACCATGCCATGGTTACTGTACAGTAGTGGGAAGTTCATGGCATTTCATGTGTGCTTTTCACAAGTTTGATCAGCTCTGTCTGAAAGCATAGAGCTGGGACTTGTTCTAAAGCAGATCTAATGAAAACATGCAATTCATAATATTATGGCTGAGGCTTAAAAGAAAACCTGAATGGAAAGACATGATGTTGAAGCTTCTCACCACAGAAACTTGAGGCTTATCAAGGTTTTGCTTTATGGCACAAGTTGTTTGGTGGTTGTCCTAAAATATATGATATTTTGGTGGTAATGCTTTCAAATTACAATACTCTTTATAGAATAGATATTTGGCAACTGGTTCTCTAACAGGTAGCAGATAATTGATGCTCTAAACATTAATGATTATGGATTTTGTTGAGGTGGTGCTATGGCAAAAGTATGAAAAAAAGAAGTCAGATACAAACTGAGTCCTCCCAGACTGAATTGTTCTGTTCTGCAGAGTTCAGTCAGATTCCCATTGGATCACACCTCTTCCCACATAACCAACTCTTATGGTTGAATTTCTCCACTGAATAGTTTTGTGACCCTCTGTATTAAAGACCTCTAAGTTGTGTTTTCTTATTTCAGGTAAAGATTGAATAAATATAGGAGGGACCTCCTGCGACCTCCTAATGTGTGTGTTTCTCGTATGAACAGACTCATATAAAGAGCTCTGTTTGCTAAGATGTGAATTAGACCCATCAGTGATTTTCTCTCATGGTCTGACAGCAATGAACAAAGGAATGAATAACAAAGTCTATGTGACATGTACCCATTTCAGCCCCTGTCTAAAAACTGCTTGGGAACACCTTTGAGGGGAAACCCCCCACCCTGAAACCAGGTAAATCATGTAACCGGAACCCCTGGGAGTCTTTAAATTTACATGCCTTGTCTTTGAACGGGGAGCACCATCTTGTTCATCTGAACATTTTAGAAAGAAGCACGAAGATTGCAAAATATCCAGCAATGCAAAACAGCTTTAGGTACTTGGGGGACAGGCTGCATTGAAGGCTCTTTGTTTGACTAAGAGATTAGGCTGGACAGTCCAACTCCCAGTAGGCAGAGCTGGGTGAGGGTTGTTTCCTCATCTCTGACTGAGCTTTATTCCTCTGTAGCCCTTGTGAAGCTTTTTTTTTTTTAATCCGATCACAACAGCAGATTTTCTGAAGCCAAGAGGCTTGGCTTTGGTAACCAGAGTACCCAGCTGTGCACCCCAACCTCTGGAGACAGATTGACTTTCTGCTGAAATAGGTTCTTCTCCTGCTTTCTTCTGCTTTCCTGCCCGTAGCTTTCTTCTAATTCTTCACTAAGCTAATGTTATTTAATGGGGAGCTGAATTGTGCAGCTGGTGTGCCTTGGAGAATTCTGAAATTAAAGTTTCATCAAGCCAGAATATCTCCAGACATTGAAGCCTTTGGTCTTTTCCATTCAAATGCATGTGGCAATAATGGAACCCCAGGTGATGATGATAGTGAGCTGGTAACTTAATAGTGATTCCCTGGAGAAATTATTTAATGAAATCGAAACCTTTCAAAAGTGAGCTGTTAATTTTGCAGGAGGAAAACCTCACTGGTTTTAAAGCTAAAAGAAAAATCTTACTATTAAATTACCTTTCCTTCTTATTACGAACTACTATGATACTTCTGATTTGGGAAGCAAAGAAGGTTCATACATTTGGCCTTCACTGGTCTTGTTATGGTGGCCGTCTTTGACAAGATTGGGGTTTGTTTTGGTAAACTGCAGTGGAGTGTAATGGCCAAGATCCAGGAAAGCCTGAGACAGAGTGTGTGGCTGGCATTCAATGTATTGACACATCAAAGCCTTGGGAATATCATAAATTCATCATCTGCAGTCTCAGCTTTTGGAGGTGGGGGGGAAGTACGTTGTGTTCCTGCTCTGTAAATAAATTTCTTGACTGATAGAGAACTGATGTAGTTGCTGGGAAGTCTCACTTGGTTTGCCTTCTCTCAAGTACTTCTCAGGCTCCAAATTCCCAAGAACTGAGGTTGTTGAGCACATTAATGACCATTGCAAAAAGAGGAAATACTCTTGTCTTTTCCCCTAGGCCTAAACAGAACAGACTGAAATGTAAACTAAGTTTGAGGTTAGATAAGAAATACAAAGCTGGTTGAGCATGTGCAAAGGGATCACAAACTCAATAATATTCCCACTATGAGTATGAAGAGATTAGGACAAAATTTGTGTGAGGCTGTCTTACAGCTCTTAGTTCTTTGATCATCTTTGAGTAAAACAGCTCATACAGAAATGACCTGGGTTTATCATGCCATGGGCTGAAAATAGGAATCAGATAATAAGAAGAGATGGTTGCTTGCACTTGGACTCACTGAATGGCATAAAATGTACATGCTGCAGGAAAGTGCATTTATATTTCTATGAAGACAAAGATTTCTCAACTGTCAGTTGAAGAATAAGCCCATTATTAAATCTGTGATGTGAAGGGAAAAATGATTCATTTGAAAAGCACTGGATACACTTTGATTAATTGTTAAGCATTTTGTAAAAAAATGTTTTGAAATTGCTACTTACGGGGTAGTTTAGCTCTAAAATGAGCAACTCCAGCAACTGATGTATTGGCAGACACATACCTAGTTAAATGAGTTCTAAATTATTCACTGCTAACCAGCAGCTATTGCATATGTGATATTCATCCCTTCTCTCTTGGATAAAGCTGTGGATGGTCATTATCCAACTCTTCTTGGAAGTAACTTGCTTTTTGATGATAGGGAGAACAAGTTGCTCTTTAATGTTGTGCTTTATTTGAGGAATTTCTGCTTCCTTAACTATGACAGGGAGTTTTTTTCTTTTATAAACAGGTCATTGGCAAAGAGGAAAAAAAAAATTTAGAGTTGTATCCTTTTTCTTTGGCACGTATCTTTTTTCTTCTTGTTTTCCTGTCGTGACTTGTGCCTTATTCCAGAAAAATGAGGTCTTGTCCAGTGGAGGGGTACTCCAACCTGACCAAATAGCAGGAGGCACTTTCATTCTAGTGACAGAGAGGAACAAATAGGTATATATTTCTTCACTGATCCCAGCTCACAATTATGGTGAGAAAGAGGCAGGGAAAAAGAGAGTCTGTTAGGAAGAGCTTGCTCCCCAAAGGAGATAAAAAAGAGACAGTTGAGTGCTGAGAATAGTGTGGATTTTTATCCCCTTCAGTGTGTTCTGGTGTGGGGTTTTTTGCCCCCATTCTGCTCCTCCCATGGAAAGGGGCTGGAAGGTGATGCAGGTGTGACTTGCTTGTGTTTTCAGAGGTGCAGGAAGGCAGCTCTGGTAACTGTCAGCACTGTCCCTGCACTGGAGGAGGGCAGGGATCAGGTGCCTCTCTGTAAGATGAGCAGCAACAGCTTGTCAGGGAGCATCAATATTGTCTTGCCTAAAATATGCAGAAAACTCCAGAGAGCCAAGTGTACTGGTTTCAGTCTCTGTTTGGGATGGGTGAATATGATGGGTCAAATGCAGTGGCCTAAAGTTAGTAATCCATTGAAATGATTATCTTCAACCATCT